>NC_083743.1:12321820-12695153 GCF_033458585.1 Syngnathus typhle
CAGACTACCTGACTGAGTTCACGGGAGTGCCACTTATACGGAACACAATATTGCAAAACCTATAAAGATGATCACGCTGCATTACATTAATTGATTGGCAGAGAATTGTCGTTGCTTATGATGGAGAGTAGAAAATAACTTTGTTAATGAATCATACAAGTTACTTTTATCCATCTGTTTTGTTTTTTCTTTAGCACTTGTATGTACTCATTATAGAGGGAGTACGCCCTCGATTTGTCACAGGTCAATCACAGGGGACATACAGCCAAAAAGGCATTCACATTCACATCTATGGACAGTATAGAGGATTTAATAATTTAAAATGCAAAAGAAGTACTTTCTGCAAACACGGGGAGAATGGGTGGCCCAGATTGAAACCCAAAGTTAGGTTTGTAAACAAAAGAAAAAGACTCTCCCACATTCTCATGAACTATTGTTCCTTGAGACTTTTAATGTCAACCACAACGATATGTGCTATGAACCCAACCCATGTGTCCCATTTGACAAGTACAGAGCCTAAAATAGTCAACTCAATTATATTTGCAGAATGTTTTCTTAGAACATGTGTGAGAGACTTCCCAGGCAACATAACCGAGCCAGAAGTGTTGGTCATTGTTGTGGTCTGTGCTCATTCATATTGCAGCGATGTGCAAGTGAACTCTGTTTAACCCCATGATAGCATTCATATATTCAAAAGGCTGCTCGGTCTCACCGAGCAAACCTGTTCCTTCTCCTCTTCGGATGCTTTAACTTGACTGACGTTTTGCGTGTGTGTGTGTTTGGGTGTGCGTGTTAGGAGTCAACGCCAACGAGCTCATTAAACTGTTAATATCGCTCTCTTCCTCTTTACCAAACCTCCCAAAGATATTGCATGCTTACTGGTTGAACTCACACAGAGGCACACTCAGGCACACACAAAGCCTCATAAAGCTTTTTGGACTAAATGCGTGCCTGACTGCTTGCTTTAACGCACTCAACAAAAAACACACACACACGCACGCACACATACACGGCTGCAGCACAGCACTCTTATTTAAACTGATGTGAGTGCTGTCACGACAGCCGACTAGTCCTATTTGTTCCTCAGAAGCCTTGGCGTGAGAGAGCAGGGTCACCCCACTGGCTCTCATGCTAATTCATTCAGTGCACGCACGCACACACACACACGCACGCACACACGTAATAGTTCAGCAGATAAGCAAAAAGACAGAGAAAGACAGACAGGCAGTCATGCAGGCAGGACGGCAGCCGTGTAGAGAGTCATGAAACCTGTCAGCACTCAGGCAAATTGAGCAAACCAATTGAGTCAGACATGAAAATACATTTTCATAAAGTGTATAAATCAACAAATCAGACCACAAGTCCTGATAGTCTCACGTGGCAGCATGTGGCAACTCAGGCTAAAATATTACTGTAATCACTATGCGGCTTTCAGTGAACCGTGCACGCCAATAATTGTCTTGTGCTTATTGGCAGGTTGGGTTCAGCCACTGATGATCGGCCCAAGTCCAGCTTGCTCTAACAATATGACCAGATCAGTATGTTACTTACTTGTAGACTTCTTTTACTCTTCGTTCATAGATGTTCTAAAAATAGTTATGTCAGCACAGGACAATGGCTACATTTGTCTCATCGTGTTGTGAAATTGAATATCCCTCGAGACCACTCCAACTATTTTTCTGAAGTGGATAATGTTTCTGGATCAGAAAAGCACGCACTTGTGTAAATCAGTATCGGTCCGTGGGAGGAACAACGTTGTTGATCACTGAGCGAGGCGATGCCATATTGCGCAATAAAATTGTTTTCTGTACAGAGCATGGCAGCAAAATTCGAAGTGGATTATTTGCTATGGTAATAAAACAAATATTTCAGATTAAGAAAAAAAAAATCCACAACAGCTTGTTGAAGATGGAAAACACAGAGAAGGGTCTGATGTGTTGCTTGCTGAACACTATGGAGGATTTAAACACAATGCCGAGTATAAAAGTAAAAAAGAAAACAATTTTGATTGAATTTTGAACTGCACACCCTTCAAGGCATTCACATTTTTGGTCTCAGCTGTATTCCGAGGTCTTGCATCTTGAAATACATTGGCTCTTTGTTTCTGAAAACAAATGTTGAATTTCAAATTGTTTGACCAGGGAGCTGGTCGACTTTTGAGTAGCCCACGTTTGATCAGTACATAATTTGACACGATTTTAATGATGGGATTTATTTGTAGCAAAGAAGTCAATGCATTTGGTAATTTTTGTTGTGCCAAAACACTATAAAGCCTACCCCTAAGAAGATTGCTGATTATGACATTCTGTAATATTTAATACAAAACAAAAACACATCTGTTGTCCACTAGAAAATCACAGATGGGTTGAGGCAGTTTCATTGATGATGATTAAACATTTGGGAGATTTATTGTAGATTGGCTTTTGGTTCAATTGTGGCTTATGTATAAACCTTCAGTACTTATTGTTTGGCAGCTACACGCTAAACGACACTCTACTTTAAAAAATATATATTGATATATAATGTCATTCAAATTGTCTATTCTGTTACTGCTTCTTTTGTTCGGTCACAGTGGGAGAGGGATTCTCTGAGTTCACACAGGGTGAAACACCCTGGAGCTACCAGGCAATCCCAGGTCGATATTGAAGGTTCAGTATGCTAACTGCTACACATGGCCTCCTTCAACAAATCTGTACAGTTGAAAGACCCTGAGGTCACCCAATCTGGAATTTCTAACAAAACTTGAGGGAAAATGTGCCTCGGAATGACATCACGCGTTACGCCTCACAAGTGTGCATTTGTATAACCAGTGGACTTTGCTTTTTTTTTTTTGGGGAGATAAAAGATGGACCATCCTCAACAAGGGATGTTGAGCTACACCTACAACTCAAATACTGTTAAACTGTATAGAAAAGTATAGAAAAGACAATTTTTCGGCTTTTACGATGGTGTTTTAAATTTGACCTTGCATTGGTCAGTTTCCATTTTTTTCCATAGGAAAAAAAGTTTTGAATTACAAACAAGTCCCAAACCAGCTTGTGTTTGACCTCATGGGTTATATAAATTGTGGAACAGCAAGGATGAAAGCAGACCGCAAGAGCTCTGCTGAGTCGCTGGTTAAACACAATCAAGTACAAAAACACAATGAGACAATGTAACAGGAAAGTCACTGTGTCACAGACAATGACGCAAAGTTGTATTTGGATTTCTGACAATGAGGGAGTTTTTATAAATGTGCAGTAAAGTCAGTAAAATTGTGAGTGGGGTTGCAGTTAATTTTGAATTTGCGGGTTTGAAGAACTTCAGGAGTCTGAGAGAGAACTGATCCCACTACATACTATAATTTGATGCCATCAACCTGTGCGGTTGGCCAGCTGATTTGTCCCACATACTGTCGCCTAGCCCCAGCACAAATATTATGTCAAGCGTGATAATATTAGGCATTTCATGCCAAAAAAAAAAGAATTAGAATTGTGGGTCATATTCACCCCCCCCCCCCCCCATCATAAATCCATGCATGCACACATAGACACAGACCCTTTTCCCTGTCACCCCCTCCTCCTCCTAAACTTCCCTAAGTCCCTCCCTCCCTCCCTACACACACACACGCACATGCTTCATTATACACTTGCCCACATAGCGTGCCGGAAACAGACTCAATAGATGCCAAGTCCCTGCAGGCGCAGTGCCCCTAAAACACTGGATGCACCTTCCCTAAATTAGGTTAATTTGTTTTTGAGACTGCTCAAAACAAAACACTGTCAAATATTTGTCATCTTAAAATTATTCTAATCAAAATATAGAATTCAAATAAACATAGATGAGCTAAATAGAAATAATGGTAACACCAATGGAAGATATGCACCAGGGCATGCCAGACAACATTTAGTTGGAATAAACTAAAAATATTTCTTTTGTACAAAATGGATACAGGATCCATTTTTAATGCCTTATAAAACTATAGTAGCTTCTGTCTGTAACTCCTTGTGTGCCCTTGCTACTGGGGCATTTGATGTTATTACAGTTTCCAAAGGGCCATGAGAAACATAGAGAAAAATAGTTCAAAGTTGTCCCCTTTAACCCTCTTTACTGTGGCAGGGTGTGAGGTCTGATTGCTGTCTGCCTGACTGCAGCATTTCGCCCCCTCAGTCACATTCAGCAGTCCCTTCCTCCTGCGGGTGAAGATAAACAAGCATGGAAGGTAGGCTAGACTTGAGTGTGTGTGTGTGTGCAACATGCATCCCAGTCTGCACGATTCATTGGCGGCTCCATAAATAGCATGACATGCAACCTGAATGAAATCATTTCAAATCGCTCGCTCTTTCCCTTCTCTCGCTCTTCTGTTACAAAAGGTGACGTTAACCCAGATTTGGACACAGGTTTGGGTTGGTCAGCCACAAAGAATTGAGGGCATTGATATCACAGCAAAAGGCAGAAGAAAAAAAAATCTGTCTGAAGACATTTGTAGTTCGTCTAATACCATGAGATGATTGGCCCTCTAAAAGCCCCCGCAGGAATGTCTCGCCGTAATTCCACATTACTTCTGAGACAATACATTAAATGCACACGACCCAAACAGTGCATGTAGTGAGCGACACATGCAAGCATAATCGGCAGATTTCAACAAATGGGATTGGAGCTGCTTCTCATGTAGTTATCCATGACTATTTAAATAATTAAGATAAATCATAAAACTTCTGTTGTACACGACTGTATTTTGAAATCTTGATGCTAACCAGCCATTTTGAATGCACTATAGGGTACAATAATATATTACTGAAAGATGTAGGGTATTTGAAATTTGATAATCCCTCATGCTCAAGACATAAATGATTGATTTGACAATTAATTCCATATGGATGGTCCCAGCGTGTGCATGTTTGTGCTGAATGTTCTCATTCATGTTCATCGTGAAGTAATTTCCTTTACGACCAATTTTTAAAAAGGGTATTTCCATAAAAGAGGCATCAGAATCAGCTTTATTTGCCAAGTTTGTGCATGCCAAACAAGGAATATGACTCTGGTTGATCTCGGTCTCTCTACAACAATCAAGTGACTAACAATATTCAGGTGACTAACAACATTGAAGTGGCAAGAACAGGATATTTACACTTTGTGTCAACACTTTTTTTTTTTTTTTTTTTGCCAAAACTAGTTTGTGTCCTGAAGCTGTTGCATCCAAATTCTGTTTGTTCCGCACAGGTTATTCTGTTGCGCTCACACTCTATGGTGCGCCTTTGTGTGCTCCACTGTAATGACTCGGGCATGCGGCCCATGCAGAATAGAGGAATTCATAAACAGCTTGCCATCTCTCACATTAGAGTGATTAATAGTTCAATCAGGGCTAAAACAGACAAAATGTCACGGGGGGATAGCTGTCATGCGAAATCAGGCTTTTTATATCCACGTCCATCTAAAGGGATAGGCCTGCTTAACGTTGTCACAGAGCGTTACTAATTTATCCGTGCTGTGTGAGCCGCTGATTGAGGATCTCTGTTTAAACGTAGAGCCCGGAGACAGTAGGGGGGCATTCGAGCTATTAGTGTGCGTGTGCATGAAGCCTGCTTTTTGATTGGGCTGACTTTGTGTGTGAGTGCAAAAGCACACGTGGCTGTTAACATGACAAACTTTTGAATTCAAATAAAACCTTGCCGTGTCTGCGAGATGTCTTAGTCTTATTATCTCTGTGTGCTTGTCTCCTGCGTGTCCTCTCACTCCATTTCCCTCTGATGGCCTGAGAGGGCATTTCATGTCTGGCATGCAGTCGCGCACGGAGGACCATCTGATAGGAATGATCGCTGGACCCAAGTTAGCCAGAGGTCTTTAATGTGGGGTCAAGTGTTGGCTTGGCGTGATGCTTTCCCTTCACTAATGGTGTGCCCTGAAAGCGTGCACAGACACATACCAAACAGAAGCTGGGTTAGACTTGTATTACTGCTCTTCTCACACAATTCTCCTGCATTCGCTTCCACGTCTTCTGACTGATGCAGTATAACATCTTCAACCTATACAATGCAGGCGATTAACTGAGTAAACACTATTTGGCAAAGTCATTACAGTATGGCTGCTAATCAGAGGAAATCACCATCATGTACAGTCTATAGGCTTAATACCATAAACTTGATTGATTAACCTATCGAACAGTGTGTCCATCAAATAGGTTTAATATGGTGCACATCACGCTAAGGGATTTAGCCTTACATTAACCTCCTAGGATAAGAGCTATTAATCAGTTTAACACCCACCTTAAATCCTGAAAAGTTTACTTGATATTTTGAGCCAATAGGGCGGAGGACACGGCATCTGAAGACTCCAATCCTAGGACGTGAGTGTACAGCTTCAAAGGTCAAACGTGTTTGTTTAGATTTCATAACAATTATTTTCTACAGGAAATAATAGAACTAAAAAAAAGTCTCCAACCGTCACCATCATAAAACCTGTAATAAAGTCCAGGCAATGTTTTAAGTAACACTCTTTCATACCGTTGTAATATTAATACTTTCTTAATACTTGATGACAGTTAACAAAGGTACAATGAGCTTTTTGTCTCATTTTTATGATTTCTTTCCCCCCCCAATGACGCAAAAGTTAAAGGTTAATCACAACAAAGCTACAAAACAGTCTGATAAAAGTGACTAATCACATAGTGGTGTTGGTGTCTTGTCACTTTGAATCTAGTTGACCTACCGGTGCTATATTTTTTCTTCTCTTCTTCTGAGTCTTCTCTTAACAATGATGGCTGGTGGTTCCCCTGTGATCATTTGCTTGATTGACAGACTAATAAAATGTTATTTTGATCAGTTACTCCAGGAAGTACAATAAAGATAAGGCCAACTATATATAGACACAGAGAATACCTACCTGGCTACCTCAGAGTTGGCTTTCTTCTTTGATGTGTTGACAAAGAAGCCACTTTTTGTTTTCGACTGAATGGTTTACATTGTTGCTATTTCTACCTCTCTGCTTGTTTCCAGGAGACAATGAGATCTGCATGGAGGCACAGGAGGAGACGAAGGTAGGGATGTTTTTGATATATCCTCATTGTTCTCCCATCCACCCATGGCCCCATTAGATAAAAGAGGTAGGCAGTCATTCCAGAGTCATGGTTTGGAACTATATTTTTGTTTGAAGGGTTTTTCTTTTTTGTACACATACAAACAAACAAACTTTGCTAGATAGATAGACAGAGGTGACATCCATTTAACAGCACACATTCTTTGTGACTACCTTTGAACACAACATAACTGAAGCAACACAACGATGAAAACCAACACATACAATTACTCACTGAATCTGTTTCACTTTATTTCCTTCCTTATGCTGCACTGGTACACAAGACAATAAGTCAATGCTGTCAGGTTTATGCACCCATCTGTTTTAAGATAGAGTAGGCAGACGTTAAAGGGCAATGATGGTGTGTTGCTTTATATCCTTGTCAATGTCAGGTGGCATTCCCATGTCCCCCGTATGATGCACCATATGCTAAGAATATGAATTAGTGCCTGCCGTTTATGTCACAGCTTCGACACAGGAAGAACAAGAGCTACTACCCCAGGAGATTGTGTGGGGGAAAAAAATCACCCTCACTCTTAACATTTTTGGTACCGTGACATGATTTTAAAATTATTCTACCTGCAGTGTTTGAGTTTTATGTCTTTGCTCATGTCATCTGTGCCAAGTAAATGAGCGTATGAAATATCCCCAAAACTATATATATTATCGATACAACTATAGTGTGTAGTTTTAAAACAAAAATATTGGTCAGTGATATCAGTTTGGAGAAGCAGGAGGGTATCGGTTATCATATCAGTGGACCAAAAAAAAACATTATCGTGCATCTCTATTATTTATAGCTCTCCTAAGTCAACTTTGTTTTTCCCCTCCAACTTCTTTTGTCTTTTTCTTGAAGTTTCTCTAATTTTGCATTGTGTCCTTTTGATGGATGGTGAACAACGGATGCCAACGTTATTCATTATGTGCCCATACAAGGACTGTCCCCACTACCCTCCTCCCACAAGGTCTCACCATCCTTTTATCTCACAGTGAGCTAACTCGGATGGAACTCGGTTATTTATTGATTTTTGAGATGGACATCTTTCGCTCTGCGGTGGTCTGTTTGTTAAGCGTCACAAGGGGCATGTGATCATCACGCAAAGAGCAAAAGCAATCAAATTTGCCCCCCAAGCCAACCCCCGTTCATCTCTATTCTTCACTTGCCTTGGATTCCGACAGGTCAAAACAAAATAGAGAATGTTCTCAGATAAACCTCTACTAAGAATACTTCAACATCATTTATTGGAGGAGGTTTAGGGTGGCTCGCCTGGGGGGGTATGGATGGAGAACAAAAACAACAGAGCCAGTGTGCGAGGCGAGTGTAAAGCTGTGGGCAGCTCCACATGCGCTAGTTGGTGTGGGAGGCAAAGACGAGGCGGCGTACTAACAGGCCCATTTAAGTGCTGTTAATCCCGGTGTGCTGGGAGATCACTGGCACCAAGGGTTAATGGTGGGCTGCTGAGATGGACACACACACACACACAAAAAGCATAGTTCAAAGCAGTATATCCCCTGTTCTCCAATCACTTCCGCCATCATGTGTAGCACAACTTTCCATGATATTTCCAAAATTGGGCCAAAAGGAAACCAATAGGTTGGTGTTGACCAGCAAGTATCTGCACCAACTAACCTGTGACCCTGGCATTTATTGTGTCTCTCCCATCAATCCAGTATTGACCCTTTCGGGTCACTACGCTTCATCCAGTGTTCTATGATGTGTGAACAGCTCATACTAAGCCTGATCTTGCAAAATCTGGTAAAATGCCAAAGCGGGCAGCTCGGTGACACATTGGTTAGCACGTCTGCCTCACAGTTCGGAGGGTGCGGGTTCGATTCCACGGCCCGCCCTCCCTGTGTGGAGTTTACATGTTCTCCCTGTGCTTGCATGGGTTTCCTTCGGGAACTTCGGTTTCCTCCCACATCCCCTTCGTCTTAGGGTTCTGATTCTACCTATGGAAGCGAATTATAGGCAGGACCGTTGCCATAAAAGGCAATTTAGAACATATAGTTGGTTCTTTTAACAGGCTGCATCATGTAAAAGGATAGAAATGGAATATACCCAAAAGGTTGTTCACAATCAAGCATGGGTTGAGGTTCACCACTTGGTCAACAACTGTGTGAACAAATGGTGCAAAGGTTTCGGAACATTTCCCAAGATATATTTGCGTGGCATTTAGGGATTTCTACAATCCATAAGGTCATCAAAAGATTCAAAGGATCTGGAGAAATCTCTGCATGTAGGCAACAAGGCCAAAAACCATCATTGCTATAACCTTTGATCCTTCCGGCAGTGCATTAAAAAAACGGTATCATTATGTAAAGGATATTTGTACGGGCTGTGTAGCAGATTTCCATACAAAAGTGTTGATATGATCCACAGTGTTCTCTTATTGTATTGCGTCAAAACTTCAACCAAGTGATGCAAGTTGTATTTTTACTATTGATCTCCTCATGGTATAAAGTACCTCCTTCAAAATTCGAAGCAAGGTGAGTTTGCTCTTATCATAGTGAATATTCAACTTTGATATGCTCCCACCTTGTTAGCATAGTGTTCCAGTGTAATTGTAGCTGAGGGATTAGTTGTTTTCAGCAGCACAGCACAGCGCCTGAGAACCTCTTGTTCTGCGCCAGGTGCTGATACTACCCCCATTCTCCTGTCAAGTGCCACAGAGGACCTGAAACACACACAGTAGCGTAACAGAACAAGACGTCCACCTCCAGCTGAGAGGGAAATACAGTCAGAGGGTAGTCGGGCTAGAACTAACAGAGGAGGGACAAGAGGGGCATTACGCCTACCTCTTTTAATGTTTGCTGTGTGTGTATGTGTGTGTGTGCGTGTTCGAGTAGACACAATGTAACGGGACAAGACGTATACTTTAAGGATGATTGGTGAGCATGTGGAGAGCAAAATGGAAGAGAATAAAGGGCATCCTGCTGTGTGCAAAAATGAAGGGTTTTCCACACTGAGACGCTTTTCGCCAGTGTCACATAAATAGACAGGCATGCAGTCGCTTTTGTGTACTTAGCTCTTTCCTTTTTCAGACAGTTATTACTCCTGTTTGCTCACATCACAGCAAACATGCGCATGACAAATCCAAGAGGACAATTGAGACAATGCCTTTAAATTGCCTGTGTTTCCATGCACTTTTCTTTACACATGCTCAAAATCTACAGTACGCCACAGCATGTATTCACATCCTTTAATTTTATTCATTAGTAAAGAGATGCTGCAATATGTTTGCCAGTAAATTCATAACATATTCACTCACTGCTTTAGTTGTTGTCAATCTTCAGTATATCCAAATTTCGAGGGTTTTCTTTCTTTTATCAGAAATAGTTTGATCTTTTATTCCTTATTTCATACATTGATTCATTCATTGCCATTTCAATCACTATTTAATCATTCCCACTGCCCCAGAATACAAATAGTAGAATCCTCTCCTTGGAATTAAAACATCACAAGTCATTCTCAATTAATTGTAACCGAAGAGCAAAATTAATTCAACAAAATAAATGTCTACAGAATCTGGAATCGGATAAATTACATGAACTTTATTTATTTATTTATCTATCTATCTATCTATCTATCTATCTATCTATCTATCTATCTATCTATCTATCTATCTATCTATCTATCTATCTATCTATCTATCTATCTATCTATCTATCTATCTATCTATCTATCTATCTATCTATCTATCTATCTATCTATCTATCTATCTATCTATCTATCTATCTATCTATCTATCTATCTATCTATCTATCTATCTATCTATCTATCTATCTATCTATCTATCTATCTATCTATCTATCTATCTATCTATCTATCTATCTATCTATCTATCTATCTATCTATCTATCTATCTATCTATCTATCTATCTATCTATCTATCTATCTATCTATCTATCTATCTATCTATCTATCTATCTATCTATCTATCTATCTATCTATCTATCTATCTATCTATCTATCTATCTATCTATCTATCTATCTATCTATCTATCTATCTATCTATCTATCTATCTATCTATCTATCTATCTATCTATCTATCTATCTATCTATCTATCTATCTATCTATCTATCTATCTATCTATCTATCTATCTATCTATCTATCTATCTATCTATCTATCTATCTATCTATCTATCTATCTATCTATCTATCTATCTATCTATCTATCTATCTATCTATCTATCTATCTATCTATCTATCTATCTATCTATCTATCTATCTATCTATCTATCTATCTATCTATCTATCTATCTATCTATCTATCTATCTATCTATCTATCTATCTATTTCACATACATTTCATACGGGCAACCTTGTGTTGTATGCGCAATAGAATGTGTTCTTTGGAATGCCATTGACTAGACAAGAGTTACGTTCTTGACAGTCTTTGTTTGCAACAACTTTGTTTGCTCGGTTATTTCTCTGTAAGAGACCAGTGTTGAGTGTTTCGTTTACATATACAAATCCACCATTCTTATTCATTATAAGGAAGGAAGATGAGAATCTGTTGGGAGGAGTCATTTGTTCTTCCAAACTTCTGACTACCCAACAGTGGGGGCAAAACCACTTTTCACCTCCTTCTCCCTCCCTCCATGAATTCATTTTGAATTGGAGCATGGCAAAGTCTTCCAAGAGAGACCACATGTCCCATTGAGCACTACTCATTTTACTCTCACTCTCACTCCCTCACTTCTCGCCTCCTTCAATAATGGATGGCTTCTAGCCAGACACACTCCTCCCTTTTTTATGATCCTCCTCCTCAGTAAAACCTCAGCAGTCCACTCACTGGGTGAGGCTGCCAGATGTGTTGTCTCTTTACTCGAGTCAGTATTAATGGGAGTTGTTTCCTTTCTCCTTCTACAGTTCCTCCTCCATGTTTCCTGCCTCTTTTCTAAAATGAGGGGCAGAGACAGATTATTTGAGGGAGATGGGTGGGGGGGGTTGTTTCATCAGGTGAATGATAATCTGCAGTAATGACTGAAAGACCGAATGGGGATTACTGTGCAATATTGGCACGGGTGTTGTCTGGGGCCTGCTAAAGTGACGATATTACATTATAATGCACAGGTCATTTCGAGGTCAATGGCAGTTGCTTTCCCACATGTGTGTCATTTGTATGTGAAATATGTAAAGTAAAACAAAAACAGGCTTCTCGTTAAATGTTTGAAAACAATGCAGCATTTGACGATCTACAATTTGTATGCTTTCCAACAAAATAAAGTTGAATCTAAATTATGCGAGCAGCTTTGACAATCTTGTTTTTGTTGTCTGACTCCAATTATACGGATCTAATGATTTTTCATTCGCCTACAAAGAGTAGTGCAGTTGAAAGATATCGTTGGGAAGCTTCGATTAATTGGCTGCAGTAAAAGTGAGTGAGTGTTGAGAAGAGAAATATAGCCTCTCATGTGTTCTATATTTGTCTCCTAGATCTTCCATTCATTTTCGGTAGGGTAGGTAGGTAGGTCGGTCATTAGGTAGGTCGGTAAGTAGGTAGATATTGAAATATACTTGTTCTGATTAAAAAGGTCCACACAAAGATGTACCTTTTATTTAGTTTTACTTTAGAATTATTTATGTGTGCGTGCGTGCGTGCGTGTGTGTGTGTGCGTGTGTGTGTGGCTGTGTAACTATTTCAGAATGCTGAAGTGATGAGAACAAGTAAAGAAAGAACATTCCAGCTCCACACCACACAAAAAGGCCTCTGAGTAGGACTGATGGTGTCAAGCGCTGTGCTATCCTAGAGAGACCTTTCAATAAACTTGAAAGTTTTCTTGCAGATTAGATCCACCACAAACTAAAAAGACTGCTCGTGAGAGCATTTGTTTTCTTCTCGTTCTAGAGCTCAAGTCAAATGAGGGCTGTTGTTTGCGATGCCTCGCCGGTTGCCATCTAGTCAGATATAATGACGTCTAATTCCAACTGGCTGCGGCTGGAAATGAAGGTCACAAAAGCAGGATCACTTTTAAGAAGCGTATGGGCTCCTGCACAAATTGGACAGCGGCAGAGAAAGAGAACGTGCAGAGACAAGCAGGCACGCACAGTTGAGCCAGTGTTACCTCCTCTGGCCTCTCTTGGCTGACTGTGCCATGCCATGTCGTGCCGATCCGTGTGTTGTGATGCGTGCTCGAGTGGGGCTAACGGAAGCACATGTGCTGTCTGTTAACTCTGATTAATGTAACAGACTCTCCCCTTCGCTCTCTACCTCTTTTTTTTTTTTTAAACTGGCTGCCCTGCTGTCCTGCCTTTACCCCGCCTGTCTACAAACAGTCTGCGGTGCAAAGCTGCAGTCAAACAGCAAAACCATTGGAGAGTTTATTGTTTATTTTATTGAACTATTGTTCATTTGTCAGTCTTTATTTGAGGAGCGGAATCAAATCTCGTTTCTGGAAACATTGAACGTTATTAGTTTGAGTAGGGACTGAACTTATTTTGGAAAAGGTCTTTTTTTAGAACTTGCTACCAGTATATATTTTTTTATTTTTTGCTTGCTCACTGTGTTCAAGCTACAATCCTAACATTCACCATTAGCGTCACATTGAGGTTGCACAAGTGTACTGTAGACCTCTGATTCTCTTGAACCCTTCTTTTTTCTCTGTACTTACCGAAGTTTGCACTTTCTTCCTCATTGCAGCAAGCGGCAGTCAGTTAACTCACTCATCAATACTATAACTTACTGCACCCTACCCTTTACATCCCATCTTGTTGCAAATAGAGAAGAGACACTCACACATGTCATATGATGTGGATTGTGCTGTGGGATCCAGATGAGTGGAATCTCAGTGTTGGCTCTCGCTACACTGAGCACCACAGGGGGTCTTTATCGTTGCAAAAATCAACAAAGCCGCTGTCACGAAGTGCCATCTCGATCACACATACATGCACATCTAAGACCGCACATGCGCCCTGCCATCCAAGCACACACCCACCGTTACACGCAGAAAGGCGAAAAGGACAAAGAAAAAAAATCCTAAAGTGGTGCTCAGGCGCGCACGCAAAGTGACAAAAATGCTCTAGTTTTGACACGCAAAGACAAGTGCACAGCTGGACAACAAAGAAGACAAACTTGATAAGTACTTAGACGCAGCCATGGATCGAAAAGGAAAATGAGTTAAGAAAATTAGGGGAAAAAACAAGGATAAATCCCTTAACGACTTAATCCCATCTTAAACGCTCGCGTGATCTATCGTGTCTGTGATTTTGCCGACAGCGAGGAGAGGGATGAAGTGGCGGTTAAGCAGATAAAGAGAAATCATTTGATAGATTGAATCACGGGAGCACAGTTTGAAAGAGTTTCAAAGGATCCAGATATGATTTGTGGGGTTTTTTTCCCCCCCAGATTTTTGTTTTTGTCCACATTCTCTAAATCCACCACCCGTCATTATTGATTAAATTTAGTCCTAATGTCTGTAATTCTCCAGGCACAAAATGCGCCTTGTTTGCTTCCATCACATCTCCAAACACATTTCATTGTACACTCAGTTTTGCTTCACTGGCTATGTGAGTCACTGTAGCTGTCGGCACGCCTTCTCTTCTTTATTAAAAGCCTTCATCTTTTACTTATCTGGTGCGTGCAATAAATAGATAACCACAAATGGTGTTTATTTGCCGCACCAGGTGGTTATAAGCACTGGGAATTCAAGCAAAAGAAGCACTCTGAAAAACAAAGAAAGGGCAACACTAGGAAATAGATCATAATTCTGTTTATGAAAGTGAAAAACAATCATTTGTTGAGTGCTTGGAAATGATAAGCGATGGATGGAGACGATCACGTTTTGCCCTTTGCCATCATAAGTGGTGGCGGCATCCTAAAAAGATAAATGAAAGCAAAATTAAGTTGTTGATATTCACACGTTGGGATTGAAACTGTTATTTGTATGTGGCCACGAAAACCAAAACTCAATTTGTCAGACTGACTTTGTTTGCGTGCGCTGAGCTTGATTGTGTGCGAGTGCTTGCACGCATATTTGGTCAGTTTTTGGTCAGACGGTTTGGTCACGGAATGCATGTTTGGGTGTGCTGTAGTTGGGTGAGGCGAGGGGGGGGGGGTTAATGTGTATTCATGTGTGTGTCTGGTGTCTGAGCATATATGTGCTCATGACAGTGACCCACTTCTGGTGTTTTGATGAACCAGATGGATCACGGCATCTGTAGGCGAGGAGGCGGAGGTGGACAACAACAGGGAAGCAGGAAGAAGAGGAGATAAAGGAATAGACAAAAGGAAGTGAAGAAGATGACAAAGAGGGATGCAATGGGGAGATGAATGATTACGTGTGGAGAGTGCTGTTCGGTTTTCTGTCGCGTGTTCTTTAAATTCGCTACATGGGACAATGAGCGCAGACTTTCCAGACAGGCGCACACAGACAGTCAGGGAGTTAAAAAGGCATCATGTAAATTAATGATGTGTTTCATCCTGGCAATATAGCAACCGGCGACAGAAAAGCACCCATTCCGTGTCCCACGCCCACCTGCACCCCATGTGCGCCCCCCTCTCCATCCTCCCCACACACCCCACCTAAATGTCTCACATCAGGCGAGAGGTAATATCAGCATGTTTAATTGATGGAGCATGGAAGCATTGTGGCGATAACATGGATTGAAGAGTGGGTGCCAGCACCTAAGCACGCACATGTACAGTGCACACACGCATGCACAAACATACGCACACATACAGCATGTACATGTCATAGATACTATCTTGCAATTACAATATACCTTAAGGCTATTATAAGCTTTGACTTGTAGAATGTTTACTCAATGATGAGCCACTTTGTCCAAATTTAAAATTCTATTAGCAGGGATGTTGAAGAAGAACAAAAGTGCCTTTCAAGGTGTGCTTAAGGGAATGTTAGAAGCTTTGTTTGCTATAATATACATATTTGCAAAACTGTGAATGCAGATCAGAGTTAAACTATTTTAGAATATGGTAACCGTGAAATAATTTGTAAAAACTTTCAATATGCATGACAGTGTGAGACCTCCATCAATCATTTCATTAATATCTGGATCTTTGGTTGCATATTTGCCACTTATAGTAAAACTTGGGATTCATGAGTGTAAGTTAACCAAGTTCATTTTGGCTCGGACGCTTGAACAATGTGTTCCAATCCCACAGGGATGGACGTACCAGTAAAACTTAAAATAGACTTAATGTAAAAATAGGGGCAAGACGTTTTTGTGTAGATCTAATTACTTTTATGCGCTAAACTTACTTAGTCTACTTTTAAATCAGTCCACAGGTATGCTCCCTGTTTTGTTTGTTTGTCTGTTGCCTAGTTACCTGGACCTTTAGCATGTACTTTGGACTGTTTTTTCTCTCTCTCAGAGTTCATCTTTAAAATTAAGCTATGGACTACATATTACTACAGAAATATTGATTGTAAAAACACAATTTCAGCCATCTGTCAACAGGCAGTGAACCAGATTGTTAACCACAGTCAACTAATATGAAAGGCTGGCTATCAATACTGGTGACATGGGATGTGATGCAGATTTCAATATTGTATGTGTTTTGACCTTCAGTTTTTGAGTGCTTTATGGCAACTCTCCAGCGGTTTAATGGAGTCTGTAAAAAGAGAGAATGATAGAGATAAGAGGAGAGCACAAGATGTGATGTGCAGCAGAGGACAAAGAGAAATAGTGTGCAGGTGTCATGCATCAATTGGCTGCTGCATGTGTCACTGAACAAAACCTTTTTCCTCATTCCTCCTGAGTACTAATTTTGTCTTCTTTCACATCCTTGATTACCTCATTGATGTCTCTTGCAGGTGTTTATTGAAGTGTGTGAGCATGTAGTCGCTATCGTGTGGAATGGTTAGATTAGTGGTTTGAGTGACTGTGTCAGTGCGCAGGGCAGGGGGTCTCTTTGTGGGGCCAACCTCACAACCTCAGGGGGTCACGGGAGCACACAACCTCCTGGTGGCACAGACATTTTGTCCTCAGGTTTGGTGCACGAGTGCCTTTGTGTCGCATGCGAGTGACTGTGCAGCTCTCCTCATTCGTCCGCAGATGTTTATGTGATGAAAAGTTGTCTTTAGTTTGCATATGTCTCTTGTTTGTGTCCTTCTGGTGCACTGCCAGTATATGAGTGTGTTTGTGTCTGTGGCATATCTTGGGCATGATTAAGCCCTCAGGTCACTTGAATGTTGTCCCCTTCATCACTCGCATGAAGCATCATCCCACCACACGGATTTACGTGCATAAGCATTTTCGGAGGGGTGGAGAGAACACTGTTTAAACATTAACACAAATAGACACACTTTTTTTGCTGTATCTGTGCCTGCAGGAACTGTGAGGACATCTGCACAATAAACCCTAACCCCCCCGACGACTCTTAAATTTTGCTCGCAGTCGCACGCACTCACTCTCTTTTGCTGTTGCTCATTCTCTGGACCCATTCCACACTTTCACTCAACCCATACAAATACTTTCTATTCTACAGCGTTTACTGGCAACAAATTGTTATACCTAGTGGCAAATTGGATTACCACAAACACTCTTTCTTCAAATGCTTGCTCTTCGTGGGACTAGCAGTGGATAATAAAAGCTTTCATCCATTCGTCCATCCATCCATCAATTTTCTATTGCTTGTCCTTCATAGCGGCACTGGTGATCTGGAGCCTATCCCAGCTGAATCAAGAGGCAGGGTTCACCCTTTACTGTTCACAGGGTACATCTATACAAACCAGCATTCAAACGGAAGTTCAGCCAATAATCTTTGACAGTCCATAATACTTGTAAAGAAACCCCACCTCCATAGTGCTTCTTTAACATTCTGAACAGCCATACAAAAAGAACTGAATTATTGTTCAATTTATTTGGTTATTAATTAACCAAGAATGCTTCTAAATAATTATTTTCGATTGAGTCTTTGAATGAGTTTTTTAACTTAACTTCTGGTTTATACTTTTGTGTTTTTCTCAATCCCTTTTGTTGAGGTGAAGCGATGCAAAAAAGACAAAGTCAAATGAAAACACATGATATTTATTATTTGATACTCATTTAAAGCTTTATGAGTTATATTGAAGTTTTGTGTGCTGTCTTGCATATTTTACTCTCCAGCAATTGGTTAAGATTTGAATTTTCAATCCATTGTCTGTTTGTCATTAGAGATTCCACTGTATCAGCAGGGCAGTTAATCTTTCAAACAAACAAAACCAACCAGTGTTTTTATGTCTATAAGTCATAATGCAAAAAGATAGCAAGAGGAAGCAAAAATCTCTGTGGATAGTCTATTTTCAGTCAAATAGATTTGCTGCATCAAGTGTTCAGAACTGTCTTCTACTATCTATTGATCCATCATTGTCACACAAGGCAGTCCGCTACTGTCTCAGATATGCGAGGCAGATGCGCTTTGCCACCTGACCTGATATGAAGAGACAAGATGCTAACACAAACTGGGCGACATGAATGCATCTCCTGTCAATCATTTGTCAGGTTAATAGGACTTTCGAAAGATGCTTGTGTGTTTCTCCTGTCCTTACACTTCATTGGCCTGTCATTCATTTCTCTCTTGTTTTTTTAACAATGAATTTTTAGAGCTAAGCAAGAAGAGGGGATGAAGAGAGGAATATTTGAAATGATGGCTTGCTTTCTTTGCAAAAAAAAACCTACGCTTTCAAATTTAATAAAAGACCGTGTTCATCGAGTGTAAAATTAGAGAAGTGCATATTCGAAGAGAAGTCAAGAACATTCAGAAAATTACTCTCCCCGTCTTTTTAAAAATTCACATAAATCGTTAAAGAGAAACATTGACTCAATGTTAAATTCACAAATATTTGTTGAAGTAATAAATATGCTATGATTGGGACTTGTACTTTCTGTTTTCTATTTCCAAACAATAGTTCTTTTTTTCCTCAGATGCACATAGTGAGACAGTGTGCAGTTAACGTAGGTTACCTCATTTTCCACGAGTTCCATCAGCTCAAAACACAATTTTCAAAACTAGAGGATGAGTTCAAAGAAATGGAAGAAATGGCCAGGAAAGAAAAGGCAATGGAAGTGGGCAGACTAAAGTGGGAGCGAGGCCCAGAAACAGACTAGAGCAGAGGAGAAAAGTCTTGTAGAGGAGTATTAACAGATAATAATAGGATGAAGAGGGAACTAGAAGTGGCATATCAGAAAATGTGTGAAGTGAAAGAGCGACAACTTAGAAATGAGCTTACTTGCAGATGGAGCATGTGAGGAAGCAGCACAAAATAAAATGTGGAAAGAAAATGGGAACGTTTATGTGATAAGATGAGAAACGCTTCAGACAGCAGGAAGACAGGTGAGGTTTATGTGTTTGTCTTTATTTTCCATTCCTGGTGCGAAATAATCTCCAGTACCAGGCTTTTTTGTGGCTAAGTCATGCTGTTATCAGGAAAACATGCAAACACCACCTCAAACTTATCAGATGCATGTGGTGACACACAATTAAACATCTTCAAGATAAAAACCTTTGCTCTTTTCTCCATGCACGCAGCATAGTATGTACGTACGTATTTGTATGCAGTATGATTCCAATGTTCTTTTTCGTTTTCAAAACTTTATTCTTGTAACCTTGATTAGAAAGAAATCACTTTATCTTTCTCTGCTTTGTGTTTATTGATCTTTAAATTATCACATAATCTGATGGAATACTTGATTAATCTCCTTTGTGATATTGAATATGAAGAGATTTAGAACTAAATCATAGGATCACTTTGATTGTAAATCTTGTTAGGTTTCACCCATCAAATATTTTTACCCATGGACATCATTGCATGTACACTACGGTTAAAGAATAGAAAGAAAGAAAGAAAGAAAGAAAGAAAGAAAGAAAGAAAGAAAGAAAGAAAGAAAGAAAGAAAGAAAGAAAGAAAGAAAGAAAGAAAGAAAGAAAGAAAGAAAGAAAGAAAGAAAGCCCACAGTGGTCAATGAAAGAACCAGAAACTGTAGAGAATGGAAATTGCAAAAAATGTCGATTCGTGTTACAGAACAAATATGAAGGAGGAGGCTAAAATCTTTTTGGAGACTGCTTTGATGACTTTGACACTGGGTATTTTGAATTTGTACAATGAAATGTCAAAACTATCAAGGCATTTCGGGGCAAAATGTGCTGTACTGTGTCAGAAAGTTTTGTCTCAGCCACAGGTCATGTCTCCAACAAGATAATGACCCAAAATGCACCACTAAAAACACAGCAGAATGGCTTTGAATGCAACATTGGACTATTGTACTGCGGCCTTCTGTTGAGCATCTGGAGAAGGCATCTATATTTTTTTCCACAAATGTCATTGTTTTGCCGTCATTAGAATTACGCAATGGGAAATTCACCTCACAGTTTGTTAGGAGAATTTTGAAATGTGTTCATGTTGGATTCCCTTGCCTTCATTGTTCATATGGTCTGTCGTTGGAAAGCTTATGTGACTGTCTATTGTATATGTTTAGGCTGCTGTCGTGTGTATGGTAGTCTGGCTGAGCCAATCCACAATGTGCTGTAATGTAAGCTGATTACTTCTCTTGTACACTCGCTGACTCTTCATGGAGCTCAGAGCACATGCAAACGCACAAACAAACACATGGTGTGTGCACTTGTGCTTTGGGGCCATGGGGCCAAACACAGGTCAACATGTTAAAGTTCACACAGAGATAATGATGCATGCCACAGTGATGTGTAGAAGAGCAGGATGGGCTGACACGAGTAGTTGTTCTCTCAACGTTTTGTTAATATATAAATATAATATAAAACATTGGAGCACTCACAGTCCTGGAATACATGGTATCCAGGCTCTCTTTTAGAGATAGGGTGAGATGTTACAGTTTTTAAAATATCATCACATCATATTGTGAGTTATTTTGCAATGCCCATGCCAAGTGAAGTCATGCTGTCCCTATAAGTGTTGGGTGACAACGATTAATAGTAGCACCTCGTGGAGGCTAACAGCAGGAACAGTGGGTGACGATGTGCTCTATGCTGGGCACACGTGAGAACCCATTTATTGGTGTGGTGGATACGGCATATGAAAATGCCATGAATTGATGTTCCCTCTGACACCCACACCTCCACCTGTTTGCCGCTGAACGCCGTCAGTCATGTTGGTAGAAATAGACAATGAACAAAGTGACTAGCAAGCAAGGGAAGGGAAGGTGTCAGTGTGCATTTGGGTGATAATGAGGATGCTCCAAATAGCTGCCTGCACAGCAGAAGCATGACTCTTGTTATGGGAGATTATTTCCCCTTTTGAGATTACATTTCGAGAAGTGATGTCATTGCACGCCACTAAGGAAACCCGTTGACTATAGCCGTGCACCCTCCATGGCAGTTTTATTTGGAGCATGTTTAATTTGATGTCTTTTGTAACAATACTTGAGCTGTCAACATGAGCTAAAAATGGCATCTCTTTATCTTTGGCCCTTTCTTCTACAAGAGGGGCATAATATTACAGCCCAAAATAAAAGCATGTTACTAAATGAATACCTCTCTGACAGTCAATCAAATCAAGACTAAGCATTATCATTGCCATTATCGTTCTCGTCTGCATTTAGTTCTTGGTTTATTATTATTGTAAACAAAAGCAGCTAGGACATGGGCCGCTGTATCTGATTTCTCCTTTCACGGTTGTAGGTGTCACGTGACAGGATGCATGAAGGCACTTTGGACAGGAGGTTGTTTTTTCTTTTTTTTTTTATTTTACTTTCGGGTCGTTTTTTTTTATCCCTTTATGGAGGTGTATCCCGTAAGTCTGCAATAAAACTGCAGGGTCAGTGTTATTGCCACTTTGCTGTGTTCCCTCTGCCCTGCATATCAATATATGAGACAGTTAATGTCGTTTTTAGTTCTGAATGAGAGGTTCGACTTGTACGTAAAAAAAAAAAGAAGCAATAAGTGGGTTTTTAGACCATTTCTACATTAACTCATCAATAGGAAACGGACAGATAGACCGAGCTTATCTAACAGGAGACAGACATGTTGAAACATACTTAGTTTATGTGCATAGTTTTTATGCTGAGGCAGTAATTCACCCTTCCAGTTTCCCTTTTGACGGTTGGTTTTCGTCTTTATCCAAACTGCTTGTCAGAGTATGTTTCAGTTTGCATTATTTGACTGCGTGTGTTTGGGAAGGGTGTGTGTACTCCGCATGCTCTGCACACACACACACACACACACGCACACACACACACACACACACACACCTGCCTCGGATAGATTAATCACTATCGCACACAACAAACATCGAACTTGGCAGTTATGAAGGATGAATCATAAAAATGTGTGAGAGCATGTACAAACACACATGTGCACACACACATATGCATGAGCAAACACAAGCACACACCTTGGGGTGGATTGATGAGATGCTTGCAGGTGTGAGAGGCAGACAATGACAAGTGATGGATGACAAATAGAAAAGTATTTCTATGTAACCGCTAAGGACGGCAAATTACGAACACACTCACAGTTTGATTTCATTTTCTGGTTTCCACGAGCAACTGCAGAAACAGCGCACAACTGTCAGTGCAGTCTCCGCCTTTGTTTGAGAGCATGTTAGGTATTAGGTATCAAATACACATGCTGGGAGTGTGTGTCTTGGATATTGGGCTTTAAACCAACATTGACACAGGGAAACCAAGTGAATCAATATGGTTGGATGGCCTTTATTTTCCATGCAGGCCGTCAACGTCCCTCAATAGCAAGCATAACAGCGGCCTGAGCACCCGCTTTTTTATTGGACGGTGTCGTTTGTGGGGCTCTTGCTGCCTCCTCGGTAATGGTTGCTCAACGTTGCCGTGGGGAGCATGACAACAAGATAAACACAACAGTGTAATCTGTGTGTGCTGTTGACATACAGGCAATTGACAATATCACGTTGGAACATAGCAACGGATCCATACAAATGAAACACAGACTGATCACGTCTTTGGATTTTAATCCAAGTTGACCTTCTGTAGGACAACCAGGTTGCAAAACAACTGGCAATCAAAACGTCCGACCTACATTTCAGCTCTCATGAAAATATTTGACCTGTTTGAATTTTTTACACGAGATACGTATATTGTAACGTGGGTAAGCTTTGGTGTTCATTTGCCTGTGTGTGGGTGAGGTGTGGCAAGTAGTTGGTATGCTGCTGATCAAAACAGTCTTAAATCTCCCGCACATGCACATCTGCACTGGTGTAGAAGGGGACACTTTGATATGTGGAAGTGGGGACGTTTTTATCTCTCTTTTTAATGGCGCTAGGAATTGCCAACAGACACACACAAACACACTTTATCATCACTAAAGCAATACCCGAGAGATTTATTGGAAACATTCTCACCGTTTGGCCAATCCTCAACCATGCGCTCTACCTGGCCCTCAACTTAGTCTGACCTAAAAACAAACAAAAGCCGAGTGCTCAAGATTTGTTATTCAATATTGTGGCTTCGTTTTCATTTTGTTGAGTATCGCTGTTTTGCATTGCAGTGGTTTGAACTTTTTTTTTAATCTAATTCATAATTGTGTGGCCTTTCGAGTGTTTCGATTTATAGTTTTTATTATTGTAAAACAATAAATTCATATAAAATACTTCCCTAAACAAAGGTACTTTCAGAAACCTATACAAATGATGAGGAAATGATTTGCTGCTCAACAATGGCTTGTAGCAAATTGATTTTTTTATGATTAATTCCACTCTAAGAAAATTTTTAGTCAAATGCAATTAATGTTAATGGCTTTAAACTTTTCATTTAGCTGTTGATGTATTTGCCTAATCGGAAAAGGAGCAGATGGGTGCGCCAAAATTTCAGGGTTGACCAAATTACAATGACGTTTAGGGTTAGTGTAATTTAGCGCAGATGTAAAATTATAATAACCAGATGTCATGACACACATTTCGGCTTTATGCTGAAGATAAGCCTTCCAAAGGATTTATTCTTTGTAGATTTTTACATTCAGCTCAAAACTTAAAACATACACACACGCAAAACTTCCTGCGCTCTCTCAAGAAAAACTAAAATTTCACTCGGCTGGCCGCACTAATTGTAAGATTTGTCATGCTGGCGTTGTTGTTGTGTAAGCATGACTTTGTGCGTGCACATGACATTTCGTGTCTAAGTGTGTGTGAGTGTGTTTGCGCTTGACATGTCCCGATGAGGCAGTTGATTTGGGCTGCTGGTAGGGGGTACTCTAATCCGGCACGCACTCACTGGCACTGTGCTACCTAGTTATTCCACAGACTGCCACTGCCCTGGGAACAGGAGTTCAAACTCACAAAGCACACACAGATTTTCGGACAAATACACGCACATGCATTCATGCAAATAGACACACGCACACACACACACACACGCACACACACACACTTCTCGAGGCAATGTTCTTTCTGATCTTGCGTTTGGACTGGTGGGGACAGATGGGTGAACAGTGGGAGTCTAGGCTGCCATCACTTGAAAAGCAAAGGCATCCACGCACAAATACACACGTTTTAAACTCACAGCCACACACACACACGAACAATCACAGGGCAGACTTGGTCAGAAAGTGGCAACCATACAAACAGACAGGCTGCGATGCTCACGCAGAGTATAACTTGCTCAGCCTCGATCTTTTTTTCCACATATTCACTCACATAGGGACACGGCATCAGTTAAGCTTTTGTTGCACGCATACTTATTTTGTTGTAAACACGCGCACAGACTCCAACATAGCCTCTAATTCACACGGCTTCACACACCCACACAAACACGGGATTACTAGAAACACGCACAAGTGCTCAAGCCCTTCTCACCCCTTACTGCACGCTCGCGTGATGCACTCGCCTCTCCAACGTGTGGAGCTGGAACATTTGGTGACAGAATATACCTTCATGATAATCTTCTCCAAATAAAAGGGGAGAACATTTAATTTTATGACTTCACATTGATATCCAGATACTGACCAATGATAAAGACAGGAAAGAAAACGTCAACAAAGGTGGAGGTAATTTGCGAGATGGGGATCAAGTTGTTGGCCCTCAAAGCTGCTAAATAGTTATAAACCATCAATTTTGCAAGCACGTCAATTTTTTTCCTCTGTCTGGGTTCTGGCCCGTATTTGCTCCTCCATTTGGTGCTGTCAAGCCTCATGATTTATGTCGTCTGACATCATAAAACTGGCTCTCGTGATGAGATGTGCCCGTGTTCTCCTTCACTCCACACGCACGCAGACAAACTCATGCCCACTTTGGTCTGACCTGAAGCGGCCTTCATTTTTCATCACCTTAAACCACAAGCCCTGAATAAGAAAGAACCACTCAACCTTGCTGAGGTCTCCAAAACGGTTGCTTCACCTGGCACGTGAGGCTCAGCCATGTTCCGAATATTCACCACTGTAGAGCCCTCTGGGTATTTGAGCAAGTATGTACACTTATGTGACTTGTGTGGGTGCTTCAACACATTAATGCCTGCGTGTGCGCGTGGGAGTGCATGTGAATGATCGAAACTGTGCAGTATGCTCTTAGCTGTGTGTTCCTTCAAATGGGACCTCGAAATAACTGAATGTTCTCTTCCACTACTAGCTTTCGCAACCTTGACTTATGAATGTGAATGCATGCGTGCACGTGTGTGTGCATGGGTGTCTGTGTGTCTAAAGTATGTGCGATCTTTCATGTTTCACAGGCAGCATTTTGTCAGTCTAGTCATGAATAATAATAATGTGAGAAAATTTAAGTTTATTTGAAGAATATGCTTAATATTACATTACAGTGCTGGCTTCAGTTCACATGCAACCAGGAGACATTTTTCATTGTTTTAATTGCTAGTGTTGGCTAAAACCTCCTATGTCACAGTTGGTATTTTTTTAATATTTTTTTCACAGATCTATACTAATGGTCAATTTTAAGTATCGGAAATGGCTTTTTCTCTTGGTGTAATGTTATGTTAGTGGTTGAAGAAACATGCCAGTTTTTCTTCTACGTGAGATCCCGCCATCTTCATCAGTGATGGATGACGGGGGTTCAATTAAAATATTTTTAAGATGGTAATGATTATAATTTGTCAAATGAAATGATTTCTACAATAATCCAGGGGGATTGTCCCACGTTGGTGTCGTAATTGATTGATTGACAGCCGTGGACTCGGGGAATGTTGTTATAATAATAATAATAATGGAAATAATAATAATTAGTTGCTACAACCTCTCCAGCTCTGTTTATTTATTTATTTATTCATTCATTTATTGTTATGCCCACATTCTTCTTCCAGTCGGCAACTTGAACTGGGGAATACACAGTGCCAGGCAATGATCTTAACCACTTGGCCAAATATACTAACTAAATGACTTTAAATTAAAAATAATATAAAATGTAAAAAAAGAATGACTCTAACAGCAGATGATGTTTAATACATAACAAATGTGTCTGTGAACTTTTTACTTAATTAAAAAAAAAAAAACTTGGCATGAACAACATAAATGCACACTGTCTTTTTGTTGCTGACAGCTCAAAGTGGAGCTATCCTCTAGCTGACCTCATGGGTGTGTTTTTTTCTCTGCTGCATGTTCTAAACAGCTGCCAAGTGTGTCTTTGCATGTGTGAGTGGGTTTGGCAGACAGAAGGAAAAGTTTGCTAGGGTAAAATTATGTTTTCTGTGGCATATCCTATTATGTAATTAAACATTCCTGCTGTAGCTTCCCACACAGTCAGCATAATTATGGTCCGTAAAGGCATTGTTGGGTGAGTTTGGTGTAGAAGAACTTGACTAGAACACACACAGACTTGACCTCATACCCATTAAACACATTTGGGATCAACGAGAACAGGGTCTGTGGGCCAAGCCCTGTCATCCAACATCTAGAATTTCATAAATGTTCTTTCTGTGAATGGATAAGAATTTCCAAAGACTCTTTTGCTGTAGCAAGTCCATTGTGAAGAATGGAAGCTCTTAAAATTGCATAATTGCCACCTACTTCGGGTTTCTCTCATTTTGGTTTCATTTATATGTGTTATGGCTGGGTTCCTTCTTGTTTATGTTGAATTTGTGCTGATTTTAAGCAGTAATTTATAGCAGTGTGGAGATTTTTTTCCCCACGATCAATTCATGTATTTGTTTTTATAATCGAAAAAAATAATTATGAAGTAGCTGTTTTTCACGAGTGTTAACCATTGGCTTGAATGGCCTGATGGTAATCCATAATGCATGCACTCTTGTCAGTCACACGTATGAGTCCAATATGGGTGTTTATTACAACCGTCAGCTTTGTAACGTCACATCAGAAGAAAATGGACTGGGACACCTCATAGGGTGCGGAATTTACAAAAAAAAGTAATGCAAACATAATTTAATGTCGTAAAATAATCAGCAGACGACTAGCACATCTCAAATTAAAAGTGATGAACGGAGTGTTAATACTGTCATTTTTTTGGCTTATTTTTGGAGCGAGGACAGATGGATGATGTTGAAAGCCCATGGCTGTAGCGTGACTAAGGGTGTATGAATCCATGCTTGTGTCTATCTCTGCATGACCTATCCTTGAACTGTAGCCATCTGCCAACACTTTGGCATCACCTTAAACGACTGCAGTCTCTATGTTTGTGTGGTAATAGCGGCAACAGCATCTCAAAACATTTAATATGTTGGCAGAAAACTTAAGGGAGCACATCATATACTTTGACTTCCACCCTCACTCTTTGTCGGGTTCTGCTCATATTTTGCTGTCCATCTGGGTGGCTTGATAACCCGCGATAAAAACTTATGAAAGGAGCAAGCAATATTATTTCTGACCATCAGTGGTCCTACTCCAGGTGTCTGAAATTTGTTTCTGCTGGGAATTCCCTGATGAGTCTGCAGTTCAGATAGCCCAAATGCTATTTGTGATGACAATTTGCTGGGTACTGGAAAGTAACTGTAAAGATAAAAGTAGTGCAATCAAATTATAAACAGTGATTTGTATAACGTTGGGCCGAGAGAAGCTGGTGGTGTTTCTGAGTCATATTCATACACTATAGTACGTACATACATGTGAACATTGTTTTTGTTTTGTTTTCTAGATTTTTTAAATTCACTTTTCTTGTACGTGGTTTGACACATCATCAACGTATTAAGGAGAAAACCAGACTGGCTGGTTTGCGGTTAAAGCAGCGCCTTAAAGCATTACACACTGAATTATGTTAGGAGTTGTCTGTTTCTGTGGGGATTAATGAGTATTTCTGAGAGTGTATTGTCCTGCTAGTATGTGTGTGTCAGTCAGTGTGTGTTTGTGTGAGTTGCTTTACCCTCAAGAACCCTGTCATGTCACAGTGACCAGAAAGCAATTATCATTGCTGCTGTGAGGACGGCCTTGTTGGCTCTCCATCCCTGCAGGGAAGGTGAACAAGCCGCAATGAAAGAAACAAGACAGTTAAAAAAAAAGAAAAAGTGTTATGGTGATGTTTGAAAGGGAAGAGGGAAATAATTGCAGAGACATGGTGAGATTAGGAACCATAGGGAGCAAAATAGTATAAGAGATGGTGGGGGGATACGCAGTAGAAGAGAGTATGTCAGTCTGACATGAAGGGCTCTAAAAAGCCAATGAGCCCTTACCTCGTTGAAGGACCCTCACACACAATGCTCAGAGTAGACACACACACTCACACTGGCTTGGGAAACAAATACACAGGGAAGTCAGAAAAAGACTTGTTTGGATATATTTGTCGAAATGCAAAGCAGGCCAAGCCTTGAACCAAATTAATTGTTGGTATGACAAAGAATAAAAAACATAACTATAATCCACTGGCACAATCACTTTCCAAGCTGGTTCTAAGGTCAACACGATTGAAAGCCAACTGTGATGCTGTGTTTGCAGCTGTATTGACATGCAACAAGAACTGAGTGAGAAGTAACAGGATGTCTTTGCAATGTGACGGGACTCGGGACTGAACGTTCTGGTCCGGCTGGCTGAACACACAGTACATGCAAAGAAGAGGTTTTCCGGCATGTTGGGAGGGTTGAAGTTTCGCCCAAAAGTGCTGTTTTGAATGACACGAGAATTTTTTGTGGTAGCCTCCAGAGGAGTTCCACTTAATCCTCCTAAGGGAGGAGGGATCTTGATTTTGTCCACATTCAATTTTGCGGAATGTCAAAATGTTCCTGAGGCAATGTTTATGTTTTTCGTGCTGCTGCTTACATAACAACTGAAAAAACATATTTTGCTGTGGAAATTATCATATAATCCCAGTGCCATTTGCTTAATAATAACAACTATTGCTTCTGTATAAAATGCACCCGCCTCCACACACTTACGTACGTGATGAATTCCAATTCAAACTAAAGTTGTAGTTTCAGACCTCTGCAATCGCAATCAATCACTTGGACACTGCCAGTCCAAACTTTGTTTTAGTATCAGCAAAATGTTACAGAATGTTAGCTACAATTTATGAGTGATATCAGTAGATTCGGCAGTGAAAGTACAGATAGAGAGAGAGCGAGAGAAGTGTGCTTGGCTTCAAGCTGTTCATTTATTCTCCCAGTTTGTTTAGTTCGTCTTTATTTAATACCCAGAAGTACGTACGTATGTATTTTTCGACTATGCCAAAAACAGGATTAATATTGCGCTTAAATTGCAATGGTCTTTTGTTTCATGATGAAATATGCTCTAATATTAATAAAATGGCCGGATGTACGTATTATACTGCCCCCTAACGGCCAAGGTGCACACACCAGAATGAGCAACACATGTCCGTTGAATTCAAGCAAAAACTCTTGTAAATTCTTTACAGTCTATGTAAATTATTTCTGCAGCATTTTTATACGGTACAAAATGATCTATCAAGGCAAATGACTGAAAAGAAATAAGAAGGTCCTGGCAATGCTCTTCACTTGTACTTGAAGACAGAGAGTCCTGCCAGTTTGCAAATATGTCTGTTTAGTGCAGAAAATATTGGCGTGCCTTGCTCACTGTTCAGACTTGGAATTTGAGTGCTTTCTGCCTATCCACTTCTGCCTGAAGCTGCAGTTAGTCCAGTGTAGGCTGACAAGTTATTGGCCTCACACAAGGCCTAAATGTTCTCATAAAGCATTTCACTCTGATCTGCTTTTTAATAAATTTATTCAGTGGCCTGGAAACCAGTTACATAAAATGTCAGAGGGGGGGGGGGTTCTAATTTACACCAGATTACAGAATATTAGCTTTTTTAAAATATTATAAACTGACCCCGTATAAGCGTTACACTAATTCACATTAATTCAATTGTTTCTGTCTGCGGTGACAAATTGGGATGTCAGCAGGAGGAGGAAACAGTAGCAGCACAGCAACTACCAACAAAGCCTGCCAGACTAGAGGTGTTGTTTTTCAGGTATTCCCTCACACTTCCCTGTTCTCTGGATGCTCTCTTACTTTCAGCAAGTTCTCCTCAGCCTCTTCCGTCCTGCTGCTTTCCTTTACTCCTCTTTCTCACCTTTTGTTTGCTGCGCTTTCAGGTTCCTATCTGAAACCTCAGTCTGTCCATTGTGTGCTGCCTTCCCCCGCGCTTCATGTTTGTCTTCGCCAGCCGATCTCGTGCTTCTATTGCAAACGGTTTCTTTTGGTGTCGGCTTTCCCTTTGCGCAAGTGTGAAGTAACAATTCTACTGAAAAGCCTGATCTCTGTACCTGTCAGTTTCTTTTTTTTTTTTTTTTGCGGTCCTCTGTCACTCTGTAAATCATGAGGTAATCATAACAGCCTCTGGTTACAAGTTTGGTTTCCAGCCAGTGTAACTTATATGTGTGCGTGTGTTTCAAAACAGTACTGAGAGATGAGTTGGAGTATTCCAGTTTTGAATTTCAGAAGAGTAGGAGCACCTTACTAAGCAGCTGATGTACAAGAATGTGTTGACGCACACACACTTTCATGCACATGAAAAAACATGCACACTTACACAGTTGGAAGCACAGGTGGATTGCGGTATGCGAAATGCGCCGGGTGAACAGCAGGTCAGCCCTTTGTATACATGTCCTCAACCAATCCATTTTTTTTGTACTCCCTCTCGACTTGCCTCGCCCAAGCAGGAAGTATTCCCAGTACTGCAATGATGCAGCACCTTGGAGCTCTCACACAAAGATATAACTGAGCTTTTGGTGTCAGACATCTTGTGAAAGTGGTCACAGCGTTATGTTCAGTCTGTGTAGATCACAGGTGTCAAACTCAAGGCCCGGGGGCCAGATACAGCCCGCCACATCATTTTATGTGGCCCGCGAAGACAAATTGTGCATCAAATTCGTGTCATTACTAGAATTGCAAATTGTCTTCACTTTTAATATCTTTTTTTTTTTAATATTTGACCAGTTTTTACTCATCTGACTCCGTTGTCAGTTGGTTTTGTAGCTTTTACTGTATATAATATGAGGTGCTCATACATTTATTTGGGTTGACAGTCATAATGGCCCTGCGAAAGAAGCTATGACTACAATGCGGCCCGTGAAAAAAAAACGAGTTTGACACCCCTGCTGTAGATCATATCTAGAAATTAATGGAAGCTCTCAAATTATAAATGTTCTCACTTGGTACAAAAACAACTCATTCTACATGGACAAAAATTTACATGTAAGGCCTCAGTGCGCTTTGAAAGAAGTTGACACTTTTTTTTGTAGTCTTTTATTATAACATTCAGTAGTTTCCTGTAGAATATTTGACTGAAATTTGGAAATGCCCTGATACATTGAAGAAATGAAATAAATATAAAAAAAATAGCTTATTTGCGTATATGCCACATTGTAACCACCACTACTACTTATAGCTAGTTTCAATCTTGTTTTATCATTCATAATGATTGAAATGTCGACCACTTCAAACGTGCACTCACATACACTGGCCAACAGCCGCGATGGGAGATACTCGCACAAACATCCTCCTACGTATTGGGGGAGTAAATGTAAAATGTTACCTCTATCTGCTTATCAAAGCATTAAAGGACTACTTGACCTGACTGCCTACAGATGAAGCACTCATTTGGTCACTAATGTTTCCTCCCTCTCCCACTTTAAGTTCACCATCACCTCCTTCTTCTCTCTTACAATTTGTGGATTGTCAGAAAGGTTTTCTGAATTTCTTATCCTGTTTATTTTTAGTCATCGACAGGACATCAAACAGGATTTGTGTTCAAGTTCTGGAATACACGTATAAATACTATATTTTATATGTTTTGTATTGACTGTTAAAGTGAGAAATAGCCAATTACATTTATCATTTAATTCCAAAACAATTTTGGCTTGGACAACATTATCCTTGTTTCAGTATACTATTTACTCTAACATCTAATACAAACGCAATATACAGTGGAACTAGATGAGTCTGTGTGTGGAATGTGCACACATGTACATCCAAGAGAGGGATCAGAGTCCCAGACTGTGAGGATGGTGGGGAGGTTTGCAGCCACACGCGACCCACCCAGACATATGCTATAGGGAGAATCAGCCTTAAGGTCTTGTTACATCTTGCGGTCTATGTAGAGGAGGATAAGAACGAGTGGGTGTGCTAAAATCTGAGACTTAATTGCTTGATAAGAAATGCATGTGCATGAGAGTGTGAGGACAAGGCCAGCCGGGTTCGTCTCAGCAGCTCAGCAACCTAATCTCTACATAACAGCTCTGTGTATAATATTGAATTTGTGGATTTGTTGACTCCTATAGGTCCAATGTTGATAACATTAGAGATACTTTAAAGTCATATTTTAAACCAGTGATCCAGTTGTATGATTATAGGAGTTTTTGATTTGAGAGGTTCTACTTCATTGCAAGCTGGTAATGTTTTACTTTTGAGACTGGCAACACAACATGAACACTATCTCATATCGGGACGACAGCATCTGGAGCAAAATTATATTGATTAGTTCTTCTTTGGCTGACGCGCCACCATGACATGAAACATTGCAGATCCAAGTATGCAATTATTCCTTGATCCAACCCATGTGTGGCAGGCAGTCATGCGAAGCCTGGACTGAAGTCGAGATGGGATGACTGAGTTGATCCGCTCGCTTTGCTTTCACTCTTCAGTTAGTAGTGATTGCATGCTGTTTACCAGCCATCAACGTATGACTGACTGCGAGTGTGCGTTTTTGGTGCCTTACAGCCACTAAAATTCATCATATCAGTCTCACAGATCCAAAACCTTTGAATCACTGTCAAGATCTCAAAATGAGGGGTCAGATTGTTTGTGTGTAGTGTGTGTTGCCACGACAACTGCCCGCCCTTTGACTGCCATCTCCATCAAACATTGCCCCACCTGTTGTGTTTTTGTGGCGGCAGCCCATTGCCTTGGAAACGCATGCATACATATTTGAGGGACAGTCTAAGGACAGCAAGCAGCAGCTGTGGAATCTCTCTGATCCTGCATGCAATCTGATCAGCGTGCCAGCGAGCCACTCAAGGGCAATTTGTTTTGTCGTGACCACGTATACCGTGCTTCCTCTTCCCTCGCGCTTGGTGACTCTATCTCTCAAACTCAGAGACACGCGACCATCCTTTTCCTTCATTTTATTTTGGCTTGTATTTGTAGTATGCGTTCAGCTAATGCTATCTTAAACCTCATGCATAATTTGATGATCATCTTCTAACGCAAGTCATGCTAGTCGCCACAAAAGAGCTTTCAAAGGTAATGAATGGTTGCGGATCTTATTGATAAAGGGGATTTTATATTTCAAGCATTAGTCAACAGACGGGTGTGTCATTAGCAACGCTCATCTAAGGCCTCGGTGACATTTTTGTCAGGGAGCATATATATATGATCAGCCGGAGACCATGAGCTCATTGTTTCATCGGAAGATGAAGAAAGATCATTCAACTTAGAAGAAGGCCAGATTGAATTGATGGATTAGAGGGGGCAGAGGGATGGATTCTCATAGAGCAAGGCAGGAGATGAAAGAGGAGATGATGAATGAGGGAAGGTCAAGAGAGCAAGAGCAAAGGATTGAAGTGACTGATATCATACAGCTTGTTTTCATAAGGACAATGCACACTGACTATCTGCTCTATGCCTGGCCATGTGCACCTTAAGCGTCAGATGCACTACATGATTAAAGCAATATTACCTTCAAAGCTGAGCATCTGTCCATTTTCTCCTGTTTAGCCCATCCAGGGTAACAACTCTCAAGGACAAAGAACCCCACGACCCACATGGGGACAAGTGGTGTGGAAAATGAATGGATGGATGAAAGGACAAAGAAGCATTTACACACATTTTGGCAATGCTACTGACATACATGTTTTTGTGATGTTGGAGGAAACTGTTAGACCCAGATAATACCCTCGCACACATAGGAGGGAAACTCTTCACTCAAAGGCCAGAGTTGAGATTCTTGACTGAGGCAGATGGGCTGGTCACACACTCCAGCATGCCACCAACACACAAAAACATTTTTCTTGTGGAACCTCTGAGGTCAAACAAAATCTGTTCCAAGATGCTGGTGGTCCAGGAACAGTATTATCTCAAAGAGAATAGGGTAATGGAATTACAAATGATCCAATCCAGAAAATCGGCACCTTAACTTGTCGTACAATTTAAGTAAAACTGAGCTACTGATAATATTATGAGCTCACTACACAAGCAATGCAAACCACATGCACTTGTCAACAACAGTCTGCACACCTGCATGTCTCACTTTTATGGGAAATTCTTCAACTGGATCTAATTACTACATGGATATTTACTTCCTCTTCTCTGATTACTGCAACGACGACAGTGTGAAGATGAATGTTTGATTCCTGCGTGCGTATGTCATTCACAACAGCTGATTAACTGTTTTTACAGACAGCTGACAATTGCAGGTATGCACCCCTCTGCAGGCCATAATTTGAGTGATGTGTGTTGTCGTGCTGCCATCGTGCAAGTTAGATTTATTGTGACCCTCAGTTAATTTTGGCACCACCATCAAATCCATTTACCGAGACTGGTGGTTTCATTTTTTGGGGGAAACAATCTATTCCGTGCAAGTCATCATGTGGACTACACAAGATGACTTCCACGCTTGTGCGCTAGATAATATGATGTCCTAAGCAAAGGTGGGTAGTAATAAGACCCAGGGACCCAAGCAAAATTCTGAACAATGTTCCCCTGCGTGATCCTGAAAGATGCTTGCCTTCTACTCAGGCAAGTCAGAAATGAACACACAGTGTACTTTTTTTTTCTTTTTTCTAAAGTAACAGTACTCATACTTGAGTGCCGTTTTGGGTTACTCTACCAACCTATGATCCGAAGACTAAGAATTACGTTTAAAGTATCTCTGATCGTGAACGGGTCTTTTTGTGAAGAACCAGTTTGGCCTCATTGTAATCCAGAGCAGACTATTGATAACCCTTTTTGTATTCACCTGGAATTTTCCCTTAAATGAATTTTCGTTTTTATTGCTCTCTCAGGACATTTGCTTTTCAAAACTAAAAGAGGTGAGCGTTGGAAAGGGGCCCAGATGTTTTTTTGTCATTCATCAAAAGTAAAACACCTCCATTTTGACAGTCAAATAGAATTTGTTGTTGTTGGAACAAATTTGGGTATTGTGTTCCTCCGTTTAAGTCACTGCCAGGACATGTCCTGTTGGCTGAAGATGAGACCTTGAAACAGGAAACTCATATTTGTTTTCATTTGTTACTGAGGCAACCGAGTATTTCCCCCATTGCCTAATAAAGATAATAAATGAAAAAATGAAGGAGCTGTGACATACGGAGTTGCTACATGGGACAAATTAGCACTCTACCCTATGAGATTGTATAGAGGTGTGTCATAAATATGTAGAACATTTGACTAATTGAAATAAACAGTAGCTGGATATGACAAAAGCGAACTTTTTTTTCAAGTGAGATGCAAATAGAATCGAGATGTGACACGAGAACAAAGCAAGGAAGAGGAAGACTGATAGCTGGTGCCAGGCAGCTGTGAGTATCTCTATGATTGCCAATTGTCATACACGATTACAACTCAAACTATATAAATTATAGAATGAAAAGAAATTACGCAACTTGAGCAGAGTAAAATGTACAAATCACTGCACGTGTGAAGAAGATGGACCGTGAAAACTGGCTGTGTGTTTGTGACATCAGCCATGCATGCTCATTGCGTGTGCTTGCAAGGTCATAGGGCTAGACATCCAGCGACGCACTAACCCACCCACACAACAAACACATTAAGTGATCATGTCGCCCGAGAGGGGATTAGAGTGGGAAAGTCAACATTGTTAGAGGGTAAGGTTGAAGTCTCTCTACTCCACATATTGTCATGGCATGCAGAGTTTGAGTTAAAACTGATTTCCAATTTACTTTCTCAAGAGCGAGACAGCAGCTGCACATAAAAGAAAAACACAGGCCCGCACATGCGCACAGCACATTCACTTTGCATTTTCACCACTAAGAGGATCTTAAAATCACTCCCCTAAATTGCTTTGCACGGAACTCATCCATCATAGATGTTCATTGTAAAAACAGAAGAACTATTTTCATGTGCAGAATGATTTTTGGAACTTTTTGTTGATCCCTGCAGGGCGATTCAAAGTGGCGTTTGATTTATTCCACACTGAAATGTAGTTGTAGGAGTGGTCACAGAAAGTCTGCCTCAAGTCTTTTTTTCAACGACCCATGCTAAATTCTGAACAATGTTCCCCTGCCAATCAGAGCCTGAAAGACACATGCCTCCTCTTCAGGCAAGTTAGAAATGAACAGACAGTGGAACTTGTCATTGTAAGAAAAAATAGAAATGTTAACAAACTTGCTGTGTATATTCTGTTTTAAAAGCGTTCTTTTACTTTCCCTTATGTTAAAAGGTTTTTGGGTCAAATTCTGAATGCTTTGACTTTGAAGGTTATTTATATTGATGCAGACCCTTATCTTGCTTACTGAACTAACAAAAGGCTCAGATGAAAACAGAGAGGCTCAGACTGAGCAATATTGTGCACTTTGTTTCCCCAGGGGCAGACATGACAGTGAGAGGAGCAGGTGTACCACAAAAGTAGTCCAAGAGGGAGTACAAAGAAAAGCTGATCAGGTACATATTTGTCTTCTCCTGTCTTATTTCTCTCTATCTCTTTTCCTCCCCTAATTTCCTAAAAACTAATTAGATTCCTGTCATTTCCTTACAAATCATCCGCTTCCTCTACTCCACCACTCCTCTTCATCTCTTTCCTCCCAGACTGATGGGGGCGGAAGGATGGTGCGGGGTGCGGAGAAAGGGGAGGGGTCGGTTAAAGTCAGCTGAGATCTGCTCTTAGATCACTGAAGGAGATCATGGTCTCTATGAAGTGCCAGTGAGAAGAGAGTCCGCTGTGAGGCGTGCGCAACAGATGGGAGCACTTCTTAGTTGGCGTAGAGTCATGTTTCTCACACTCCACTGTGCACAGATGTGTGCACGTCAATAAGCAGAGAGCGCCACGCCGGTATGCGAGGAGACACACATCCACCCCGCATGTGTGCACCCACTCAGAGGCTCTCATCTTTCCCTACAGGCGTTGGAGGCATGTGGGCTGTTGTATTTGTTCACATGATATCTGCTGCTATTCCTTTTCTAAGCCACTGGAAGCCGGGTGTGTTCAATTATACTGATTTATATCTCCACTCAGCGGTCCAGGATCTCCCACCCTCTCTGGCATCCTATGCCGAGCAAGCACCATGTGATGATACTCTAGAGGGGTGGCACAAAGGAGCAAGTCCCCTATAGTTGAGCTAATTTAAAGCTGCACGGTACTGTTCACCAAATATAGATTAGAGACTGTTAAATGACTTTGGGTACAAAACATCAGCATAATCACTATGCCCTGATAAACCCACTTTTTCAAAGTGGCTAAATTAGATGTGAACATCTTCAAAGCAGTAACCCACAATGTCTATTCATTTACCAAAACAGAACTAGTGTAGTTTCGTGAAGATTCGGTGCTCCCCAACCCAAAAATACAGTCGTTTTTAGGACTTGGCCTATTTGCTAGTTTTCAGCCCCTGAACAGGGAGATTCTTTGCTTATGCTTGCTGTAATGATGAAACGTGATCCTTTTGTGTAATGCTGTTTTTTTTTTGTTGTTAAAATCTAAACTTGTTGTCTGGATATGTTTGGCAGTAATGTCTCGTGTGTGTCTGTCAGGTTAATAGGGCAAGCACAGAGGAAGTGGTTGTCATGTCAACAAAGGTGTGACACTCTTCAGGAGCAGCTGTTGGCGTAGCAACACAAAGAGGCACAAATGAACCGGGAGAGAAGCACTGATAAAGAGAGCGTGGCAAGTCTGAGGAAGGCTCTGGAGCATCTGGTCGGTCTGACATGAAGCAGACGAGTTGAAGGTGATTTTTTTTTTCGCTTTCGTTCTCCTAAAATGCTTTCAGTATATTCATTTTCCTCCAATTATGTGCCTCACCTGTTTCGTAGCCTCACAGTAAAGAAGGGTCAAGGGTTTGAATATGTTGTCTCGGGCCATTTTGTGTAGAATGCACATGTGCCCCCCAATTCCAGCCTTCAAATATGCAATTTCAGTTTTCCAACTTCCTCCCCACTACTGGCAAAGTAAATTATTCACTGAAGATGCCATATTGTCTGTAAGCAGGAATATTGTCCTATCCAGTTCTGTGATTGACAAGTGATGAAGCCATCATGTACCAAAGTCAACTAGGATCAGATTCAACTTCTCCATGTAGAAATGTCTTATCATTTACTATTTTGAAGAACTGCAAATTTTATCCACACTCAGCTTACTGAAGCACAATTGGATTACTTTCATCATTTTATTTATGAATTATACTGTAAAACCCCAACCACAGATTAATGGCAGCTGGAAATAGCTTGTTCTGATTTAAAGTATTTCCAATGCTTTCATGTCTGAGAAGATAAAAAAAAGGAAAGCATAAGCAGTCACTCTGCAGACATACCATCTATGTGGCTATAGAAGCTCTATAGTGTCCTATAGCCACAAAATTCCACAATTGTTCCAACTCAACCAGATGCAGATCTGGAGACTGGAAAGATCAAACGATTTAGTTTGTTGCGATCAAAATAAATATTTATATAACAAACTGGTGCCAGTATATAAATGATAAAAAAAAAACATAGATTAAATGAATGCATAATGAATTACATAACACCTTAGTTAATTAATATAATCATCGCGCTGCATCAAATTACAATATCCGACGAGTGGCTCCTAACCGGTTAATTTACACATATTTACACAACTTCTTTGTGCTTACCAGACCTTTAAGTGTGCTGCATCTCATTGTTAAATTGGTCATTTGCAACTGTTACCAGTTTATTATATCCTCAGGGGTGAGGGGAAGGGGCCGACTGGCTGAAGACTGTTTGTGGTTGCTGCCTGTGTCACAAGACTCCACACGATCAATATACATTAATTTGCACACCATTCACTGATACGGTGCAGATTGCACAAAAGCTGAAAACACACTGCATTGAAATGTGAAAAGACAAGAATAATGGAACATAAACATTGACGTTTTCAAATGTGGGTAAGGAAAAGGTCAGGAATGTGTGCGCTGATCCTTTGCTACTCTGATGTGTTAAAATCATTGAAGACTCGAAAACGCTCAGAGGTACAGTATGAATCTGTGTGAATGATTTTACGTCAGTCCCTTGATTGACTGCTTGAATAGGCTTCACCTTTCCCTCGACCCTTAACAGTTCGGTGGTGTCGAATAGAAATACAAACATGATTCTATTTGGAGTGGTTTTAAGCAGTGGATGTTTTCCAAATTCTTTTCACACTTATTGTTTGTTTATTCTACTGAAGGTGACTTTGTGTCCTAACAATGACACAACCACAAAGGAATTGCATGCCGAGTTTCAACTCAAATACTTTGCCAGTAATTACTCCATTTTGAGCAAAGTATACAAACCTTAGCAAGTGGAAATGAACAAGTAAATTGTCTGACACATGGAGTTTTATTTTCACGCTCAGCATAAGTCTAGGGCAAAGTGCGGTCTAATTGTGAGTGTGGGTGGAGTGACTCCACCCATGCTTGCAATTAGATTCCACTGGAATCTTTGCTTTTGGTATTTTTGTGGACGCGTGCGGTTAAAACCAGGAATGTGTGCTGTCGTAGGTGTGAACACAGGTGGCTAACCTCCAGGCAAATGGAGCAGTTCATCTCGTTCCCATTAAAATCAGGCACGGGCACAGCACAGTCTTTGACGTTGTGGAAGATCAAGGCATGCAAAGTACATTTATAAAGAATTGCAAGCAGACCTCCCTCAATGGGTGGGCAATAGAAAGTTGGCCAGTGCAAGATCATTGCTGAGTAGTAGGCACTTGGAGACCACCGTCCAACCTGATTGTTTTGATTTATGTGTCCCACACACACACACAGAGGGTAATTTTATACATAATAAAGATAATAATACATCCAATGAATTAATTTCTATAATGACTCAGGGGTGTTGATCCACGCTCTTGTCATTTGAATGAAATATGATGGCATTCGCATATACTCACAATTTGTCTGCATGCGCCTCAGTCATATTTATCAGAATTGCCTTACATCATCTATGCCACAATTTAGACCTGTTTAAAGCTGGTCTAAAGTTGAGTCTATTTTCAGCCATCAAATTTTCAGGTGAGCCGCGGCCTAGTAAACAAAACGCCCTCACTCTGCCAGAATTCCTAGCATGGCACAGCATGGTATATTAAATTCTCTAACATGCTAAGCCAGGCTTGACATGAAAATCAAGATTTAGTCCAAGGAATGTGTTGTTGTAAATCACATTATATAATTCCAGCTAAAAATGGAAGCTGGTAAGAGAATTTTGACTCAAATCTTAATTATCTTCCTTGTCTGCATCACGTCTGAACGGCAAGCCTTTGAGATGAGTCACAGGGTGTGAGATGATGTCAGTGGTAATTCTTGTTAATTGTTGATTCATAACCAATTAAAGCTATTCAGATTTGGCCTTTGGAGTTTTGTGGTTAAAGCATGGACATCGTTTTCATTGCAGTCATACCTCTTTGTCTGGCCGCATAACACAAAGATTTAATCAGCATAAAGCAGTAAAAAGGATTGTGCCTCTTGATGAGGTGGCCACCACACACACACACACACACACTACACACTTGCCTGCCCTTAAAAGCAGCCTGTCGTGTGAGCAAATGAGTGCTCCTAGATTTTCCCATCCTTCCTCCCTGTAATCCCCCCAGACCTCCTTCTGAGGGCTGAATTTGCACGATCGCACTCCTCGGGGGTCAAGTACACGCATAGACCCACATGCGAACACAAACACATGCATGCTTGCAGGCTTAATAGTTTGTTTTGTATATTGCTCTTCCTAAGGTCTACTATAAAAAAGAAAAAAAACAGTTGTATCATTCTGTTTTATATCAATTCATGTTATGATGCTAACAAAAATACACAACCATGATGTGCAGCGCTCACTTATGAGGATTTAACAGCAAAGGGCCTGAAGTCTCGGCTGTGATTGTCTTAGTAATGTTGAAAAGAGTTTCTCATTTACAATGCTGACTTGGAAGCAATTTAAGGTTCGGTGCCTATGGAAACTCCAACAGCAGACAGTCAGGGCCAGGAATCGAACCACTCTACCGACTGAGCCACAGCTGCCTGTTATTTATTTTGTTTTTATCAAATGCTGTTTATGGCTGGTTTCACTAATCCAATGTAGCCACCAGAGACCATTTTGCCAATCAAATGGAGCCAGGGCAGTCGCGTGTCTATCTGTGTCTGTTTAAAAATGTTTACATCAGGGGTGTCAAACTAATTCTTGTCGCGGGCTGCATCGTAGTCATAGTTTCCTTCGGAGGGCCATGACGACTGTCAATCCAAATAAGTGTATGAACGTCTTATGTTATATATACACGTAAGTATAGGCTACACAACAAACTGATGACTAACTTTTTTTAAAATCAGAGACTAGTTTTTTTTAAAAGTGAAGACAATTTGCTGTTGTAGTATTGACACTAAGTTGTCTTATACTGCGGGGCAAATTTGGCCCACGAGCCAGAGTTTGACACCTGGTCTATATTTTAGGTCCGCCTGGACTTTGAGAGCGCCAGTAGTGGTTTTCTGTTATGTCTGCCTGGTGAGCCTTGTTGTGTTTTCTCGTGTATTTATATTTTTTTAAAAGTTAATTGAAAGATAAGTGTGCACACCACACCATTAGCTCTCAGACACATCAACATTTTGCATTTTGTGTCATCTATATAGATTCATTGGCTGCTCTTTTGAAAGAATCTTTTTTAACTGCCACTTTCTCCATCTCTCAGCAAGTCTGGAACACATTTAAATGAGCTTAAGGACTCAAAATTGCAACTCTTGCGAGTGCATTCATGCATATATCTTATACACACTTAATATAAGTGTGTGTGCGTGTGTGCGTGCGTGCATGTGTGTGTGTGCAGTGAGTAGGCTGATGTGATTAGCCAGAGCCAGTGGAGTGAATAATATGTCTGCCCCGACTTGGACGCATAGGAATGTTGCGCTTTGTTATGCTATGTTATGAAGTTTTCTACGAGATACACACACATAGTACACACACAATATCCAAATGGAATATAAACCTAATCAAGGCAATTGTATGATTATGACGCTGACATGCATTCACAGCACATGCCGACTTTACGCATCTCAAGTGAATTCAGATGCTCCTACCGTATAGTAAATTTTTCGTTCAGACGGTTATGTGAATCGATCAGATTTAACTTGATCTCCTCCTCATCTGTGACTTTGTTTTTGTTTTTCCCTCAGCTGTTTTGTTTTAAGATTCCACTTGTTTCCAAGACTAGAGTTGGCTTTATTTTCTTATTGTTTTGTGCAAAATTAACTTTCTGAAAAGATCATTGAAAATAGGAGTTGCGGTATGTTTGAAGATGCATGGAGCTACATGTTGTTTGGTCTCATGTGGGTTTCTTAAGGCATTTCGTGTGGATCAGTGATGGTTTGAAAAACAGATGGAAGTCGTATCAAGCGAGGGAATTGGTTATTTACTCCTGGGGCAGTTGCTGTTTGAGCTTGGTTTCAAATGTTGTTCACCGACCTGATGGCGCGTTCGTCCATCACAGCACAAATGACCTCGTAAGGTTTCTCTTAGTTCAGTTGTTATCTATGATTCATCAGTCAATTTTAAGTCAACAATTTACAAGGGACAATCTTTTAAGAGTAAGACATGTAAATTGAGTCATGCAGTTATTTTCAGGAAATTATTGACAGCATTGCCTTCCATTATTTGAACAGAGTAACCGCTTTTCTTTCACTGCCAAAAATGGTTTATACACCCATTATGAGTTAAAATTTAACCCACATCGAGAACGAGAATAAACCCGAGCAAATCTGCGAGTCATGGAACCATAATTAGCGTGCTTCTGCATAAAATAGCAAAGCGTGTGCTGCTCTCACTTGACTTCCAAATGACCTTGATTCGGCTGCACAAACACATTTCACTCTACAGACAGCTCTGTTATCAAATATTTCAAGATGACCAAAGGGAAACTAAACAGAGTTGTCAGATAAATAACATTGGCACAGTCCTATATTTCATCATCTCTAACATCAATAGCACATAAGGTGTATGCCAGGGCGGGCCATTTATTGTGTCAAGTTATTGTTCAATTTGGGATTCCTGACCTACACCCGTAGAACAGGAAGTGGGTACCCTGTTTAAACACACCCAGCAGCTGTGCACACACACACGCACGCACATGCACACACACACTCACAAGAGAGAGAGAGAGGGAGTGTATAAACACACACAGCCCAACTGTGCTGCTCACACGCACATTCTCCCTATAAAGAGGAAGTGTTGTTTTCTCATTTGATGCGACTCACGCGAACGAGCCGCTTTTAAGGGTGTCACAAAACCGCAAGCATAACACACGCATATGCGCGTGCGAATACTCACACGCTAATTTGTCTTTTACTTTCTTATTTGAAACCCACCCCTGCCATTCTTTTTGTCACACTTGCATGCATACTGGAAATGTGCAAACGCAGGTGAACAAATGCATCAAATATCCCCAGCTAAAACGAAAGCTTGGTTGCTTTTGACTCGCTTTTTAAGAAGAGTGCTGTATTCTGACAGAGATAATAATGCTCAATTTAGATTGGCACTGTCAAATGTCACCCAATAAGTATATGAAGATTGTTCCAAAGCATTTTACCAAGGCCAGTCCACTCACTGTTTTCTTTTTATAAGAGACCATAAAAGTTTGGCCTGTGTCCTGCCTTATTTATTTGTTGTTTTTGCTTTTGTGACATCCTGTTTATACTCCCACAAAGCCAAGAGGCACAGTTGTCGCTGTGTCAAAGCTTCTTTATTTTTTGCTACACGCAATGAAAACATCTAAGCAATGTGAATGGCCCTAATGTAACACACACTGCTGGCTTGCCATTCATGTGTGTGGACACACCAATGCCAGCAGTTATGCTTTTATGATTGTGTATTTGACTGCAGCCCTGGAAAGGAAGCTAGGCCAGAATGCACTACATCTGCAGGGAGATGGAGCAGCTTGACAAAGAGGCAGAGCTACAGCTGACAATTCACAAGGGGGAAAAACAAAACAGCTGTTATTTAGACAGGACCAGCAGGACAGCAAACAACTTCAGCGCAAGATTAAATTCAATCAATCAAAATCAATCTCATATCCCTGTAAATGAACGAATCGGAATCTAAAATGATCAGTTATTTTCTCATGTTAATCACCAATTACAACTTCATTTTGAGAGAGGAATCACTGTTATTTTTTTAACACATTTTGCAGTCAAATTACATTAAAACAGACAGTACTCGTGTTGTGTATCCGTTCACAGCTTCACTGATTGGTAATGTCCGCGTGTTGCACATTTCTGCAATAAATGTTCCACTACGTCAATAGAATGCCCACAATAAAGGCACACCGCTATTGTGTTTGCACCGAGGGAGTAACCTAGAAGAATGATCCAGGAAAAGACAGAAGGTTGAGCCACAAACACCCTGAACAGAAAACAAAATGAAACCTTGAACAGTGGAATGAAAGCTAAGAACAATGAAGCGAAACACGTAAAAAAAATTGCTGGCATATATCTGGCTTGTTGTACTACCCTGGCATTCGTTTGAAGTACATCGGAAATACTGTTGTGGGAAATACTGTCGTAAATTATTACACTGAATAGTCTCAACAGAGAAGGATGTCATTCATGAGACAGTCTCACACAAAACAGAATATATACGAGTCATTCTTTCTAGGGGACATTTTGACTCTGTGTATGATTTTGTCAACGCATAACATTCTTTCTATATCCAGCTCAATGAGGAAGAGGGGGAAGTGCGGGCGGTGCAGTTAGAGCTGCAGGAGGAGAAGTGCAAGGACACTTGGGGAGGAGAGGCGATGCATCAGGAGTTACATCTTGCTTTACAAACAGCAGGTGGCACTACAGATGCGTCACGCTCATACAGACTTGCGGCAGATGGCAGTGAGAAACGCCAAACTACTTGATGGGGTGTGTTAGAAAGTCACTTAAAACAGAAACGTTGACTCCGGTTGTCCAAAGTGTAGGCTGAGTGTCTGTAAATTGTCAATCACTCCCCTCCCCCATTGTCATATTACTCGGTCTGGCTGCCCCAAAAGGTCAGTCCGTCTACAGCAGGCGTTGGGAACCTATGGCTCGCAAGCCAGATATGGCACTTTTGGTGACGTTATTAAAAAGAACACATTAGTACACAGAAAAAATCGTTGGTCTTAATTAAAATACAAGCATTTAATTGTATCTAGTCTATCGTTATTTTAAAATGGTATGGCTCTCACGGGAAATTATTTGTATAAAATGGGCTGTGTCTACCAAAAAGGTTCCTGACCCCTGGTCTACAGAGACAATCCCTGACCTTTAACCTCATACTGACATCACTGAAGTCACATGACATGCTTTGGGTGTTCTGTGCGTGTATGATATTAACATCCGTACACGTGAGCTGATTAGGTTGTACGAAAGCGGTTTGACATGTGTTTGTGTGTTGCCACTGGAATGTGTTTTACAGCGTTGGATGAAAAACAGTTTGCGTGTGACTTCTATCCAATAGCCTTGTAATCCTGCTCTCACTGAGATGCCTATAATGATGGCTGTCTCTCCATACAGCTCGACTGGCGTGCACAAGATCACACGCACACAACACATGCATGGCTCCCTACTCAACTCAAGCGGGAAGAAGCCTACGCCCCGCAGCCAAGTGTGCGAAATGACGCATGTGCACCTTTGCAATAACTCCCTGGAATGGTTTAAAGAGTGACACGTGGCTTTTGTGGCACACAAGCTTCACATAGCAACACATGCACATATGTGGAGAATTACAGGCCTATTAAATAAACCACGCAAAGAGAATCAGAGTCATATATACTACCGTATAGTGTTACACCGCATCATTGGGATTCCCCATAAACCCAGGAGCAGATGTTGACGGACAAATCCATATGCTTTATACACACTAACATACACAAACTGACCGATTGACAAGTAAGCCACAGTGTCATGGGTGTATCATGTGAGGTCTGTGATTTATGTGAAAGTTTGTGTTTGGGGGAAAAAAAAAAAAGTAGTTCTGAATCAGTCGGTAAAATTAGTACAACATGACATACAGCAATGAGCACGACTCAAAATGATAGTGTTACCAAAATTATTGACCACTCAATATGTTAACGTGAGGTTGCCATAGCAATAAGACCCTCTTCACCATATTACAAGCCAAAGCTAATGTAAGGTACAATTATAAAGTCCTTGCCTTAAGCATGTGTACAGTACATTGTACTTATTGTCAAGAGCATTCAAAAGTCACGTGTTTGTAATTAAACAAGCTAGTGAGCGAGCAGTGTTCATGGCTATGATCCATACTGAAACACGAGGCATTGCCAGAAAAAACATGTGCCGTAAAACATTTTTATCTCTGACAAGCTGTCACATGATGAGTTTTAGTTTGTAATCACAGTTGATTTAGTGCGAGTGACTCCCACTTTTAAGATGTAAACAAAATGGTGTTTATTCCAACTTCATTCCTTGTTGCCAACCCACTGTAATTGTGGCAAGAGTTGGTTGTATACATAGACGCTTCGCTTGTGACCTTTTCAAAGGTTTCCACAAAATCATGGAGTGTGTTAACAGTATGTTTGACAAATATTTTTAAGTGCTGCACGTTGATGGTGTCTAATGTGCATAGTACATTTTTACAATAACTAGGCCAAAGTCTGTTTTTATCCAGTTAGATAATAACGCTCATTTTGAATTGATCGCAACTGGAAACTCGAGTGTAGTCTTGCTCTTCGGCACCCAGAAAACAAAAACATCCTCTTCTATCATGAATGACACATTTCTCTTACGATGAAGGCATTTCTTTTTTTTTGTGTCATTTGTGTAGTTTCTTACATCAAAACATACTAGGTTAAGTTTTGTCTGCTTCATGCTGACAAAACTTAATATGTATCCAGGTTCAGTTCAAGGTTACAAAGGGTTAGTTTTTGTGTCAGTGTATAATCTTTTGACACAAAAATCTAGATGCAATTTGTTTTTTGAGTTCTATCAAATCGCATCTGATTTCGTTTCTGAATCTTCTGAATCTTTTGGGCAGTGATGGATAACATCACTGCCCATTTTTTGACCCCCGGCACTCTCCATTAAACATTGTGCTGAAAGCACACTGACTTGCCATTTCTAAACCCCTTTCATTAAAACAATGGTGCCATACAGAGAAATCTCAAAAATACCATTGTTTCATGAAGCAACTCTGAATCATCATTTTCCCATCACTAATATTAGCATCCTCAAATGCCTCTTTTATTTTCCAAATGACAAATATTTTCTTTCTTCCTCCCACTGGGTGATCCTGCTCCAGGAAACACCCAGACGAGAATGTCAGGAGAGTGAAATTCTGACTGCTGCCTTGTCTCAAGCTCAGCAGGATCTTCTTGGGCTGCAGACCCTTGCACCTCAACTCTCCATCTGGGTCTACTCCGCCACAAACTGCTGCCCAGGCTGAAAGTGAGCAACACTTTAAGAGGCATCAAGCACAAGGTGCCTTTGGGGAAGGGCGGGTCAGAATGCAGCTCTTCACATTGCGACTGGTTGACATTTTCTTCGTGTTTCGCCCTTTCACTCACACACATCCACAGAAAACATCATTAGGGCTGGAGTGGAGGAGCATGATGTCCCTCACTGTCTATGGGCACAGACAATGTCTGTTGTTGACATAATTCACACTGAGAGACAGGCGTAAAGAAAGTGTGTGCGTCAAGGAACTAATTTCCCTTCTCGAGGGCACACATGGAAACCTTTTGGTTTTCACTCCCTGCAATCCCACTTTTCCACTCCAGCTGGGAGACAATGCATGGACGTACTGTCCCCACAGAGAGAAGGGGCCATCATGATTTTGTCCACTCACTGCCTCCTATGTGTGGTAGTGTATTGATCCACCTGCACCATATTGATGACAGGATGGGGGAGGTTTAGTTCCATTTAAAATGGTTTCAAAAGAAAGCGCAAACTGATGGTTTATAAGGTAGTAAAAAAAATCCAAGTATCAGTTTTTACACATGGAGAGAGCTTTACATTGACCACTCTTGATTTATTATTTTATTTTATTTTTTTACTTTGTACTATTTTGTTTATATTTTCAGGGTAGTCCAGCTCTCCTCCACAATCTAATAGTATGCTGCATCATTTTTGAAAAGCTAATAAGGGCTACTTGAATTTGTTTTGATGCAAAAGTGACAGTCATTAACCTTGTGCATGACTTACACTAGCTGTTGGCTGATAAAATTGTACTCAAGGTTTTACACAGTCACTTCTGAGTTAGTTTTTAAAATTGGGTTTATGTACCTTAATAGTAGATTCTTTATGTCGGCTGGGAATTTATAAAAGAGTGTTCAACTGTTTTAATGGGATTCTGCAGTGGCATAGGAGAGCACAGAGGCTTCTATCTAGAAAAAGAAAAAAACAAATGTTTTATTCTTCAATATGTTTTGAATATATTTGGTTCATCATCCCTCCTGTGCTGTTGTTAAAAGGCACATTATGATCTGTTCTCGCTTAGCACTGAGTGTCTGAGTTGAAATTGCGTAAATTGCTTCTCCTAGCAGAAATATTTTTCTGCACTGCACCAGGCACAGTTTTCAAGCATTTATTAAGATTAGAAAAACGTTTGCTCTTTGATAAAGAAGACTAGCAATTCCTAATCAATCTCATATGGCCTTTTCCTTTTGGAATGGCTTTTTTTTTTGTATAGCCCTTGAACAATGTATTTTGTATATATACACGCCACGTAAAGTTCCTCCTCTATTGCATGCAGTGTGTTTGCAATGCCTTGGCATTAATTTTTCTCAATTTGAAGAAATCCTAAACGTTGAATGTGATCTACTTGGTGTAATTACCATAGCAGGGCAAGCATGCACGTATGTCCCTGGAGAATTTGCGCAAGATGCTTGTAAACACACACACCACAGGGAGTGGTGTGCGTGTGTATGTATAACTAAGCTCTTGTTCGTCACTGGGTATCCCTGAACGCTTTCCTCCTGCGTCGCTATGGTCATGCCGGAATTCTGCCATCCCGTAAGTCCTCCCACACCCTATAATTAAAGTCACCCGGGCAACAGAAGAAAGAATGCCCAGTATTCTTGTTGTCGTGGTAACTGCTTGAGTGCGAGAGCGGGGAGGTGCTGGTCGTAGGTGTTGGTTAATGATGGAGACAATGAGGCCTCAGTCTGCCACCTCATGTGGTGTGCTAATGAAACAGATAAAACGTGTGCGGGTGTGAGTGTGTATTATTCCATGTTTTCTCTGCAGTGAGTGATCAGGGCTTATCTTACAATTGCCTCAAACAGACCGAATATTTTTCACATTACGATGAGGTCCAAATGGTACTTCTATTGAAGCTGCCCACTCTACTGTCTACTGGTTGTTTTAAGAGTACACAGTCACATCACTGTGATTATATTTGGCAACATGCAAATAATAGCTTCAACTAGATGGTGTGATGTTTTATCGAGATTGTTTTGTTTAACGAGAAATGTGCACTGAATGTTTGGATTCAACTCGACATGGGGGAAAAAAAGAATGTAACTGTATTTTCTATAGCATTTCTCCTCAATAGTGCCTTGGGTGGGATAAAACCAAACCCAGTTAGATTTTGGGCGAGGCAGTGCCCGACCCTGGACTGGTCGCCAGTCAATCACTTGGGGATGCATGTAGACATTTATGGACAAGATGGGGTCTATGAATAACCACACGTGGGAAAACTGACCGCAACAACGTAAGCACAAAAGAAATCGAGATTCGAACACACAACTGCGTGCTGACTGCCGAGCCGCGTCTGTCTTCAATGTTGTGAATTCAAAAGCTGCCCAATACACGCAATGTTGGGTCACTGGTTCCCTCTGCTGGCTGTCCAGAAGCACTGCAACGCCTCGGGCCACACATTGTTCAGTACATTTTGTACTGCATTGATCAGCTAAACTCATAATGGTTTAAAACGTTATTAGATAATTAGTCAATACTAGCAATAGTTATGACGAAGATGCAATAATACAGGTATTAAATAACGCATTAAGCATGAAGTTATGAAATTGATGACTATTGTCACGGAGTGGAGGAAAGTAACAGCGGATGGATATACACCAGAGGTGAGAGTAAAAAGTCTGAAACTTCCCGTAACATACGTCATCTGAGCAATTGGGACTTCCGCTTCCCTCAAGTTAGTTTGGTTGTCCGTTAACCTTTTCAAATTGCACAACTTCCAAATAAACATTTAAGGCAAACATTGTCATAGAACTTTTCTCGTGGAAACAAAGTGGAAACAGCAACAAGAAATTTAAAAAAAAAAAAAGAAAAAAGAGAAAATAATATTATAGAAACTAAATAAAGAATTATATTGTGAGGATCTCATACAAGAAGAGCATAAAGGACCATTAAAGAAAGTAGTCTCTGGGCATTTTTGTCAGTCATGTATTTTTATTTTATTTTATATAGCTTGAGATCATTCTTCCGGCTGTTCATGTGGAGTTTTGTTTTGAGGTATTTTGCATATGTGAATAAATTGTTTCACAAGAAATTAAATTGTTAACCAAAAAGTCAATTTTCTTTGACTTTAACTGAACTCCCACTTTAACAGACACCCGGGCAGTTCAAAGGGTGAAGAAGTGATTAGATGGATGGAAGTAATTTAATAATTTCAAAGTAGTTTAAACTGTTTTTTTAATGTTTGAATTGGCAAATAATGTTTAATGATTCATGCATCAATGGGACTAGGACTGAATGTAAGAGTACGGAGAATTCCCACTTTAAAGTCAGGATTCTGAGAAAAATAATCTGAATCCTGTTAACACCCCCCCCCCCCCTGTTAACCCCCCCCCCCCTTTTTTTTTTCTTCTTCACTGGCCCCCTCTTCCGTAGGACTGTAATCACGTAATATTTTATTTTTTGTCGGGAAGGACAGTATGATTTGATTAAAACCCTCCTAATAAATTTATTAAATAATTGATTACTATCAAAGTTGAATGCTTGCCCCACAGAAGTGACCTCATTTCGAAAATAGAACGCCCCACCAATTGTTGTCATTGCCAAACATACAGACTAAAAAACATCACAAATTATTTTTAGAAACTAAACACGTATACATTTACAAATTTTAGTCGCATTGGAAAATCCTTGATTCTATAATTAAAGCAAGCTGCGTTTTATACTAACGTTGCGAAACTACTTTTCGCCTCGGATGTACACCAACGTCTGCGCCCCAGCAGCTTTGTGACGTCACTCTTCTAGTTCGGCACCCTGTTCCGTCCTGTGGCTGCCTGATCACCCCCGCCGAAAACGTTTTTTTTCCCCCGAATGAACATGGCCGCAGGTCCACTTTCTGTGTCTTCAACCACGTCAACAAACAACGATGGCATCCTCATTGGTGATAAAGTTTATTCCGAAGTGTACCTTACGATTGACAACTCGCTCATCCCCGAGGAAAGGCTCTCTCCGACGCCGTCAATGCTTGACGGCCTCGACCTACACACGGAAACCGACCTTCGCATTTTGGGATGTGAGCTGATTCAATCGGCGGGCATTCTTCTCCGTTTACCACAGGTGAATCGCCTCAATTCTTTGGAAAGCCGTGTTATGTTTTGGACTCGCGGTGTCGAAAATAAGTCACGGCCTGTTAGCCGTTAGCCTGCTATGTCGCTGGCGTGGTGGAGTCAAAATGGCGTCGCTCCATTGTGCTATTTGGAAGGAACCCCCTAAAAAAACTTGTATGTATTTATGTTTTTAACAGGTGGCGATGGCAACTGGGCAAGTGCTGTTTCATCGATTCTTTTACTCCAAGTCTTTCGTCAAGCATAGTTTCGAGGTAAGTCGTGTTGTTAGGCTGTCGGGCCGCTGGTGCCGTCTCATGCTAGCGTATCGTTGTTGTAACGTTGGCGGGCGCCATGTTGGACACGTTCAAACGCGGCTTAATCTTTCCTTTGGCTGTTTTCGGATAATTTCCGCAATGCGCTTGAACCAAAATAACTAACTGTTGTTTTAAATCAACAACACTGTTGTGCTGTTTTTACACGTGGTTATTTTCCCGAAGTTATTGTCTGGTTTTCTACCACCCTTTTCTTGCAACCTTGTGCTTCATTTTGTATTTAGATTGTTGCAATGGCTTGTATTAACTTGGCCTCCAAGATTGAAGAAGCACCCAGGCGAATAAGAGACGTTATCAACGTTTTTCATCACTTGAAGCAGATTAGAGTAAAAAAGTAAGTATCAGATTTATTTTACTGTAGGCATCCTGTAAAGATATTTCTGTTCTTGTTGAAGATGTTTCATTGTATTAATTTTGCTGGGTTTTTGTTGTTGTTGTTAAAGTGCCCTTCTGTTTATCGTTGTACTCTTAATCTATGTTTATACTTTGCAGTATTTCACCCTACAAGTGTACATTTGCAGATGTAACACTTAAATTTTGACTACCACTTAAATTTGTGTCTCCCCAAAACTCAAGAGCATCTTATGACTACTGCTTTTGCAGTATGAATGATTAGTTTGAATAAGAAGTGTGTTCTTGGCAGTACTATAAGACCTCGGCATTAACTTGGCTTCTTTTTTCCCTTGCAACCAACTAACAGCGACCAGCTACATTTACCAAACCCTGGGTGATGTGGAATGGTACGTAAGATGAAGCAGTCGGCATGACAACCATGATCCAAGGGGGCCTATCTCCTCGCCCAGGCCCCTTCCTGTGGGAGACGCCCGTGGTCTGCGCCACCTCGGGGCACTGGGATTGGGGATGACAGGCTGGCCCAAGGTCCTTGTCCCCCTGGGCACCTTGAAGACTTCTGTGGTTCAGTCTTAAGCTTTGGGTATCAGTGCGTCAATCTCCAGACTGTTGGGTAATGTAGTTCTCTTTTGACTACTGCCTACCATGCATTTTTTTATGTGCAATTAGCTCAAAATCCCTTTCACTAGCTGTCATTTACGGCTATTCTTGGAATATCACCTTGTTCGTTGCCAAAACGAGCCGATTTCATACAGTTTAGTCACTAACTGATTGCATAAGTCATTGCGAATGTATTAGATTCAGTGCGTCAGCTTCATTGTGATGAGTTTGGTAGTCACATTTTTAGATGTGTAATTGTTGAATTTTAGCACGAGTTCTTTGAATGCCTGTAATTCTCGCATCTCTTTCAGTTCATTAAGTAGCTGAACCTATTTGTTGCAAGTCAATATTATTACTAATAGTTATTATATATTTTTTGCTTTAGTTGGAGTAGAAATACCAGTCTAATTGCGTGGTTACATACATACAGTATACTGTCTTGACTCAGTTTGCTTTTGAAATCACTTAGAAAACATTTCAATAGCTCATTGAATCATTTGTTTTCTACCTAAATAAGCATATGTCTTATGGTCATGCTCGCTCAAAACTTACTATATAACTTAAATGAGGTGATTTTAAGTTGTTAGCTATCAAGAGGACTGCATATTTTTAAGTGTTGTGTGCAACGACCATGGCTGATATTTCAATGCTGTGACAGGCTGTGATAGAGGTTGACAGCGACAGATCCTAAAAGCTTTCAGAACCACAGGAGTCATCAAACCCCAGCAGACTGTCAGGCATGCAGTTAAATAAACAAAACTGCTGAAAGTTGGTTGGAATTGAGAAAAAAAGAAAAGAACCGAGAGTACTTCTAAACAGAAGGGCTTTTTCTTTTGGGTGGGTTTGAGATTCTCAATGGAAGGGGAGGCTTTTATTTTGATTCCATTTCAAACCAGGACTCCAAGTTCATTGATTCTTGATCAGAACTACATAAACACCAAAAATCAAGTCATCAAAGCTGAGCGGCGTATTCTCAAGGAACTGGGCTTCTGTGTGCATGTCAAGCATCCGCACAAGGTGAGGTTACACCCAACACATGATAGCAAAACTTACCAGTCTAGTTTTGCAGGCATTTCCCCATGAGAGCAATTTATAAAATGTGTTTCTCCCCTTTCATCTGTCTAGATAATTGTCATGTACTTGCAAGTCCTGGAGTGTGAAAAGAACCAAACGCTGGTCCAGACCGCCTGGTAAGTTTCATTGTTGTTTTCCACCTCACCTTAAGCTACTTCCTCTCTTGTATCAGAGACAAGTTTCAGCAGACTGACACAGACCTGGGCTAAAGATGAACCGTTGAAACGTTTAAAAGGCCACCTGATTTTGTCCTAGGACATCATTGTAAGCCTATTTTGGTGGAAAGTGCCATTTAGGAATCCTTGATGTTTTTAGGCACATTGAAACCTTTTGCCCAGGTTTACTCCCATTTGCTCCAGTTCACGTATTGCTGCAATTTGTATTATTGCACCCCTGTGACGTCTCACACGTGCTGTAAATTGTTGATGGTGTCAGGGAGCGTGATTTAACTTTGTCCTTTCTCTCTACTCTTTGATTAAAGGGTAGTCCGTGCTGGTAAGTCACATAAAGAACCTCTGAACTCTGCCTCCTCCAACCACATGACCTCAGGAAGCCTCCCCCCTTTGGCTGGCTGCCCCTCTCCGCACAGCCAGTCCCAATGCTGAGACTCGTTGAAGGGGGCGCGGCGCGCTCGCTGGGGCCTTTCCCAACAGCCTACATCGTCTTATTTTCTCTTGGCTCCCCACAAGGATTTGTATTTTTCTTTGTGCCAAGGCTCTTAGGATCACATTGTTACCATATTTTAATTACATTCTAGTTTACTCTTACTGAGTATTGACCAAAGTTAGTTTTTGGAGCAGGTAAAAACTTAATAGTATAGCATGTCATGTTCCAAACTGACGTGTTGTCCAGACATGTCTGTTTTGCAGGCGGATCCAGTTCTCAGGTTTTGCCTTCCGGGACCCTTCTTGCTCTGCACCAGTCATAATTCAACACAGTTAGCATGTTGTTGGCATAGTTTTAATCCTGAGCCATTGAAGTATCTTATGGTTCCTTAATTAGACTGTAACAGCTGAGTGTGCTGAATATCAGCGTCTTCTAGATGAAGGAAAACATGTAGAATGGAGGAGGAACATAGCAAAGATTTTTTTTCTTTCATTTTTGCCTGGCCAATTAATTTTTTGTGAGGGTTGGTTTTCAGGTTTGTTCAGTTGCATTTTACCATTTTGCTCCTCATAGACTACGTTTGGTTTTAATCCTTTTTTGTCTGTCTTCCAATGACATTGATTACTCATGTTTTTGCCCGATATACACCCCATTTTTGAATGTCACCACTTTTCGTTTATCCTTTGAAATATCAAGTGTGCATTTTTTTTTTGGGCACAGCAATTTCATCCAAGACAGCAATCCTCTGATCATAGTCTTGTCTCCAAGTCTGATTTGGATAATGAATTACGATGACAAAGTTTGGCCTCGTAAGCTTGCACACCGCTGGCTTTCCCGGAACTAGCTTCTGTGCATGTTGACCGACTTTAAATGCTTTTGCTTCCTGGTCCCTTCAGATCTAACAATCTGAATGTGGCAACTGTGGCGTCGATACATTTGATACATCTAAAACGTGTGCATGTTCCCATGGCATGTGTCATCACCTCATCTGCTCATGGCAAGGTGTCGTGTAAGGCTGGCAGGTCTTCAGATGGAAATTATGTGACAAACACCACTGCCGTGAACACCCCAGAGAGAAATGGGCAAAGTTAAACATTACAGACCCCAAGTTTAACTTAACTAGCTATTCGGGGATCTTAGCAGCTCGACATTTCAGCTACTGCTATACAGTGGTACAGCAAATTTGAATTTCGAAGTTGTATTTCCGATCAAAATCTCATATGAAATCAGTTATTCCAGAGTTACCACCATTAAAACCTTAGCCAAAGTTACATTATTGTAACAAGTTAAAAGTTGACTGATCTGATTTTGATGTTTTGGCGAAAGTATAAAAAGTCACGGCATATGTTTTAATCACAAGTAACAAGTGTAGCTGCCATGAAAAAATGTAATATGGGTCATCCAAATCTGCAGTGGGCGCTTGTCACTAGTCATAATATCTAAATCAATTATTTTTGTTTGGTAAAGCTTGATGACTTTAGGGAGCCAGTGGAAGCAAAACTCGGAAGTAAAAAGGCATGAAAACAAGCAATCGTGCCAAACATTAACAACACTTATTTGTGATCAGTCGTCCATGGCTGATGGTGGTGGTCTCCAAATATGACACCTCACTACTAATTGACTTAATTTGAGTCTGCTGTAGATGTAGACAAATTAAGGGAAAATTCAGAAATTGACAACAAAAGTCCAGTTCCTTGCTGCAAATCTAGTCCTCGTTGATGCAAAAGTAATGCCCTTAATTTCTAGTATTAAAAGTAAATTTTGCAGGGGCATGTAAACTGGCTTTATTGTTCCCTTTTGCGGTACCACTGCATTCTGCAATAGCTGGATTTATGTCGAGGGAGTCTCCATCTAGAAAAATGACTAACATATAGTGGCTTTGTTTAGAGAAGATGCTATGTTTTTGTTTGCTCTTCTTTGTCTTTAAAGGAATTACATGAATGACAGTTTGAGGACCAACGTCTTTGTAAGGTTCCAGGCAGAGACCATTGCATGTGCCTGCATATTCCTTGCTGCCCGAGCTCTGCAGGTGAGGATAAAAAATATATATATATTGAGGTGCTTTGAAATCGTATGTGGCCCTTCTATGACATGTTATGAGAAAATATTCTTTGCTAATCTGTACTCTTGATTTACCTGTTCGTTCTGCGCAATCTCTACTGCGTTTATGTCAGTGAATGAAAAACCGTACGCATGAGGAAGATAATGTAACCTGATTGATGTCATGTTGGACTGGTTTCTCCAGGCAGTCGAGGCACAAAAGGAAGTTAGACTACTACACACTTTTGCAGGTCTGGCTGATTCTAAAGTACTACACTGTTTGCGTGCAATATACATTTGCAGCTGCCTTAAAATGGTCACTGTGTCCCGGTTACCTTGGGGCTTCTGGTTTGGTCGGTGTGGCATACTCAAGAATCTGCCTTTTGTTTTATTCACTTTATTGACATTTTACCACAGAGCTTAAACAGGGTCCAATCAGCATGGCATCACTCACCTTTTGGTCTTTGTTAGGAGTACAGATAAGCAAAAGTATTTTTCCCCTCATACGCTGGCATGCGGATGGCTTCTGTAGAATTTTGAGGTAGCTCCATTTTCTCCCCAGATCCCCCTGCCCAACAAACCTCAATGGTACATGCTGTTCGGAGCAAGTGACGATGACATTAAAGAGGTCTGCATCACCACCCTTAAACTCTACACAAGGAAGAAGGTAAAACATTTGTCTTGGTTTCATGCATTAACGTACCGATAACGGTACTAGGAAGAAAAGAAAGGTGACGCAATAAAACATTTAGTGGGTCCAAAATCTACTGGTCCTATTCAATGCTCAGTGTGTTGACTGACAGTGTAACTTGTTTCACAGCCCAACTATGAGCAGCTGGACAAAGAGGTGGACCGGAGGAAGGTTTGCTTGGCTGAAGCCAAGTTGAAGGCCAAAGGGTTGAATCCAGATGGCACCCCAGCATTGACCACTCTGGGGAGTTTCTCGCCCTCCTCAAAACCTTGTTCTCCAAATGTGGTCAAAGTGGAAGAGAAGTCCCCCAACAGCCAAACAGTTAAAGCTGTAAAGAAGGAGACAGACAACCGCACACAGATGACAAAAAGCCCACACAATGGGTAAGAAAAGCTGCTGTGACACAATAGTGATTTAACTTGATCAAATTCAAGATGAATGTCTCTACTTAAAACACTTGCTGTTCCTTTCGTTACAAATCTTCTGTGGTGTTTAGATTGGTACATTTGTCATAAATGAATGAAGTTCCCTGAATTCTTTCCTAACCATCTTTTTCACCATCTTCATATCAGGATGCGGAAGGAGGCAAAGATTGGGAGGAATAGTCGGAGTGGCAGCCGTTCGCGATCCAGAACGCGTTCACGTTCCAGATCGCATTCCCCTCGCAGGCAGTAAGTCAACACACACGCGTGTGTCTGCCACGTGTCACGTCTGTTGTGACACTCCATTCCCCTCCCGATTTTTTGCAGTTACAACAGCCGGCGCAGTCGCTCAGGGACGTACAGTTCTCGCTCACGCTCGCGATCCCACAGCCGGAGCCCCTCGCCTCGGAGACACCCCCCCTCGCCCTTCCTCCCCCATCTCAAAGCCAAGGCCGCCCACCATGGCAACAGTGACTCCAAGAGCGGCGGCGGCCGCCACAACGGCGGGGGCCACAAGAGGAAACGCTCGCGTTCTCGGTCCCGCTCCCGCACGCCCCTCAAAGCCGACAGGGAGCGGGATCGAGAGAGGGAAAGAGACCGGGACAGAGATCGCGGCGGGGCCTTCGACGCGACCTCAAAGAAACACAAACACGAGCGCAGTGGCGGACATCGAGGAGACAGGAGAGATGGGGAGAGATCGCGCTCTTACGACAGGGACAGGGAGCGCGAGCGTGGTCACAAAGGCAAACATCACAGCAGCAGTAGCGGCGGACATTCAGGACACGGACGACACAGACGCTGACACTCGCATCGGCAACAAAACTTTTCCAAATTGTAAATAATTTCAGGAGTGTCAAAGCCAGCGTTGACGTTTGGGGTTTCTCAAACGCATCCTTTATTTGACTCAAAAGATGTCTTTGTTTGAATGGAATGTTGATTTTGATACATTTGTGTTGACATGTAGAAAATGGTTCTCATGTCAAATTTGTTCCCAGAAGCCAACATGCTGTGTGTTGAGTCCTTTATTCATGTCACACACCAGCTAACATTTAGCTTCAATGTGGACTTTGTGCGACAACGCCTGACTGGCCAGACAAAATGTCCCACATAGCCCTGCCCTATCAGATTCACATGTACAGTAAGTAGCAAAGCATCTATTTACAGTGTAAAGTTGGAGTGATGTCCATGGGTGGAATGTCAATGCTTTAATTCTTTAAAGCGATCTGCACAGTGGATAGCAAGGATGAAAAATGTCAAATAAAACAATTCAGGAAGGCAAAATGCTGTAGGCAGGTCTTTGTCCCCAAAGTTTACATTTTTTTAATAGTCTCCAAAGAACAGTTTTGCTGTTGACCAGTTCTTCATATTCTTTACATTGTGATTCAATTTAATTTAAACGTTTTGGGCTGTCAACTGGTTACACTGGTTTTAGTCTACACATATTCATGTCCTATTTTTATTCAATAAATGAGCTACAGCACTGAATTGTGTTTGGACTCTTTTTCTCTACTACTGAAAGTCTGAGTGAACATGTCCCGCTACTGCGTGTCATTTTGTCACCTTGGAAAAATGCAGTTATGTAAATACCCGCCAGAGGGCACTGTCGCTACTTGTTTGTAGTGGGGTGTCCAGCTTGTTTCCTAAATGCTCAATTACTGGTTTAAGCAAAAAACAGAAATGTGACAAGGTCTGTTTCTCCTGCATTAGAACCACCTAGATTAAAAAGTGACCACGATTGGATTGCAGTTTCAAATTTATGTTTCAGGTTTGATGTAATGTGAGGGGGACCCTGACCACATTCTTGCATCCTGAGTGCATATTGTGCACTAAAAAAATGCTTCATGCATCATTGATTGCACCATCACAGATTTATTGATGAACTCTGCTGAGAAAAGGCAACGTGCACACAATCCATGATATTTCACAATCCTCAAGATTCAAATCAAAAGAAGAACTGGAAGACAATTTCATTCAGTAGTCTTTAAACACATGATTGAGTCGTTTATACAAAATAAATAGCACATTCTTTGACCTGTTAAAATAACGTGTACTAATTGTATCAAAAAATACATTTGATGTTAAAATGGCTAAGGTGGTTAGGAAGTTTCCCTCACAGCTAGGAAGTTTGGGGGTTTTAATCTCAGAACAGACCTTCCTGTGTGGACTTTTTGCACTTGTTTAGGTTTCTTCTAACATGCATGTTGGGTTAATTCAGTGCTTCTCAAATAGTGGGGCGCGCCCCCGGTGCTATTCCTGGGGGGGCGCGTGTGACCCTGGGGAACAGGCTTTTTTTTGGCAGTACTAGAATAAAGTGTAATTGCGCGTTTACTACAGCAGGGGGCAGTGGCGCTCTCATTGTTACTTCTGTCACGTTTGCGACAGTGCAACATTTTACGACTTACAAGACAAGTTAGGATAGTCACGGTGGGGAGGGGGGGCGCGAATAGTTTTCTTCTTGCTAGGGGGGGGCGTAACAGAAAATAATTGAGAAGCACTGGGTTAAATAAAGGTTAACCTAAAAAAAAAAAAAAAAAAAAAAAAAAAAAAAAGTGAACCCTGAACTTTGAACCCGCGGTGACCCCGCGGTGACCCCGTGGTGACCCCGTGGTGACCCCTGGGTGACCTTTGAACCCTGAACTTTCAACTCTAGTTAAAAATTGAAAATGTGCACATGACCCCGTGAACTTTGAACCGACCTTTGACCCCTGGGTGAACTTTGAACCGTAAACTTTGACCTTTGACCCCTAGCTAATTACGTTTTTTTTTTTTTTTTAAACCGGCATAGCAGAACGATCCATGGTCTTCAGATGCCACGCTGTCGCCATCTCCTGGTCAGCTAGTGAAATGCTTTTGCTGTTTTTTTTCCCTCTCAATTAAAACAAATCAATCAGCCAGTTGGCTTTCTTTATTTAATATCTGATATCAGACAAAACCAAATTGTGAATCAGTCACCTAGGCTATAGCAGAACAAACAATCCATGGTCTTCAGATGCCACGCTGTCGCCATCTCCTGGTCAGCTAGTGAAATGCTTTTGCTGTTTTTTTTCCCTCTCAATTAAAACAAATCAATCAGCCAGTTGGTTTTCTATATTTAATATCTGATATCAGACAAAACCAAATTGTGAATCAGTCACCTAGGCTATAGCAGAACAAACAAGCCATGGTCTTCAGATGCCACGCTGTCGCCATCTCCTGGTCAGCTAGTGAAATGCTTTTGCTGTTTTTTTTCCCTCTCAATTAAAACAAATCAATCAGCCAGTTGGTTTTCTTTATTTAATCTCTGATATCAGACAAAACCAAATTGTGAATCAGTCACCTAGGCCAGTGCTTCTCAAATAGTGGGGCGCAGTTAGTGACAAGTTAGGATAGTCACGGTGGGGAGGGGGGGCGCGAATAGTTTTCTTCTTGCTAGGGGGGGGGCGTAACAGAAAATAATTGAGAAGCACTGGGTTAATTGAACAGTTTGGTGATGGGAAAGTGAAGCTTCAAACTTTCTTTATGAAGCATCCATCCATCCATTTATGAAGCAATTGTATTTAAAAAAGATGGCACTGTTAGGGTAAAGAAAGAAATGGTAAATCAGTGATTTTAGCCCAACATCTGGATTTTGGTCTGTTTTCTTGACCCCCCTCCCCTCCCTGACAAACCTGCTCTATGGAAAATGGATCAATCAGCCTATCTAAAGTGTTCCACAAAGTCATCCTTGAATGAGTTTGGTTGTTGTGGAAAAACTTGATGAAGCCCTTGGGATGAACTACAAGAGAACTTTTCCAACATCAGTGGCATCTGACATTACAAAATGTTTTTCTGAACCAAAAATCACAGTCCATATATTTTTTCATCCCACCTCCCACCCCCACCAACATCTCACTGAACTTAGATTGCATCTAAATGGTGTAACGTTTCTACCAAAATGATGGTACTGACTGAACACTGATTTTGATTCTAGGAGGTGGTGAGGGGAAATGGGGAAATAGAATGCAACATAGGTAATCTGAGCCGATGTTATGTCTGCAGTTAGCTGGGTTCCAGCTGTTGCACTAAGATTTGAAGTGAAGATATTTAAGTGCAGTCGAACCTAAATGGTTGAATGCCCTAAAAGTGATCAAGTTCAATCTATTATGTAGGAGGTCATATTAACTCCACACAAAAAGGCCAGCGGCAAGAGTCGAACCCAGAACCTCAGATATGTGAGACTGACGCGCAAACCACTAGGCGCCTAACCTAAAAAATATAAAACACAGTTGATCGGTTTTATGAAGGTGACAGTTCGAGATGTGTGTTAAGTAAAAAAAAAAACACAAAAAAAAACCTCTCGTGTGCTACAAGACAGGCCTAAAGCTGGAAAATGTGAAGCAGGCACAATCTTAAAACAAGATTTTAACAGGACGTTAAGATCTTTGAAGGAGATTGTTGCAATCAATCAATAGCAACCAAACAGCAATTTTTCTTGCACAGTCACTCAACGATGAGGCAAGAGCGTTGACATCAAGATAGGTTTTGAGACGCCCCAAAATATCCCACTCCAGACAGCAAAGAAAAGCAACTTGACCACTGCACCGACCGACCCTTGTGGGAATTTTCAAAATAGATGAATATTCATGAGAAAGTAATATGAACTGCTCTTTTTGAAACAAATAGAAAGCAGAAGAAAAGAAAATATCAAATGTGTCACTTGCACACCTTGTATTACCTACACATTTAAGGCATATTTTGACATTTGAAATAATTGCTTTGCCTTCCAAGAATATGAAATAAAACTCTAACTATGGGGTTGAGTCCACATCAGGGGTTTGCAAAGTACAAAGTAGTTGGGCCACATACAGTCAGCTCTGCTTTGAATTTGGCTCATCTAGAATCCTGTAATATTTCATCCATTCATTTTGTCGTTTGTCCCTAACATTGGTTAGTTAAATGTAATCATTAATCATCTTATTAAATAATCCGTTAATTGGTTCATTGACAACTATTAAAATGTAAGGAATTTTACATGTAGGGTTCACACACAGACACACACACACACACACACACACACACTTGCACTTATTTTGGTTATTACTACAGGATGCAATATATCAGCTCATTTGGTTTGCTTCGTTCCAATCAAGATCTATTTGGAAATAGAGACATGATTCAAGTTGCTTACCACAGTTGTTCCATTGCTGGTATATTATCACTATCATTTCTAGAATGTAATACTGCATACTTAATGAAAGTGTCAGTTGGCTAGCCCTGTTTCCAAAATGAGTAATCCTGTTTTTTTTTATACTGCGCTTTGCTTACATGAACTATAGATTACCTCTGATGAGTTTGTGCTCTTAAACAACATGAACACATTTCAACATATTGATTAATATGTGTGCGCTCCCATAAAAGCTCAGGTGAGTTGTGAAGCTGAAGGTGGTGCGGTCAGGTCACAGGTAGGTGGTGGCCTCTCTGTTTTCTCGCTCTCTAGCCTGAGCCACGGCCACGTTGATGCACTGCAACCACTCCTCAGCGTGCTTCTCATCCTGGGCCTTCAGTACATACGTCTTATTGTCTGTGAAGATCTCAAAAGCTCGGGGTAGACCCCGATCCCGCCGCTTCTTGGCCACCGCCTGACAAACAAATGAGAACCGGATTGACGCGTGCCCTGATTTAACAGAAGAGCTGAGGTTTACCTTGACGCTTTGTACTTTGCTCAGTTCGATCGGAATGTCATCCAGCTCATCCTTCTGCAGGGAGTGGGAGTAAAAGAAAAAAAGTCTTTGTGTGTCACTGACAATGGCATGTTGGTCATTTCCTCCTAACGCTGATGCATCACCGACTGCTTCCAGTATGTTTAACCGCACACCAAATGATTTTACAGATTGAATGTTGAAATTTGTTGTTTTCCAGAGGCTCTGGGCTCTAAACACAATGTTACAAATGGTTGTCTGTAATTGTTGAGGGTGAGGCAGGGATATTGCGCACTGACTTTACTCGGCGGTAACCACATAACTAGAGAATGTGTTTGATGATTCGTGCTGTTGTTGCCACACTGGTGGTCTTGTTGCTGTTTACCAAAGGGTGCACTCATGTACCCATTTATTATTGACTTCATGGAACATACAGTACAGTGAATCATCAACAATTACTCATTGGCCACATCATTAGGTACATCAACTCAAGCAAAGTGGCCCCCATTAAGCTTCAATTATGCAAAATTGGTGGATTTTTAGATACACAAATGTCTTGAATGGTTAAAATGACATAATGACATAAAATGACGAGGGATATAATTTTGTCTGCTTTTGAAAGTAAATAAAATGTCAGAAGTGGGGTTTATATTTTCTGAGGTGAGCATGTTTCTTGCTGTAAAAATAAATCCTGACATTTAAAAAAAAAAAAAAAAAGTAACCAACGAGACCCCCCTGAGCCACTGTGGACCTTACTGTTGAGAGATGCCGATGGAAATGAAGCATCGTAAAATAACATTTTGTGGAATCTTATTCTCCGTGTGGGAATAGGTTTCTCAACATACCAGCAAGTGCTGACAACAAGAACAAAGACTGAAAACCTTTTCCCTTTTATGGCTGCTGAAAAACCAAGATGGTGTTGCTGATTTGGAATAAAAACAAAACAGCTTCACTCTTGGATATTTTTAGAAAATTCCGCTATGGGACAGAAATCCAAACTCAGCGTGAGGAACAAAGACATTCCCTCTCAACTAGGATAATAAATTGTGTTCTATTTAATTAATCTTAAAACACACAGGTATAATTAGTAAACAGAATGGGACAATGAAAAAGTAAAACAGTCAAGAACAGGCTGAAGGAACTTGCTCCTGGTGGTTTTCCATGCAAAATGATTACTTAAAACGTGACCTGTCCGATTTGGTAGTGATGGCAAAACAAAGCTTCAAATAAGCTTCATGAACCAGTTGTTGTATTTTTTGTTTCTGTTCAACATTGGGCTGAAAGCACAGTGACTTACCATTTCATAAATTAGTTTCTTTAACCAACAGTGCCACCTGGATGAGTACAAAATAAAATACACCAAGTGGTTTTAGAAACAAATTTGAAGCTTCATTTTCAAAGCACTGTTGAAATTCAGCTGACAATCCAGTAAGGCTCTGTACTAAATAAATCATGAGATTAAAAGGACGTTTGAGTTGCTTGGATACTTATTTTCCTTCCGATAAAAACTATTCTGGCTCTTTGCTACTTGGTCACGGTGATATCTGCTTGCAGTTACACTGGATGTGAGTGACTCATATTGTGTTGCATCATTGCCCATTGGCTGCTGAAGTTCCCCCAGGAGCGAGTCCCAAGGCCAAGATGTGCTACAGTTGACTTCAGCAGCTTCCCCATGGGGATCGCTAAGCTGATCACAAACTGAAATTTCCACTCTTGCATAAAGTTTGGCCATGAATAGATTGAGAACACAGAAGAGTGTGTGTTTGCATGCCCGTGTCATTTTCATCATGAGCGTACCGATTTGCCTCTCCGGAAGAGGAGCTGGTTCCCTGCCAAAGTGAAGTAGCGAGTCTTCCAGCGCTTGATAAACCTCCAGCGGACCTGCTTCTCCTTCAGCTTTCCTTCAATGAGAGGCTGACCTTCCTGGTTCACACCTGTGGAAGACACACAAAAAAAATGAGCATAATATAGTCATGACACCACGGTTGTTTGCTTTTTATTAGGATTTTTTTTCGCATTGTCAAAGAGCATGAAAAGAGAAGCATCATATACACAATTAAATACTACCGTAAACTATACTTGTAAGTAAGTGATGTGTTAATGATGAAGTAAAAATTTGTGGAAAAAAAACATATATAAGTCGCTCCTGAGTATAAGTCACCCCCACCCAAACTATGAAAAAAAACGCGATTTATAGTCCGAAAATTACGGTACATTCAAAGCTAAAGAAGTAAAAGCGATTTTCTTGAGAGCTTGTTTTCAATAGGGTCACACCTTTGTGCCCCCTGGACTCCCCCTCACCTTGGGTTGATACTCAGCATGAGACTTTGCCCTTGTTTGACTCTACTATTTATTTGAATTGGATTGTCGTATTGTTATTCTCTCAATTTTTTTCACAAGACTAATTGTTTCTTTTTATATGTTCACATTTTATTTACTTACAACACTGTGTTGAGGTGTTTTTTTTATGATGAGCTCTATAAATAAAGAAACCCAAATTGCATAAAATTGCATAAAAACAAGCAACAATTTACACTGATGAAGGATTTACTGTCTCCAATTAAACTAATGAGCGTGTTTTGGGGATGTGGGAGGAAGCCAGTGTACGCCGAGAAGATCCACACCCAAACCTAAGGAGGACATGCAGACCCCAAAGAAGAAGGCTGGAGCTGAAATTTAAACAGCAAACCTCAGAGCTCTGAGGCAGACTTATTAATCACTTCCTCTTCTTTTTCTCCTCAGGTTTTGAACTGCATCAATATTGTCTAGGGATTGGACATGCAACAAATTTGGGGCTCAGTGGTGCTTATGTGACAGAAAGTTTCTTTGTTCACATGGACGTGGCAAAATATACTAGATGACAATCATTCTTCCTGGCAGGCCCCTAGACAAGAACACCGTTTTGTATGACAGGACATGCTGCAACACTGCTTCGTCCGAGAAATATTCCAAGTTCTTGTGCACAGAAATAAACATGTCTGACGCATAAATCTTTGGTGCAGTGTCTATCTCTTGCTTTGAAGGAGACACCTGGAAAATGGTCCCAGGATTAGTTGTGAGCCTCAGGCCAGGACTACAGTTCACATCCTCTTGTATATGACACACTGACATCAAATGACGAGACGAAAAAGACAGGTTATCTTGAGTCACAAATGATGTGCGTTCAGTTCATCAGGTTATCTTATCACCATCAGTCAAATCCGGCAGGTCAGCAAATGAATCACTTCCAAAGGTGTCTAAATCAATCGGCAGGTAAGCAAGCTCATTTCCCTGCTGGCTCTGTTGGGTAGAAGCACTTAAAGCCAAACTATGGCCAGGTTTCTACTTTCTGGGCCTGAATTTGACATTTGTGATCACTTCACTATTGTAATTCATTACTAAAAACACATTTAACATGATAATATGATGTATATGTATGTGGTCACTATGTACCGTTATGTCATTATGTAAGTTTAGGGAGTTGATCATTATAAATTCTACTTTTACGATAAAAACCTACATATATGAAAAAAATGGTGAAAACAGAACTATAAAAAATGACAGTGATGACATTTTTTACTGTACTGTTCTTTCAATGTTAAAGCTGCTAAGATACACAAGAGACCTTGCCTGATTATATAACCTGCGGTGCAGCCTTAAATCTTGTCCATGACATGCAAAGGTCTCATTTTAACTCTGTCATGCTGTCATAAATTGCGTTGACTTAAGTTGTCACATCTATCCATCCATCTATCCATCCATCCATCTGTCATCCACCCATCCATCCTCTAGACTGGTAAGCCTGTTCAGGGTCACAGGGAGCGAGAGCCGAGCCCTTCTGACTTCATGAAAGGCAAAGAAAAATGAATGATTTCACTAACGTATCAGTTTTACAGTAGGGCTGTAGGGGGGAAAAAAAGGTAAGCATCAACACATTGTCATAATTGTCGTCGGAATGTAAAAAGTTGTGTGGTGGATAAAATTTGACAGCGAATCGGTATTTTCGACGGGCATGTGTAACTAATAATAAAGGCGTGACGAAAGTAGCCGACCCGAAGTAGCCTGCTGCAGTAAATTTAGCAGAATTTTGGATTTGTCAAGAAAACAATACAAAAAGAAATTATGATGATGCTTACTAGACATATTTTGGCACTTTTGTCTCCTGCTTTTTATTATTATAACATCTGTTGAGGCTTATGTGTTGCAAAAAAGCAAAACAAGTTAATCCTTTGAAGTTCATTGACAGCACTTAATAAGCAGGCGGTTTTTGCAACTGATTCATATTTTTCCATATTTTGTTTTTACTGTTGATAGGAACTTCATTTATGCTGCTTCATGTGTATTAATTAAAAATACATCAGAGAGAGAGAGAGACAGAGAGAGAGAGAGAGAGACAGAGAGAGAGACAGAGAGACAGAAAGAGTCAACACTGTTAATGAAAAAATTGAAAGGTCTATTTTACTGCAATATTTACTGCATGTGTCTCAATTGGAAGCCAGAAGACTCCACCAAACCACAGACTTGACCTCTCATTCTGGCTGGAGGAAGAACAATAAAAAAAAAAAACTGACCATAACATCAACAGAGACACCCCATTTCTCCTAAGCTGCCTAAAACCTTCTATTGAGAAGATGCTTTTAGCTGATGATCTACTTTTCCACTAAACTAAACTAAAGTCGGTCAATTAGTCATCAGCCGACCAATGAGCCTGGTTGCTAAGGTAAAATAGCAGTGCTGATGTGTTCTATTTTTTTTCAGAATTCATTTTGCATTGATCCTTTACCGAACAGTGTGTGTTTATATGCGTGTGTTGCTATCCAGGCAGATGAAAAGTTTTCCTTTTTAGGTAATGCACAACTCCCACTGTACAAACTACAATTTGAATACACAAATGAGTGAGAACTGTTGACAGAACCACCACTGCTTGGAACATGTTACAAATTTATACGGGAACACAAGAAATATGAAAAATCATCTCCAGTATAATCCTGGTAACAATGCTTCTCGGACATGAGTTGAGATATTTGAAAAGTGTCTATTCAGCAGGCCTTTCAACAAACCTACTGTGCCAGTTCCCATAAACAAGAAAATCACCCACCCACAGGAAGCATTTATTGCCAAATATTTCAAGAGTTAGAAATGTGACGTTTGTTCTCTAAATGAAAACACACAAGCCTTGTGCCCTGCACTCAACATTTCATCAAGATTGTCATTTCCAAATTTGATGGTGAAGTTCCACAGGAAGATTTTCCAATGGATTGGTAATTTACTGTGAAATGTCAAAGTAACCATTTCTTGATTGCATTTTATCAAACAGTAGATTTTTGCATTTGATTGACTTCAACAGTGGTCAACAGAGACAACTGTAATGTAGCGTGTCATTTTGTTTTATAGTATTATCGAAAATCATGCCAAAGCCGTTTGGGAGCAAAATGCCTAAAACAATCTTCATCATGCGCGCTGTCATGCAAGACTTAAACTTCGCTTCAAAAGTGTTGTCTTTATTTGTTATTGCAACATATAGCAAAGCGGTGCATATTTCCCAATGTAAGTTGGCAGCATTATACAAATACGTCAATGTTATTCTTAAAAGGTCGTCGCAGGGACACACAAATGATCTCCTTCTACATATTGCTATCCGTTTACGTAATTGTATTTTACTTTTTTTACTTGCTTGACACTCAATGATCTTAAAAGATGTCAAACGGTTTACTGCTAGATTGATTATTTGACTCTAGTTTGACAAAATGTTTTTAAAAATACATCATCAATCGAGGACTTTTATCAAATTGATTTGTGTCTTAGTGTTATGCTTATGTTTTTCTGTGATCCTCCAGATGGATTTCTGTGGAACAGAATGAGAAAGAAAGATGTTTTTAAATTTCCTTTTGAGTTATGGAGATTTGACATAAGTAAGCTCTGTCTTGCAATAATATTAATACGCCACTGTCACGTAGAAAGTTGGACACTGTTCACTTGGATCAATGTTTCCGCTTTTCCAGAACGACGAGGCTTATTTTATGGACATGTTGATGTTTCACATATTTATAAGATGGGTTTTTTGTTATGGTTAACTTGTGAATCGAGTCCAGTATCTTCTGGCATGAAAAGAGGTGCTTTAAGTTTGTATCAGCATTAAAAAAAAAATCATCATTATCATTAAATATATGTAACACTCGTTTTGGGGACAGAATGCCCAGCCTGAGGTTGGGGACAAATGTCATGGAGGGGCAACAAAACACTGACTGCATACTACGACTGCTGCTCCAAGTACTCACAAAATTCACCTTCCAAATGAAAACATGAATAAATCTCAGTGAAACTCAATTATCTCCTGCCTGCTTGCAACATTCCCCCAGCCAAGATCACATGGAGTACTTCCAGACTGGAAATATGACATGAATACAATCTGTATATGAGAAACATTTATGACTTTGACATTGCTTGCATGTGTACCATCTGCTCTCACTTTTCACACAAAGGCCTTTTGGTTAAACTGAGTCAATCGAGGACACTTTTTGTGCACGCATGCACACATGTGTACGCATATACCGGCAGATAAACTATTGCAGCAGGTCCTCTAAGCCCCACTAATGTAGAGATAGAAACACTAAAATATCAATGGGTCTTTAGATTTAGACAATGTTGCATAAGACCTGTATTTGCCCAGCAAGACTTAATTGCAACCCCACTTGCCGAGTTATTGTACTTCCCGCCAGCATCTGCCGGCTTCTTTTTATTTCAACCAAATGTTCTGATTTGGAAAAATAGCGCATATGGCACGCTACTGGAAAGCAATTCACAGCACTTGGATTTCTCCATTTCTACATTATTACCCATAAAATATTTTCACCGTCCTGTTCCAAAAATAAGGTCATCTCATTTGGAAAGAAAGTTTTAAATGACACGAAATCTAGGAGAAAAAAAAAATGTCATAAGATCTTAAGTACTAAAATACAAAATGTGAATATGTTACAAATTTGACTCTAACCTTGGTCTCTCTCACACACATATACACTCTCATACTTGCACCGATCCTAATGGGTTTCAGGGACAGAGACACTCATACAAACATGACATCATCGGGGCTAAGTGCTCTTCGAAAATGGGTCACCGGTCCACTGTCACCTAATCAGAGCTGATTGACCTACTATAAAGAACATTCCCAGTGAACGCTCCAAGCGGTTTTGTTACCTGGAGTAGTCAGGGAATACAATATTATCTCTCAAGGGATTCAGGGTCACCACCACATGGATCATTGGAATAGTTTCAACGATGCATTCCAAAGAAACTAACTGCAACTGAGATGGCGAGGAGAGATTGCTGCAGGAAATTACCTGTGTGTGTGTCTGTGTCTGTGTGTGTACCTGTGGCCTTCTCAGGGTTGTTGCACATGAAGCATAACCACCCTCCCTCTTCTTCACTGTAGCCAAACAGGTCAAAGAAGCGAACCTCCTCCAATTGCATCTGAAGACTCTCCAGATCCTGAAGAAACACGAAAGCGCAAATTGACATCTAAATTGATATTTAAATTCACACCAAGTCTGTTTTAATTCCAACATGCGATTCAGTGAAATATGTCATTTAAAGGAGGCAACCTTCTGAAATCTGAAAAAAAATATATTACTGGTGTGGAACCTTCTAAATACATTGAGTGTAATTTGAGGTAAGGATGTATTCTGAATGTCATTAGAAAATGCCCCCATGTCCAAAGACAATAAAAATTCAAGAAAACAAATACGGGAACCAAGAACCTACCTTGCATAATGAGAAATAGTCACCAATCAACCACATGTGTTTTTGTTTCAACATTGTATTGATGTCAACGTGTGTGTGCCACAAACAGTGGGATGGCCTTGAGGAAGGTCCTCTAAGCACACTTGAATGATGATTTCAGATGAGAGAACCATATTTACAAATCAGGATCTGGCCAAGAAGATTTTTTGGCTGCTGGATATTCCCACTTCACCCTATTTGGCATGTCAAGACCACTCCTGCTTTTTGCTGCACCCTCGCCCTGTTTTAATAGTTGTTGCTTTAGTGTTTTATATAGACTACACATGCGGAGCAAGACACTACTTGTGACATAATGCCATATAAGCAGTCACATTCACACGGGAAATTTAGAGTCTTCAATTAACCCGGCAATTTGGAATGCGGGTGGAAACCGGAGCGCGCGCAAGCACAGGGAAAACTTCATGCAGTAAGATGAGAGGCATGACTTGAACCTAGGACCTTTGGCTACAAGGCAGACATGCAAAGCACTCTGTTTTTTTTTCGACAAAACATTGTTATCTCAAGTGTGGCTCCATTCTTCCTTGTGTTCCATCCTGTCTCCTGTCTTCAGTCTTCCTCGCACCTCCTCCTCCTCCGTCAAACTTTATCAACCGAGCAGCTATATCAACAAAGGTTTCCACTCAGGACACAAGAGGGGGAAAGGTGAAACAATAATCATTAATTATCTCCTCCATCCCAGACTTCCACTCACTTTAACTGCCCTTCATATCGTCATGCCTCTTTTCTTCTTCTTCAACTCTCCCTTTGAAAAGTTTTAAGGGCCTGTTTTGGAAAATAACCTCCACTCGTTCCGACCGTTTCCTCATTTGGAATAACCGTTTATCCCCTTTTCCTTTCCCTGACAAGTTTCTATTTTTGTCATAAGTTATTCCTTTATTTGTCACACACTGGGAAACCTCTGAGCTGAGTCATAAAAGGTGGACATTTTTTAAACATCCCAACAGTCGCTGCTTTAAATCTTGCTGTCAGTAATAATATTATTCTGGCCTCACAGGATGCCGCTCCACCCCCTCCTCCCTCTCTCTCGTAATATGTTTATTTATTTATTTTATTTTTTAAAAACGTCTTAAGATCTATTTTTCACACTCTACACACAGATAGGAACACTTCCCACCACGCTTGCAACAAACATCCAAGTTCCCCACTGGTTTTTTTGGACACAGTACTTTCCTTGAGTACACGAGGAAAAACAATGTGCTGTATCATGAACATTTGGAAGGAAATTGGACAAAAAGTTCAGGAAAAATGAGCATCACAAATCGCATATGGGAAAATCACTGTGGCTCAGTCCAAAACAAATTCAAGTCTTCCTTTCATACACTTATGTTGCACTTGATATGCAAAAAAAAAAAAAATGTAAATAACAACATATCAAATGGGTGGAATAAAAACTCTATTCTCATTTTATCTGGATTTGCACTAAAATTGGAATTTCCCAAGCCCTTCAGTTTTGCATAAATTAGTTCTGTAACGTTTGTGCAATCATGGGAACGAACAAGCGAACCAACTGACCAAAAAAAAAAGAATACTCCCAGCACATGCTTCCTTAGGCATGCAAAAATAATTTTATGGTGTTCTGAGGGTCTTATCAAACTGAGAGCCTTAAATATAATCCATCCACCTAAATGGAAGATCTTCTTTGGTATAAAGAATAAAAGACTAGACACAAGTCAGTTGTTTCTATAAAGAGTTAAAATAAGAACCATAAAAAAGTCATATTTGTGCTGATCCGATTGAATTAAGGCAAATGCTAACTGAATACATCGTGATGTGTTAGAGGTATGTACTGTCCATGACTTGTTTACATCATACTATATATCTTGGCTCATATATGTGTTCATATGTGAGTGGATACATAGAATTGAATTTGTGCGGTAGTATACGAGCATGTTTAGGCTCCATATGGTCACCACAGCAGCCAAGAAGAAAATAACCGCTGTAATCTTTTCCGATGAACCGCTTGTCACTTCAGGAGGGCACAGCACGGCGCCTACACACTTGAAACTTGTGTCCACACTTGCAAGACACGTGTTGAATGATGAATGGGAATTTTGCAACTGACCTCATCGTCGCTGTTGGGACCACCAGAATTGAGCATCATTTGTCACAACGAAAAACTATAAATAGCATAAAACTGCCCCGCAAAAAAAGTGAGTTTTTATTGCAAAAAATACTTTCCAAAGAAGCATTTCTGCAAATTGGTCACTATTTGTGGTTTGTGTTGCAGCCAGACCTCCCATAAATCGTGCTGAATTACCTTTCTGTGTGGAGTGGCGTGTTGTGTCATTGCCATGTGGAAGCTGTGAGCTCCTTTAAGTTGAGTCTTCCCCCAAAGAGAAGCCAACCTCTGAACACACTCATCTCCAGAACATAGTGGAACTTTGGACTTACTCTACAAAAGAGAAAAATGACAACAAATAAAGTGGAGATTTGCGACTGAAGTGAGGACGCATGTTGAGATTTGTACCGTAATTCTCGGACTATAAGTCGTGTTTTTTTTCATAGTTTGGGTGGGGCGACTTATACTTAGGAGCGACTTATAGTCCGAAAATTACGGTAGTTTGAAGAACACGTTGTTATTGATAGCCAAGTGACTGTGTGTACCTGGAGATGGAGCAACATGATGTGTATCCAAAGATGAGGCCGGCGGCTGCTCAGGTTGAAAGTGGACTTTGTGTACAGGCAGTAATGACCCTTCAGGGGACACGAGAAGGACAGCTTGGCCACGCAGCCTCTGTTTGATTCTGTAATGGAATACGATGACATTATTTTGTCTTAGTGATAATTGTACATAAAAAGTACATTATTGTATTTACTGGTTTCATTCGTCCGGAGCGGCATATTTAAAGGGAATGAGAGGGGAGCTGAATCAAACTACCTTTAAAAGGCTTTTTTTATGCACGGAACTTTAGCTCAGAATATGAGTACTATTGCCATCTCTGCAACAACATTTTTTATTGAGTGATGGGATTATTTTTCAAGATTAGTATACGTACGGGTTATAATGCATTTCCTTTACGTGATAGAAATAAACATCACTATATTAACTTTGACTGGGGCATCTAAAAGAACAAAAACATGGATATGATTTAATGCTCAACAAGGTTGCCAAAAAGGCTGTGGAGCTAATACTGCTGAAAATTGCACTAAATCCCTTGAAAGAAAAAAAAAACAGACAAAGAAAAGACGTTGCATCTGACCTATCTGGAAGACAACAAAAGCGAATCAAGATAGTTTTTCATTTCAGCATTTTTTTCACATGAACTGTTGACCGCTTGCTTCTAAACAAATTAACGTGCCAGGACCAGTTTAAAGGTGCACTCACACAGCATCATCACACCTCTTTTTTATTGTAATATTGAGTCATGTCGATTTTTCTGCCTGTTTCTTATTACTTAACAGCAACAATTTGATATAACACAACATAGATAAACCTGTGAATTTAACTGTGAATTTACTATGAATTTAAGTCCCATTAGAATGAAATCCATGCTTCAAATAAAACTTTATTTTCCCACACATTTCTCATATGGGAGCTTGTCATTAAAAGCGGGCCATTAATCAGGCATGAAAACATGCCCTTTGCTAGTTCACTGCTTAGACTGGAGGCGAGTAATTTAATATTTACTGAGCGCTGGTGTCTCAGACCCCTAGTTAAATCCACACATGTTAAAATTAAATTAAATATAAAATGGGATGAAATCACGCATTTATGCCCTCTTGATGGGATTAACATTACTATGAAATGATTTACTTTTTGGATTAGTCTTAAATCCATGTCTGCTTGAATTCAATAATGGATTGCTGAGTCCTAAATACTGCTGTGTGTTTAAAGTTTTTAAAGTGTATTCCATTTTGGGAACAAATGCAGTAGGCAAACATGGTCAAACCAAAATAGAGACCTCTGCCAAATCTTAAAAAAGCAGTGAAGGGCTCTTAGTGAGTTATTATAATTTCCTGCATAGGTCTTAATGAGTGAAAGTCAATGAATGAACTCCAAAGTGATGCATGTGTATGCTAATGTTAACCGATTGATCATCTTACCTTCTATTACACATTGTTCCGGTATGGGGATGTGTTGTACCATGCCCTTACAAAATTCTCGGATCATTTCCAGATTGTCTCTTAAGTGGATGAAGAGTCTGTCTGCTACCTCAGCCTCCTCCTCCTCTTTGTTCTTGTGCTCGCTGTGTGCTCCCTCTGCCTTTTTGACCCCACTGTCTGGCGCAGGGGCAGCGGTGGATGTGGACGCATTGTCTGTCAGTTTTTTGGCTGGAGGTTTCTCTTCCTGGTGTTCTGCTGAATGTGGCAAAGTGCTGGTGAATGTGATGTTGTCTGGACTCAGCTCCACTCCTCCGTCATCCCCGCCGTCTGAGTTGATGGAACGCAAGCGCACGACGTGAAGACCCAGGCTCTTAGATCTAAGAGAGACACCACAGTGTCAGCATGGTAAAATGCAAGTTTGATCGTAAAACATCTATAAACAATCTTCCAGTTGATGCCTGCTGCAAATAAATAAAACACCACATTGGGTGGAATTTGCATATGAGACCTCTGGAACACCAACCAAAAGATAATACACTTTGGACATACCTGTTATGCTGTATTATTCTGCTCTTTTTCAATGGATGCTAACAATTTGTGGGTGCAAGACAGTCGCCGACTGCCTATGTACGTTATAAGCGCCACCAACTAGTACATCAAGACAACTTGAGGTTCCTTTCTCGAGTGAATTTAACTGCCTTAAGGAGTGGAGGAACTCCCATTGGTTGGGAGTCAACCCTTCCGCACAATTAAACTGCTGTGGGACAGGTAACTTTATTCCCTTTAAATGCAGCATTCTTGTCGGGCACCGACAGTCTTAATGTGGCAGATGATCAGGTTTTAACATGGGCAAGCACATGGGGTTCCGAAACATCTACACAGTGAGGTGGGCATTTGGAAACCATCTTCCGAACCTCCATTGTTCAAATTCCACATAGGAAGGCTTAATCACGGAACCATGTGGCCTAAACCACTTTCAAAGTCAATGTGTGCTGATAACAATTCCCCTTACCTGTTGAATCTCATCTCTCGTTGCTCCTCCCTCACTGCTTGGTTTAGGCTGTATCGCCGCTGGGGGGCGGGAGAGTCCTCTTGCACCTCCGGCTCACCCCCTGCCTTCACCAACTTCCTCGACTCAGAAATCTCACCTCCAACTCCTTCGCATTGAAGCGATGTGCTGGGAGATGGCGAACAATGCCCATTCTCACTGTAACACACGCACAAATTTAGGAAACAAGATGAAACTGTTTGCATGTTCTTCCTGTGCTTGCGGTGGTTTTCTCAGACCTCCCCGGCTTCCTTCCAAATCCTCAAATTGCAATGCATGTTAGGTCAATCAAAGACAAAATTGTCCACAGATGTACATGTGAGTGTGAATGGTAGCTAAAAACTCGACATGAGCCCTGCAATTGGTTGGCAACCAGTCTAGGTTGTGCCCTCTCTCTCACCTAACGTCAACGGTAATAATACATAAAATAATGCCAGTGCTTTCATATTTGACAGAGGTACGAATAACACGTTTTTCTTTGTCTGAAAGGTTTTTCTTACCACCCAGTTTCAGTATCGTGAGAGGAGAGGACCCCAAGCAAAGCCCTCGATCCTGCACAAAATGCTTCTCATCCTCCCACACGCACAAACACATGCTGACCTGTCATGCATGCATGATTTTATTATGTAACCCTGTGTGTGTGTTTGGGGCTGGGGGGTAACATTCAAATCTGAATGTTTTCAATAATTCCTCAATTTTCCCTCGATACAAATAAACATCTGATAAACACAAACACACAAAACAGATTGTCCTCAGTATTGTCAGGGAGGCGGCTTAACTATTTTGTCTAAACTACAGACAGAAATGTTTAGTCATCGCAAACAGATTAGTGACAAAAACCAGATCACTAGCATTAGAAAGTATCATGGAACAGATATCATTCAAGAGCTTATGTTTTTAGCTAAAATTACTAAAGAAAATTGCAATGGACAAACAGGTGACTAAGATTCCAGTATGACTTAATATGTCATCAGCAGATTATATGATTATTTGGCTGTAGAATAACTATCCAGCTCCCTTGTGCTTATCCTGTTAGGTGTGACGGGTGAGCTGGAGCCTATCCCAGCTGACTTTGGCCAAGAAGCAGCATATACGCTGAACTGACAATCAAATGCAGTACACATCTGCATACTGAAATTCTCACTCATTCTCACCTGCTGGCAATTTAAACATAGTCCACACAAACACTGATTTGTAACATATCAAATGATTTTTGAATCAAGACGATCAAAATTGCATATTACACACACAGTGATCCATCCACCATAAATGATGATTCCTCTCGCCAGACTAGTCTGTCGTAGTACCAAGACTGATCCGTGAGAGGCAACATGGTGCCACAGGGCTTTTAGAATGTGGTGAATGCAAATAATAAGAAAGAGTAGATAGAATAATAGAAGATAGAATAATAATGGTTCGGCCAGGCTAACTAAATTTCAAAAGTCATTTCTATTGTGATAAATGTAATAATGTCTTATTTGCACACCCCACACAAGAAGATAATTGCTCAGGGGAAGTCAAGTCAAAAATGTTCTTTTCATTTATTCGTTCTATGTTGTATGTCTTGTCTAAACACGGTATTCCAATTATTGCATTTGTAGAATATGAAAAAGAACATATTATTGCACAGAAAATGTTTGCACTTCTTCTCTAATCTGTTTAATGATGACGAGTATGCCTCCTCTGACCTGGAGCGTGCGGTGGCACTCTCTTCCAGCCGCCTCCCGAGCATTCTGGCTATGGCTGTGAATGAGTTGCTCAGCCTGTAGAGGTCTTTACCGTGGCCTCCCAGCACAGACGGGTAACGGTCTGTCAGGCCTCGGATCTCCAGCAGCAGCGTGTGGTGAAAAGTGTGCTCCATATCACCCAAAAGAGACACCAGGTAAACCAACGAATTACGTGCGTGCACCTGAGGAAAATAAAAATAAACATTGCCAATTATAGAATAGTTTTCTTCAAATTCAAATACATCATGAAACCTTTGAGCACAAACTCCATTTTTTCTCAGCAGATACAACGTCTGCATGGATGATCCTGGTGTTGAAGCAGAGGAGAATCTTTAATGGGGACTTTAGATTTGAACAATTTCATGTCTATGGTAATAAGTATTTGTAAATAAAAATTTGGATTGCATTATTTAAAACCGGCATATATATTCCTAACAAATAGTTTCATTTTTTTATCATTTTTTTAGGGGGGATATATTATTTCAGGGGTGTCAAGCATTTTTGTTATGGGTCACATTGTTGTTGTGCTTTCCCTCAGAGGGCCACTGTGCTGTATGATCACCTATTCTGGCAGTAGGAAAATCTCATGTGTGCTGGCAGTCATACTGCATGATTACCCCCCTGGGCTGGATCTAATAACATGGTGTGAGTAGAGCAGAGGTGATAGGATTGAATATTAGTCCTCTTGCAATTTTGAATCCAACCCAACCCCCCCCCCCCCTCATTTGTTGATAAAAAGCAAACCAAAGACCAAAAACCACAGACGTTTTTATGATTTCTCCCTGGGAGTATAAATTGTTTCATAAAGCATTGTCAGTCTTCACAAGAAAATATTTTAATATACTGACAATAAAAAATGTGACATCAATATTTCACAACAGTGGGGAAAATTGGTACTTGTACATTGCTGGCAAGATATACTGATATGATCTTTGAATCCAGCTGGTGCAAACATCTTGTGTTGGAAATCTTCAGCATGAGACCAAAAAAATGTGATTGATGGGGAAAATGCTCTTTCTGTATAGTTTGGGCATGTTTTACAAGCTCATTCTGTTGGATAATAACCTCTTGTGTGGATACTAAACGCAACTGTAAGACTAGAAGTCAGCGGGTTTCCACACAACAGGCCGAGGAGGTATTTAGCAGTCTCAAAGGTGCAGTTCAAGAATCAAACAGAAGCTTGTTGGGGTGCAGATTACAGCTGTGGTATGTTATTATTACACCTGAGTGCTGGCTTTATTGATTTAATATTTTGCATTTTAAAAGGCTAAGGCGCTTACAAGCATTATACTCAAAGCAGGTCTTATGATGTTCATTATAGAACAAGCATGTGAACCCTTTTCAGGTAATGCAAAAATCATGGGAATAGTTAAAAGGAAAAGTAACTGCTGAAGTTTCATCCATTGATTTTCTATACCGCTCTTTGGTCTTGCAGCAAAACTGGAGCTTATCCCAGATGACTTTGGCAAAAACTGTGGTTCACCCTGGGCTCTTTGCTAGCCACTATTAGTTTTATGTTCTCCCCCAAAATTATACTGAACTGATAAAAGATAAAGTTTAAATTCCATGGAGAGATTCAGACTGTACCTAAAAGCACAAAATAACATTGCAACTAATAAATAACACACAGTCACATAGTCAATAACAAACTCTTTTTTGTAACTAGTGCAACTACAGTGCTGCACTTATCATGAGGAGGCTGGTTAGTCCACATGTTAGCAATTTTGCAGACTTATGCAAGTAGGTGTATTTAAAAAAAGGTGGTTTGCACCATTGTAGGCATGATCAGAACCAACTTGATTCAAAACCAATCAGAAGGTCTTCTCTCATTTTCTTTATATGTGGTCGAATGACAGTGTCAGATTTAGATATATGATGACATGTCCTCACAGCTCAGAATATATTCCTCTATGCGTAGAGTGTAGTAACTTTCATCCACCACATTGTCAGCTGCAGCGACCGTATGTCAAACAACACACCCTCGCTATGCTAGAACACCCAGCATGGCCCAGAACGGTCTCCGTAATTTCGAAACTCACACAGCGAGACTTGCGTGTTCACGAAAACAGTAGATACGGGTATGCAATAAAAGGTTACGCCAGCATTTCCACATGCACAATCTAAAAAAAAAAAAATAGAGCCCCATGACACTTGTGCTTTCTTCTGTACAATGCAGTGTTTTATATTTTTTGAGGTCTCACTGAGATAATTGATTAATTTGATATGTTTGGACCAAACAAAACAAATAACAATCAATACAAATGAAGTCCTTCTGGAGCTAAAGGAAGCAAGAGAAAGTTGTGCAACCAGTAAGTGTGTGCGTGGGGGGCAACAGTAACTTACAGGAGGCACTGCCATCACTAGGAGGTCTCTGCTGCGTCATTTCCCAGAAAACCAGGCCTTGGTTTCCAAATAGTTCCAATGTGGAAAAAGTACAGGACACCAACAAATGATCACAAACTACGTGTTTGTGTGTGCTAAAGTTGGGTTTTGTTTTTCACATAGAGGACGTATAAAAAGTGGTGCTGCCATCTATCTTTATAAAGTGTCCATCATTTCCATTTGCTACAATGAGAATGAAAAGTGGTGCTGCCGATTATCTTTATAAAGTGTCAATAATTTCCATTTGCTATAGTGACATTAATAAAACAAAACAAATTAAAAACGCATATATTGTAATTTATTTATTTTGAGTCACTGATGGTGGAGTGGTACATTTGCCTGATTTTGGTGCAACCAGCATGGGTTTATTCTCCACTCAGTCACTGTTGAGGTGTGCAACTACTGGCGATCAGTCCAGAATGTAGTTTGCCTTTCAGTCAGTCTGTTGGGCTAGGCTCCAGCTTTTTGCGACCTCGGTATAAAAGATGGATGGACGGATGGACAGACGGATGGCGGGATGAACAGACAGACAGATGGGAATCTTTGTTGACTTATTTAGTCTAGTCACGATTTTTAATGAGTTGGTTAAACTGAATCATTGCAACTCAGTACGCAAGAATGCAGCCAGGCCTTCAACGCCGTTCACTAGTTGGTATCTCCAAACACTTTCCCCATGAGTCAGTTGTTTATTGTGTGTGCTACAAGTATAATTGCGTGTGTGTGTATGCGTACCTCATTGATGATGCCCACAGCACCGTGGATTTTGGCCACGTGCCCCAAAAGAGCAGGCCATTGTTGTCCCACAGTCCTGAGCTTTGGCAGAGAGCTGACCAACGAGGAGGGGCTGGCTTGAGCCACATCCACCAGAGTGCCTAGAATGGCCTCAATTAGAGACTGGTTGCCCAGGTAACTGACAAGGGTAGGCACCTGAGGGCTCAACATCTGAAAACAAAGTTGAATTCATACTTTTACCATGAGTCTAGCAACACAAGGTTTGGGTAGTGTGCAGATATGTCTCTCTCAGAGGTGAGCAGAATGAGATGAACAGTATGGTGACTGATGATAAACAAAGACATGACTGTAGGACCGTCTGGAAACATTCTGGCAGTGAACTGTTCCTCCTCATTATCCACAATGAGACAGCACTGGATCAGACGATTGCAGAACACGCCTGCTGCTTCAGTTTAAGTCACTTCAACTGAATAATCACATTTGCGTCACATTGAAACTCAGAACATTCTAAACGGTCGTTTTAAGATGGCAGTGATGAATGAGACATTCTTTAGGGACACTTCATTCATCAACCAAGCGGACACGGCTGGCATATGATTTTTTCTTTACTATTATTATCATAGTGACTTAGTTATGGTTGAGGACTGAACAATTAGTCACCTAAAAATATGACATGCCCAACTCTTTAACACTGCAGTGTCTGCTAGGAAGTAAACATTTTATTTTGATCGTAAAGTGTTGGGTGTTGTTGCTGTCTGTGCTTTAGAGCAATGTTGACATTTTGTTTTCCTTCCACACCCTCTTTAGTCCTGACATTGCGTCAAGCAACACGCACAAGATAAATACAACCTCACCAGCGGATGCTGCTCAGCCACTATTTGAAGCAGTCTGATTAGGTGTTGCTGTTCTGCAGAATCCAGCTGTGACATTATAGCAGTGAGCTTGCCAAGGTGACGGTGTATGACATTAGGTTGTCTGGGGTAGACTGAGAGGAGCACACGGAGGAGCATGTGGTTTCCTGCGGACAGACGGGAAAAGACACTGAACACAGGTCATATTTTCATTTGGATTATGTTCAGCAAAAAAAAATAAAAAGAAACCACAGGTCATATTTTTATTTGGGCTTCAGGTTTTACAACAAGATGATCCATAGTTATAACTCATCTTAACGAACTGCTTTTGTCGGATGTGTAAAAGCTGTGGCAAGGTCACCAATAAATACCGAAATCTTTCAATCTCATTACGTCCATTTCCTCTTCCAGCACACTTAAGACTTGGCTCTTCATAAAACTAGACACATACTGTAGAGGGCATGTACAAAAAAAAAAGCTTTTTAAAGATTGAAGCTGTGCTTTGATGGGATTCTTCTCAGGAATTTTAAAGGTCCGCATAGGAATACTCTGTGGGGGATTTAGGAGTTATACTATTGGACCCTCAGGCATGTGCATGTCTAAACACATGGAGAGCATGTGGGAAAATAATATATACAGTGCGAAAACTTCCAGCATTTCTTTTTAAGCTCTGCATACACTGGTTGATTTCTGCCATGTTGTTTTTAAATCCCAACTCACCCGAAAGACTAAATCTCCTGTGATGGGAAATCTTTAAGACCGCATTGTGTGCTGCACCTGGTGCTGGTCTATTTATTTCCTACATAAGACTCTAGTGTGCTGTTTCATGCAAGAATGATATCGGGGCTAACTTGGTATAGTCAAATCATATCTGCCGACAACAATAATCTAATATTTGCCTGCCGATGACAAAAGGGTGCCCAAGAGGCGAATGAAGGACAAATGTCGGACAGGGAAAATTTGCTGAATTGCTTACTTTTGATAAAAAGTAACAAAATGTTACTCTTATCATTTGCAGTGGAAATGAATAAAAACACAAATGTTCATCCTTCATGCCAATGCTGGATTGATTGGATGTTCATTTATTGAGCTCAAGTACACTGAAGGGAGATTTAATCATTAAACTCCATCTGGACAAGATCTTGGTTGAACACAATTTTGACACACTCAAAATTCACCTAATAATACTTCTAGTCACTTGTTCCTAATTTCTTCTTGCTCCTTTAGATATTGATCAGTTAACAATCACTCACAGCACCTGAAATCAGTACTGATTTACAAATGAGTCAACCCAAAGTGTGGAATCTGACCTTCACAACCCCAATTGACAACACAACCCAGCATCCCGAAAGACCAACATCACTTCTACATGGCTTGTTGTCATTAGGGTGCCTTGGGGACCCAGGTGAACTGGAGCCTATCCCAGTTGATTTTGGGTGAGATGTAGGATACACCCTAGGCTGGTTCCCGGCCAAACTCAAACAAAGGTGACATATTTAGGTAATTACATAATGGAAAGGAAAACACTGAAAATTACTGCGGTAACACAACTGCTAAAATGACAAAATCATTAAGTTAAAATTGTGCAAACAAACCATGACAGCTGCCTCAAAAGTTGGATTTATGAAGACATGTGCTGTACGTGAACACCACAGCTGTTCTTCTCTCCAACCACAGCTGTATTTACTGTCTGGCATTTAATATATGACCCCTTTTCCAGCGTGTCTCGAGATTGCTTGACATGGAGCATAAATTACGATTGTTTGCTCTTTCTCTGCCATTCCGCAGAAATGTCTTACGTGATATATCACCTTTGAATTTGACCCGTCCTCACTGGTTAGTTGTGCAAGACAAACCAAGTTGTATAACAAAGCTGTATTTGTTCCAATGTTTAGTACAGTGAAACGTTTGTAAACATCAACACCCCAAATTGAAGTGGAACTTCTTAGTCCAATGCACATTTCCAGCCAATAAGGATGTCTCCCCTAATAATCATACAATATCATATAACCTGTCATCTGCGTGCAGTTCATGTAGCACACAGAATTAAATGTTCAGTTTTCTTTCGAAATGTTCTTGGATTTATTCACTGTTTTCTACCGGGGGTCAATTAGCTCAATAAATCTTGGTGGCCAGTGTCACATGAGCACACAAAAGAGATCTGTGAGCAAGTGTTTGTTAAGTTGTATCCCACATAGGTTTGCTTTACTTGTCTGTTCCTAAAGTCCTATATGTATGTCACTTGAACATCTCAAATATGTGAAGGGGGGAGTGATGGTCACATTAAGGCACAGGAAAAAAAAACTTCTCTCAGGGAGACCATCATTTTTAAAATACTGGTCAAGAGTTCATTATATCCATTTAAATGTATTGCTCCATCAAAATAAGTGGACCCACAGTCATTATGGTCTAAACCACTGGCAACAAAAGTGAATGCACCCCAAAGTGAAAATGTGTCAACATTTTATGTGACCACCAATTTTTTTCCAGGAGAGTTTTTTGGTTTTAAACCAAGGATTCCCAGGTTGACACTGGAATCCTCTTCCATTCCAAGACAACATTACAGAGTTGGTGGGTTCGAGTTTAGGTCTGTGGTGGCTGTTTGTGGGGTCGTTAGATTTTTGGAAGAGCGCCTCGTGGTCCGGTTTTCCAAGGAAGGGGATCGTGCTCTGCATCAGTATCTCGCAGTAAATTCTGGCATTCATAATTACCTCTGTAGCTTCAATGCCAAGAGCTTCCACCCACTATGCTTGGCTATGGGCAATACTTCTTGTTTTTAAGTTATTGTTAAGTAGTAGTTAGTTACCTTTTACGAATGAAGTTATGGAACAATCTGCGATATTGCACAATGAGTCGGACAGGGTCAGCATTTCGTACTGCTGAGTCAGTAGTGACTGAACAGGAAAACTGTTTTTCTATTTGAATGCCACTTTACATTATTTCACTATGAGTCAGGGTTGTCAGGAAGTAAATGGTATTTCTCAAACTTGAGTTAGGTTACCAACATCTAATTTACACATTCATAAAAAAGATGACGTGCTGTGACTTGTTTCTATTACTGCTTATGAGGGCGCAACAGTGCTACTGCCACAAAATATGCACAACAAAAATAAGATCAAGAATCTCAACTTTCTGGCAGTATAAATTCAAGTCGTAAATTTTGGATCAACTTCATTTTCAATATTTCAAACTTACCCAAACTTGCCAATCATTGTTTCGAAAAAATGTTTTGGGATTGGATTATATTTTGTTGGATAATATACTAGATTACATTAGATTCAGTTTTTATGTCAATTCTAAGGTAACACAAAATTAAAATTGAACAGCAACAATTTCAACAACATTAAAATGTACCTCACGAAACCACACTTCTACCCATTTAAGGACCAGGTACAATACACAACTATGCAAAGAGACACACAAAAGACACACAAGAAGGCTGCAAAGAGTGGCCAAATCCTCAAATCCCATGAGGAAGTGATTAGGTCCATCGGCAACACCAAACAGACAAAAGCACATAGTCCCACGCAAGGAAACATACGTGTGATCTTCACACATAACCAACATCATCAAAAGATTTTCTGAGTCATGAATAATAGTGTAGAAAACAGTGAAGCAATTTAAAAATCATTTCGAAAACTGCCTCTTATTCACACAGGCACATGCAAACTCTGCATGGGGCAAAAATCAATCTCTCTGTTTCTTCTTCCATTACCTGTATCTCCCTCTCCCTGTGTGCAGCGGCAGTAAAGTCTGATTACGACATACAGGCTACCTCCAACGACGCATTACTCACTGCTTCGCCGTATTCGCTCTCAGGCTGAGGCTCGGCTCAAATTTCATTGGCACAAAGAGCGCTTTCAAAACGTTTGGAGGTCAGGACGATGGTCTGGTTTTATTTTAATGTGACCATTATAAAAAGCAGCATCACCATATAGTCACAGAAGAATATTTCTAAGCAGGCTAAACAAGAGGAGGTTAAAAGGAAGATTTATCTCAGATTTTGACACATCAGGGTAAAAAATACCACACATTAAAAACTTAACAGAAAATGACCTTTGACCCAGACTACACCATGCAAAACCTGCAGAACATTTAACTCGTGAATTCCAATATTGAATAATACATATTTGTAAAATGCTTACATCATGTTTTTTATATAAAATTTCTATGGCCATTGGAGGACTTTATAAAAAGTTCCCTAACCCTTCTAACGATCAGACGAGAGAACAAATAGCTAGTTCAAACATTGCTTTGTGGAACGCTGATTGACTTCCACTTTCTTTGTATTATGACCAATTTTCTAATGTGGACGTTAACAGTTTATATACAAATATAGTAAAAGTAAATGAGTGTCTCCCCTGAAAACATGTTAATTAATGGGAAACATAGACTTGTGCGTGAGTTTAATCCACTAAGCCCCCTCCTGTATCTCCGAATCTGGCTGGAGTAGAGGACACCGCTCGGCTTGCTGCCAAGGATTGCTCAGCATTAAACCAGAAAGAATGGGAGCGGTAGAGAGGAAGAAGGGGAGGATGTGGAGGGGGAGGAACAAATGTTGCATGAAGTATCAGGGAGGGAGAGCTTGAAAAAGAGAGCGGTGGACCGGAGAAAGTGAGAGACCGGAGGGGACCACGGTGACTGATAGAGAATTTCCTCACATGCACGCAAACACAGAGGAGGCCAGCCATTTTCCTCACACATTTGTTTGGTTCTGCCACCTGTGAACACTCACTCACACATAGGCAAACACACACAGAAGAACAGCATGTTGTACTGGAAGCTCCCCCTGGCAGTGGGTGCGTGGTCGATATGTGTATGTCTGACTCTGAACTACGAGGACGATATCGAAGTCAACTATGCCGACACCTACTACAACGAAATCACAGAAGATGAGACGCCAGAACGTAAGTGTTACACTTGACCAATTAACTCCAGATTTGAAGGCTTCACTTAACATTTTTCTTGGCAGTTAGGAGTGGTAAAAATTTCCCTTGAAAAAAAATGTCTATACATTTAAACAAACTAACAAGATAAAAACTAACAAAACGCAGGCTGTAAATAAGAACAACTTGGAAGTCAAACAAATATTTCACAACTTTGGGGCTTCCGCTGTATTCTGTCAGGCGTGACAAAGCTGCAAATTATATTTGTTGGAAACTTATGGATATTTCATCCTCTCAGGCCAAACTAAATGAACAAAGTGCACGCCTAACACCACACAGCTTGCATTTTACAAGTTTGTTGATTTAAACCTAGCAGGGGGTCTCTTTGCACCGTCAACAGTTAAACAGCAGCAAATGTCGCTCGGGCAACATTCCCAGTTTTGATAAAGCTGACTGAACATCCTTTAGATGACTAGTACTGTGTGTAATGACAACATTGGTCACACTAATAGAAAAGAGTGACATAAAGAAATGAAAGTGAAGAAAGTGAGGTAGCCCAAAAGAAGACACTGACAGTTTAACGCTTAACGGAATTTGAATGTGTCTATGAATATGAGAGAGGGGCCATGGCACAGTTCATTTAACTTGTCGTAGTCCTTCCAACATTTTTTTCCATAATAAATAGAGGTAATAAATCTTTTGAGGGTTAACTTGAATTTGATTATCACTGAATTGAGGTCACATAACAACGTTGCACTGTAAGAATATCCTTATATATTTTTGCCTGATTGGTTGGGGGAAGTTTTACTGTCACATCATGAGGGATGATTTCTATCAAAAAGAAAAAAGAATCAAACGTCTAATGTTGAAGTTACTCTAGTTTCTGATTTTTAAAATCAGTTTGCATTAAGCCTCCAGATTGTGTTTTTTGATTTGGAAATTCTAATCAAAAACACTAAAGCCACTCTGGGGAACTTGAAGTGTTCAAAACACACCCAGCAAGGTTTACTGTCTCATCCCCATGATTCAAAGTCACGTAATGAGGTGAAGATCAAAATTATGCAAGTTCATTTACAGACCCAGTGAAATCCCCTAGAAATGTTTCTCTGACCTACTTTTGTGAGTCATTGGCAGGGCAAAAGGCCTCACAGTATTTTTTCTTGTAGGAATTCACCAACCTGAACCTTTGTGTCAGGGACCAAATTCTTTCATGGTTGATCTGGCGCTAGTAATGAATGGTGCTTTTAGAGTGGGCCCCACCAAATGGCATTATGTTAATTAGCTGCAGCCCCCAAAAGGTTACCGTGGGGGTGTAGTTTTACACTTGACGGTTGGGCAGGCACCTCCGTAAATGTTACAGTTGTGTGGCTTCCAAATGCTTTCCGTAATCATGTTGACACTGGTCCATGTAGCGCTCATAGTTCTGCTCAATGGTCCTGAACCACACCAGAGTTTTGTTTGCAAGACCACGTCTTAAAGCTGCCTGGGTCCATTTGTTTGGTGTGCCCCAGGGTTTGGATGATCACCAGAATTGCTTTTATCCAAACAAATCAACGGTTAACACAACCTCAATGTCAGACAATGTACTTGTCATTCTCAACATTAGAGTGCTTGCTTTAGTACCCAGCGGTAGAAAAATGATTCACACTTTTATTCCACTTTACAAGCCATATTTGTACTTCACACTTGATGTTGCAGAAAGACAAAATAAACTTCAATTGAAAACTAGCAAGAAGAATTTGTCATGTTAACTAAGTTGTTTGTTCTCCTTTTCCCATCTGTAGCCACACCGAGTGCAACTCCCTGTAGTTCTCCAGACCTCACAAAGTGGGACAAAATTTTCTCAATGCTGGAGAATAGCCAGATGCGGGAGAACATGCTTCTGCAGTATGCCGATGACATTGTCAAAGTGGAGATGGGGTCTCTACGTGGGGAAATCCTCAGGTCAGTTGGACGACTGAATGGGATGTTTATGCAAAAATGACAAAAAGCATCTGGGTCCCGTTGAGTAACATCTAATATTTTACAATTTCGAGTCATAATAGATTGCAGTAACTCCGTTTTAATCATTGATGTTGGTTCCGCTGGCTAGGTTTGTGGCCCAGTATGGTGGTTCATGTGGGGTTGCAGTGGAGACAGCGGGAAAGAGGCTGGCCTTGCAGTTGGAAGGCCGACTAAGAGAATCCCTTGAACGATTCAAATTTGGTGATTACATTACCACCGCTGATGGAAATTCTGTTGGGAATTCAAACCACCTGGAGGCAATGCTGCAACAGCTTCTCTCTGCCACACGGAGCCAGGCAAGCCGACTTGGTAAGCTGGAAACCAGCTGCTTCAGCCACCGAAGAGGTGCGAAAGAAACATCGCAACTTTCGCAGGGTGTCCACAGAGAGCAGGAAGTTACAACACAGGAAGTAGCTTTGGAGGCAGCCTTGGCTATGCTGCAGCAGACGAGAATGGAGATCCAGGAGGTACTAAGTTCATCACGGCGCAGACACCTGCCTGCAGGTAAACTGTGGACTATTTTTGGATTAGACTTCATTTTTTCCAACGTGTCATCCTTTGTTAATTGTCAAAAAGTTCATGACTCATCAGATGATTGATTCAATTTCTCCAATACACTTTCTTTTCACACAGGTAATGAGATGGCCATCCTCTTCCCCATGCGTTCACGTCGCATCTACACTTCAGTTATCCCCGATGTCCCTCTTTCACTGTCCTCCTTCACTGTCTGCCTGTGGGTGAAACCAGTCACAGTTTCCAACAAGACTGTTCTGTTCTCTTATGGCAACCGTCGTAACCCATATGAGATCCAACTCTTGCTCAGCCACACATCAGCCCTATTCACCATTGGAGGAGAGACTCATCTGGTGGAGGCACGAGGTCTAGTCAAGGCAAATGGTCCTACAGAATGGCTTCACCTATGCGGGTCTTGGTCCTCTGAGCAGGGCCTGGCAACCTTGTGGGCAGGTGGGGAAAAAGTTGCTTCCACATCGGGAGTGGCAGAAGGACACATCCTGCCAGATGGAGGTTCACTCCAGTTGGGACAGGAAAGGAATGGTTGCTGCCCTCTGACCCCAAGCAGCAGTGGGAACGGGGTGCCAGGCTTTGAGGCAGGGTTTGATCCCAAGCTGGCATTTGCAGGCAAAATGACGGGAGTGAACATGTGGGACAAAGTGCTGTCAGAGGAGAAGATTTCCCAGATGGCTTTGAAAGAGGGCCAGGGTTGGGAGGAAAGAGGGAACATAGTGGCATGGGGTGTGACAGAAATGGTGCCACATGGAGGCGCTCTATTTATCAACTAAAATAGACTCCCTAATATTCATAAGCCTTGACCTTGCCTATCACAAACATTTAAATCACTTTAATGCTAAAACTGAGGAAATGTCATCTTTATGAAAATATGTCATGGTTTATTTTTGCACCCCAATCACTTTTACTGAGGCTACATGTCACACTCGTTCCTCATTGCAGCACACAAACATTGTCAAGCATTCATCTCGGAAAGTGTGTGTTGTAGCAGGAAGCGTGCTGCGAGCGATGTTTACCAAAGACCTAATTAGGGTGAAAGAAAGAGTCCATTGTGAAAGTGAGCAACTTCTGAGCCAATAAATAAAAACTCAGCAGACACAAAAGGGGAACCAGAGGACAAAAATAATAAAAATGTTTTAGTTGTAGCGCCATTTATTTACTTTTATAGATACATCTAAGTAATTATTAGAAACTCAGTTTTGTCATACATGGCTAAAATCCATCTTTTGGCATGTCAAACTTGGTCTTTGCTTTTCTAAACTAAAGGCCATCCACAGATTAGTCTCCTGTTGGACTAAATAAAAAAGGTACCATGTAAAAAAACTTTGTAACGTAATGAGCCATGCATCATGTGATCCAGGGAATACTTGTGACTAAACACTGCTGTGCAGACTTTCTGCTAAGCTCAGCCGACTTTAGAAATAACTTTTAACATTTCAGCTGTACGCAATGTTTTATTTTTTTCCACCTTTTGCCTCACCAAGTTAAGTTTGTTGCATTACTTTGTACTCATCAAGTTTACATTTACGTATATTAGTCTATGTCTGCGTAGTCAGCTGTTCAGTACTTTTTACACATAGTGTAATATATAATTTTTTGCAATACAGTTACATTGTAAATTTGTTATATTTGGATTTCATTGTTTTTATATCAGTGAGGGGAATGTTTACAAGGTCTGGTCTTTTGTGAGTTAAATTGTTTTGTAGAATACTGTACAGATATATTAACTGAATTTGGTTTCCCTGGTAATGTCAACGGGTGAAAATGAATGTATTTGCACATAAATATAATTTGACGGAGAATGTGGGATGAATAAACATATAATAGTATATTTGTTTGCCGAAGTTTTTGATTTCTGAGAGAACTATTTCCCATTGTGGCTAAAGGATGGTTATTTTTATTGTATACCTTACACAAAAATTCAATAACATAATATGCCAATAATTACTGAAAAAAATTCAAGCAGTAGGGTTGGGCAGTATTCAAATCCGCAATTTATGTTTGCTTACGTTTTCACCGAATGGAATGGGTTAAAAATTGCACTTTAAAAAAAAAAAAAAAAACGCATCATGGTCTGAAAAATATGAAACATCCAATTTTGTCATTATAGTAAATTTTCTCTACACCATATATTGTCCATTTTTTTAAAACATACCCATGTGCTAATGGCAAAGCAGCATCAACGTTTACAGTAGTTTGTACACTGTTGAACAGCAGAGTGTTCTTCCAACTATCCATTCATTCATTTTCTGAGCCGCTTATCCCTTTTGTGAATTGCTTCAATATTAGATAGCTCCCGATTCCAACTGTGTCCGTCAGGGTAATGTCAGTCCATTCATTTTGTGTTTCCTGTCTGCACAAGCAACCTACACGCACATGCACACACTGACTCACACTCCTCGCATATTTAAACTACAGTATGTATGCATACTAAAAGGAATGTTACTGTCAGTAATTTGCACAGAGCAAACGTCAAATACTGGATTAAACCACGCAAATAAAACCAAGTTAAAGGCAAGTATCTTTAGATAATTTAAGTGAAGACAGTATGAACATTTACCAAAGAAAAGAACATTGAAAAGTTAAATATATTAATATTAATAAGAATAATAATAAAGATGAGATGACCTAATAGAACAGTTTAAAGCAGAGTTGCTGAGTTGCTGCTCTCTGATCGTCAGGAAGACTAATCATAATAGTTTCATAAAAGCTATTCATTCAATTTTAATTTCAGTTTTAGGAATTAATAAAATACCTCGATCACAAGAGCTAAGAATTCTGGGTGATTCATAAGTTCAAAGCAAATAGGATGGATAAAGAGTATTAGGAGCTTTATAGCCAATAAAAAATACAATAAAATGAACGCTCAAATGGCTTTTGAGCTGCCTGCTCTCGGCTCCTCAAGACAAAGTAGAATAGATGCATGCTGCTCAGCTGAAGATGTACTGCTTGATAGATGACATTTTAAAATCTCGACAGAACCTGATTGTCAGTCATGCTCATATAACCACGATATCACAAACTCCATTATTCACCTCACCGATGCATTACATCAGCGTAGTTTCCTTCACACAGTGCTGCTGAGCGACACATGAGTGAAGAGGTCATCTGTTTTTGTTTATATGAGCTGCATGTGTTGGCGCATGTTTTCTGTGTTTACGTTGCACTGTTTACATTCAATTCCACCCGTGGTTGTCAGGGGTGAAATATCAGAGCTCGGGTTTATGTGCCGAAACACCGCAAAAAGAAAAATATAATTGGGAGTTGTTACTTTCAAGGGCTCAAAGTTCATCATCTGTCTACTGTTTGGTTGTGTCATCGTCTGGCTTTAAAAAGGACCACCAACAGTTTGTCATCCCCGGCGAGCTGCACCAGCGGGTTTTGTGCAATTGTAACGATAAGATCTTTTTGGCATCGTTATTGGTTTCCCCGCTTTCTCGCAGCTTGAAGCGGTGTTATCACGGAGTCAACAATTTCAGCACTGTCACATCGCAGCTGACAAAGCATTCAATTGATACATGCATGCTATATCAGTATAATTATGTGAGTATTATCCAACCTGTAAGCACGCTGAGCGTTATGGCCTCCGTATGCTCAGCCAGTAGATCGATCTCAACTATAGCAGCCAGCGAGAGATAACTGGACATGTTCCTGCTCAGCTCTCTGTTCCCTGTATCCAAGAAGCGCACCGCCACCGGGACAGCCAACACCATGACTGATGGACAACTGTAATTCTGTGAAAAAAGAAAGAGGAAGATAAGGGAACAAGCAACAAAATGATCACCACTTGAGAACAGTAGAAAACCTTTGAGTTTAGCCAAAATATTATTTCACTAGTGAAAAAATCTACAGGTATTTTTACAGGTATTATTTGTGAGCAAGATCTGTTTGACAGTAATGTAATGCACTAATTAACTAACTAAAGAATCTGAGAAAATAGTACAAATACAAGATATACAGACAGGGGGAGCACAACTCCCACGATAGCAAACAGCAGGTGGACAGAGACGCACTAGCGCCCTCAATTGGTGAAACGGATATGGCTATGATATGAGTGCATGGAGTATGTGAAGACCAGGACAGCAAAGGGAGATTTCTGCTAATCTGCCACTTGATGGCATGATGTAAAAAATTGCATATGTGACGACTATTCCTGCATGTTGGTGCGATGCTATTATTGCTTGACTAAATGTTCACTCTGCCTCTCAGTGGATTTAGGGCCATTTGAGCATCTGTGGATCAAACGACAGGAAGTCAAAGTGAGAACAGAAGCTCAAAGCAGACATATGGCTAGAGGGTAAAGGAAATGAAAGGGCAGCTGAAGTTGAAAAGACGGCTGGGAGTTTGGGCAACAAAACCAGGTGCTTTTGTCAAATGTGTGTGTGTATGCATGTGAGGCAGTGTGTGCATGCGTGCGCTAAGACACCACCTGATTACAGGGGTATTAAGCACATTCCTATTTCCACAGCGAGTACACGGAGGAAGAACAAAATCTGACAACATTACTTACATCATGTAGCTGTGGAGATCTGGTGTGGGAATACAAAGGCCCAGCGGTAACTCTACTTTGGTATGCCCCACAAGATGGCGCTATTTATTCTAACTCTCATTCTCTGAGTAGTTTCTCCAACCACTCCTCCATACCACTTTCCTGTTCAATACTGATTAAACCCTTGACTTATAGTTCTGGACTTAAAAATGATAACTGCAGAAAACGAAAATCCTCGCCGGTAGTGATTTTAGGCTTGTTTTCCGGTCTTTTTAGAACGATCTCTACAGGAATGCCCACTTTTAAATGCAAAATGTGTTGGCTTGATATTTACACCGGAGTTTGGAATGAAACTCTAACCAGGATGGATGGCAATCGCCCAAGGGACCAATGACGTCTTTTTACGTCGAATTAAATTGCGGCGCTACCTTGACAATCCGTGCGGCTCTTCGGGCTCGGCTATCGGACGACCAATAAAGCACCTGCAGAGAACTGTTTTAACTGAGCGCAGGTATAAAAAAGTCGAATATGACCTAATGTCCCCAAAACGTGACCAATCGTCCCCATAATTAATGTGCACATCACTACTAATGACAACTTCAACCTCTGAAGGTATCAAAACAATCTGTGGCTACTGCAGTTTTCTGTTAGGTATGCCTAAGGAGCAATGTACGATGCACGATTAATTTCAGATAATTACTGATGAAAGCCCATCATTTCAAACTGTCAGCAAGAATACGCTAAACTCACCTCAACAGATTTTGTTGAGCGAGCAAGAGAGAACACATTGCATAGTTAACTATGCAGGTGCATGACTCTGTGTGTGTGTGTGTACCTGCAGGATGCAGCTGGTAATGTCGGAGGCTATCTTGGTGTGCGGCGTGTCCTCGAAATTGTCACCTTGAGGCGTGAGGTTGTGTTCCAGACACGACTCCCAGAGCCCTACCAGGGCTGTGCTGTGCCTCTCGATGGAGCTCGTCTCCCTGATGGCAGTGGTGATGCGAGTGATACAAATCTCCACCACCGCCTGGTCATTGTCATTGGTCAAATAATCCTGCATAAAACACATACTGTATTTAAATTAAGGTGGCCTTTTTAAAGACAGGAATATATTAAAAACAGGCTACAAAAGTCACTATGAGGAGAGCTTTGTAATTAATACGTATCCATAATGTCACAGGACCAGAGACTATCAATAGATGTTCTTCTTTGGATCAGTGGATTTTACTTAGACTAGCAATATCTGAGAACTCTTTTGGTCATGTTCCCAAAGTCTATTATTTGGCCTACTAACTGGTGAGCAGGAGATGGACTTGATCTGGTTCAGAGCCTGTGACAAGCAGTCTTCGATCGCAGCATCCTCCAGCGAAAACAGATCGCCCGCTCTGGACAAATCCCTCTGGCCCAGCACCTGACTGAAGAGTTGGTGCATCCTAGTCCTGGTAAACAATGCTTTTGTGACCCAATGGTCAGCAAAATGTTATAATCCTCTACAATATAATGAGTATAGCTCCAACATAATGGTTGAGAGTTGACTCAATTCTGATGAAATTCCATTCTGCAGCTTTTTTCTACTCTTGGTTTCAAGGGACTATTGAAACAGTTCCAGCAAGATCCCTGGACAAAAGAGTACATGTACTTTGAAAAGTCATTTTTGTGTTTTTGCCATTATTCAGGCTAGTGGAAACCGCACCAATATTTAGTTGTTTCCATTCAAATTTTCATCCCCTGTGTCCCAGATCAAGGTATGTTGGAAAAAGGATCAACTTGGCCCGATGTTTTTCTGGGTCTGCATGAAGCCTGTTACCATGGAGACAGCATATTCCAGAGAATGTAGTCGTGTCACACCCGAATCCTGATAGACAGAGAGAGAGAGGAGGGGGCGGGGGGCAATCACTAGCTGCAAATTCTGGGACGTTAAGTTTGTATGTTTTCTTGTAGGCATTCATTTGCATAAAAAAAAAAAGCATGCTATAATAAGACAAACTGGGTCACTCACTTCAGTTAGGAGCAGAACAATACTGTATTAAATACCAACCACATCTAATGACATGCAGAAACTACAGTGATACGGCCCGCCACATCATTTTATGTGGCCCGCATCTTTTTTTGAAATATTTGACCAGTTTTTACTCGTCTGATTTGAAAACGAGTTATTTGTCAGTTTGTTTCGTAGCTTTTACAGTATATAATATGAGGTGCTCATACATTTATTTGGGTTGACAGTCATAATGGCCCTCCGAAAGAAGCTATGACTACAATGCGGCCCGTGGCAAAAAATGAGTTTGACACCCCTGGTATAATGGTATAATTTACAAGCAAACAATAACATGCCAACAGAAACACTATTTTCTTATTGCAGAAACTAAACCGACTACATTTAGCAGAGTCTTGTGCTGGATAGAAGGAATCGTGCTCGCACACAAACACTCACACACTTTGACTCTTTCTTAAAACAAGCAATCCAGTGCGTTTGCTGTTTTTTCATAAATTAGTTTGCTTAGAACACAACTCCACAGCCATAAGCATATGTATCTGTGTCACAGCCAGCAATCTTCACTCGGTTCCCTCTACAGCAGAACCGACACATACCCTTCATCTAGTCATGCTGGCAAAAGACCAAATAGACCAAAGAAAGGCACAAAGAAGAGCACTTTGGATAACTTGCTGCTGGGGTTGGCTGTGGAAACCCGCCCATGTTTCCTGGGTAACCACATCAGGAATCCTTGCTGGTCAGAACAGTTACACAGAAGTAGTCTAATTACAGATGTAAGGAGCGTTATCTATCACTAAAAGATACGTGAGTGAGTGAGTGAGTGAGTGAGTGAGTGAGTGAGTGAGTGAGTGAGTGAGTGAGTGAGTGAGTGAGTGAGTGAGTGAGTGAGTGAGTGAGTGAGTGAGTGAGTGAGTGAGTGAGTGAGTGAGTGAGTGAGTGAGTGAGTGAGTGAGTGAGTGAGTGAGTGAGTGAGTGAGTGAGTGAGTGAGTGAGTGAGTGGATGTGTATATAGTTTACTCGCTAGCTCATCACTTCCTGTCTCATCTGTGAGCTTTGATGGGTTCCAAGTTGGAAAGTAGTAATTAAAGTAAGAAAACTATATTATCTGGTACAAACTTGTAAATGGCTTAAGGATAGAATCTCATTTCAATTGTCCAAGTGAAGTGGTCAGTGAGTGCGCATTTAAAAAAAACAGGTGGAAAAATGTCCATTTTAAAACTATTTAACCTATCTGCTTGGTACTACTAATCACCCAGCTCCAGCTGAGTGAGCGCAAGAATGCAACCTTTAAACACACACTTAAATTCCAGTTAGACACTCACTATTTGAGTTTACAAATAACTTGACTACTACCTTAAATGTGTTATTATTTTCTGTGGTAGGTGGATGATACAAACTGGTCATGTTTTAGCATTGGATGAAGGAATGTTAAACTGAGAAGCAATGAATGGGGCACTAGTTGAGGGGTGACTGTGATGGGTGGTACACGCTGGGGGGGGGTTCTGCAAAAGTGCTGGGGTAGATGGGGACAATTCCACTTGAGGGTCTGCTCTCTTTCTGTTCATGTGGCCCACTGGCTTTCCTACTGTCTTCACTTAGCACACAGCGAGACGGAGAACACTGGCTCTTTTGTACCACCTATAAGACAGACCCCTCCCTCCTTCACCACTGCATGTCTGCACGTCTCTCTGTTCATTCAGCCTTATCCAACTGTATAATGTGCACCTGCGTTGCACGTTCCAGGTGTACACCGTTTCTTGTCTGCCCAATGTCAACTGGGATAGGCTCCAGCACACCCTTGACCTGCGTGGGGATAAGCCGTACAGAGAACGGATGGATATGGCACATTATTTTTTCACACTGGGGCTCTGCCAAATGTACATACTGAAGTATGGTCATCTGAAGAAGTCAAACATTGTAGCACTTGTTGTTGATTATTGGAAAGTTGGAGGCCAACTCCAGAAATATGCAGCCATCCTGGTTAATAAAAACATGAATCTGTTAAAGGGCCACTTCCTTTGCTTCTTGTGCAATTTTCCACAAAAGCATGTATTTTTAACACAAGTCACAACGTGAAAAAAAAACTATCTCTAACAGAAGTGTAAAGGCATAAGTAATGCTACAAATCCTATAAATTTCTGTTGAAACATTCAAATGTCAAGCATGTTTAACATTACACTCGCTTTTTCATTGCAAAGTCCACTTAAGGCCTTTATAATCAAAACATACAGTGTTTATTTTATTCCATGACTTCCCAAAGCTCTATAGCAAATAATATGACCATGGGCTAGTTCCCAAACTAAACTGCGACTGATGCAATAGATTACAAGAAGAGACGCAAGGAAAATTTGTACGCCTACAACAACTGCAAAAAAAACTACTTTAATAAAAATAGTCTGAGCATAAGGGATGTAAATTGGTGAATAGTTGTCTTTCTCGCCCAAAACCACAATAAAGACTTGTTCTAACAGTCCAACAATTAGTAACAGGATTAGTATTTGTAACAATAATACTATGTTCTGTACATGCATGCCTGACATTTTACATATGCAACAGCTCAATGTGAACGTTTCAAATTTTCAAAAGTAAAATAATAATAAAAATAAAAATACTGGCCACTAGGCTGACATTGTACCCCGAATTATTACAGTAGGCGTTTGCTGTTTTTGTTTTTCTCGTTAATGCAGTGTTTGTACTTATTATGCACATTTTTGGATGATTGTCCTTAAATTGGGCTAACCTAAGAAAATAATTACAGGGCAGTGTATGTGGCTGGCTATTGTCCAGTTTAGTTGCGTTCCCCACCTTCCGCCCAAAAGACTACTGGGATAGGCTCCAGCAAATTTGCGGCCCTCGTGAGGATAAAGCGGTTTGGAAAATGGATGGATGGATGGATGTAGAAGAGGCTGTACCAGAGAATGTCCCCTTGGTCCTTGGAGTCCATGGAGAACGCGTTATATCATTTCCTTGACATTTAATATACGTCACTAATCAAAAAGTCAAGTTTCATTAGCTGCACTTCTATTTTTAAGTTCTTACCTGCCTGCTATAACAAAGCGAGCCTAATCATCTAATGGATTTAAGTCATCTGACTTGCTCTGCACACTATATACAGTATATGGCCTTTGGCTTCATTGTCTTCATATTCGGTTTGATATCTGGCCTTTAATGCACCACTGGGCTCAATTCAATCATGCATATTTAATTCAAATGTGGCCGTGCATGAATCAAAGTGTGAGAATGGAGTTTCTCCTTGTACATTTCACACTGAGAGGATTTCCACAGTAGAGAGGGAAAGCTCTGGTGGAACAGTGTCTCACATTCACATGCATTTCTGAAACATTCATTATTCATCAGCTCCCAGCTTACTTTCACAGCCAAAACTCACAGTCTCGCACTGTGGAGCGCAACACAAGCATGCACAGTTCATCAAAGTTTGAGCAGGCAAAAGTAAAATAAAGCTCTTTTCAAGTATATAACAATATATATTTTATGTGTTTGTACGATAACAACATTTACATAATGTATGTATGAACATTCTTCTTTCTGTGATACTCTGATGGCTTATACCTCAAACTTGGTACGAGTTCTTCAGTGCATCGTAGCAAAATGACTGCAGGCATTCAGAAGAACTACATACGTATGTATTAAGGGCAGATCAGTTAAGCGGTAGAAAGGTTGTTTACACACATCGACCAAAACATCAGGGACAATTGTTAACACAAACAAATAACAATAACATCCAACACATGACACAGACAGAGCGGGATTTGAACAACCGACTCTTTAGTTAATGATCGACCCACTCTATCATCTGAACTATGTACGCCACAAGATATGCATACCCCAAAAAGTGCATGCCAAGGTGAGTGCAACGGAAAGCACGCAAACATGCGTGAGGAAATAACTCAAGCATAATCGTAGAATGCAGCAGAGATGTAATGCCCAGGTCAACTACATGTGATGTTAACATCATTTATGCACTATTGTTGACATTCGTATTGTCACTGACCACTGTTGTCGCTTGCGGATGGTGGATGTAAATAGACTATTTGAGCAAAATTAGCATTAAATCAGAATGGGGCTCCTGAAAGTGATAATAGGGAGAAATCTGTCATTTGCATTATAGTCGGGCCAATACTCCAGTCTCCAAATATAATTGTATCTTGATCCTACTCTTGTATTGCATCTTATTTGATCATGCTGGTGTATCTATATAAGGTGAATGGTGTGATAAGTCAATGATGGCTTTAACTCCAGATTGCAAGTTGAGGCTGAAAAAGGATTTGCAGTACAGGCATTGGAGTGGTGAATTACTCTTTGAGATAGAAAGGCAAAAAAACAAGTAAAGTTGTTTACAGGTGAAGGTGCTTGACAAGTCTTTGACCTTGAAAAGTGTCCCCCTTAATTCCTTGTTACACAATAGGAGCCTCATTATTAGCACAGGAGGCAAATCTGAAAAATGTGAGTAATGCCACTCAACTCGCCTCTAAACTCAAAACACATTCCAATGGATTTAGGCGCCAAGGGGGCGACAACTGGATGGAGGCAAAGCAGGTGTAGCACAGCAAAATACAGTCGTTTTTTTTTAATTTTTTTTTTTATATTAGCACAGATTAATTATTAAGTTACTCTCATTGCCTCTTGACTGTGCACGAATTCTTGAAATTGCATGATGAGTAGCTGTCTTTGGCCAACAAATGCCTCCGTCTGCGGTCAACTTTCAAGGAATGTAGGCGACGTTTACGCATTGGCACCGAATGACAGCAAGCTGCGTAACGTGACAACCCGATTCCCCCTTTACTAACCCCAACAGCGTCGTGTCGCTTACCTAAGAAGAAAACACAGCCCGTGGATGAATTAGCAATTGAGCCAAGCAGCTTCCAAGCGAGATAGAAAGCAACACACACCAAAAAAAAAAACATTTATATCCCGATGAGCCTCCGCACAAGCTTCAAGTTCCCCCATAGAGAAGCCCATTCTGTGCGTCTCCACCGGATACTACTGGAAAGTGCGCCATCATGCGGTGAAAATAAGTGCAGCCAGCAACAGGTAGGCCAATGGTGGTGGTTTTGGTTGCTGTCTTCGATGTCTCAGACATTGTCAACAGCCAACGTATACGTACTAGAAAACATGCGCATTTTTTTTCAACATCTATTTGAGATTCACACTTACATATAAGCCATTGTAGCATTTGTGACCACATATATTGCACGTATGCATATTTCTTAGATAAATAATTTATGCTCGACACCAGTGGATGGCAGTGTTCCCCCAAGTATTTTTTCATACTACTGACACTGATAGCATAGGTAGAGTCAGTTTCTGATTTCAAATTAAGACAATGAATGGCACTTTCTAAAAATTAAAAAATAAAATAAAAATAAATTTACTTGCACTAACGATAAATGGATACGTCAACCAAAACAGTATATCTTTAGATATACTGTATATTTATTGATATACTGTTTTGGTTGACGTATTGGTATAATTTACTATAGTTGGTCAAATAAACCTAATCCAAACACAGTTTATTTTAAGAATAGGCGTTATGACATCGTGTAAAAATGAGGAAAAACAGTACATTGATTTTCTCCAATATTATCATCATCAACCATCACCATCCGAATTTCGTTCACTTTGTTCTGAAACTGTAACCGGATGTTGTTATGCTATGTTGAATACCTTGACGCATTTTAGTACCCACCAATGATGGACGCCAACAGAGATGCTGCTACTGATGGGACGAGATGACCATTTCACTGTTTGTTCAACATTGGCGAATATTTCTTAGAAAATCGTGCAAGTATGTGGGGGAAGTTAGTAAATAACTGTAAACAATCTGTAGTCTCCATCGTGTTTATTTGGTTCTGGAGAGTGGAATTCTCTATCTTGGCTAGGAAGCGGTATTTAAGCAGTAAACAGTAAGCAGCTCAAAACAATGAGCATATGGCCAACCGGGATTCCAAATAGAATTTGCAAAAGCAGGTAGCTCCCCATGATTGACCTAAAAAGCGCACCAGTGGTGGAAACAAGAAGGTGCAAACCTTCACAAATCAAGGTCAAGTAAGTTACACCTTTAATTTCCTCTCTTTTCAACAATTTGTTGCATATATGATTTCATTTTGCGGGCAAAGGACAGCAGGTTGTGGGCATCTCATGGCCACTGCACGTTTTCCCGGCAAGAGCGTAAACGCTAGCTGGAACTCCCCGACGCTGGACAGACTTGTGTGTGTAAACGGAACACCGTGGATCCTTTACCTGCTGGAGGAGTGTGTGGATAACATGTGGCAGTACAGCAGCGTGGTGATCGGGCTTCTTTCCATGTTTTGCTTTCTGCTATCCACTTTGCCGTGAGTAGATTATCTATCCATCTCAGTCGTGCATGGTTCTTAAACACGCTATTTTACCTAGAAATGGATAAACGTTTCTTGTTGTTGCAAATATTATATTATAATATTGCCTGCAACACGTTACCTAAAAAGCTGTGGTGAGGGACAACCAACTTGGGAGTTGATGAATGTTAAAAATATATATATATACACAATTTAGCTGTACTCAGTTATTCTTTACACTCCACTAAACGGAGCCTGATCTACAGTATATTATCTATTTAGATCTACAATGCTAAAGTATTTGTCTACCTATCCTGGTTTCCATATCAGCCTGTCTCTTTACTACTAGTCAGGTCCATGAATCCTATAAGAATGCTAAAGTGGATGAGGCCATGTCTTTTGGCTTCCTCTTCTTCCTGTTCAGCGGTGATGTCACCAGCTTTGTGGGCTGCTACCTCACCAGACAGTTGCCAATTCAGGTCAACACGCACACGCTCACACACACGGTGCATCCCTCGTTTTTCATTTTCCATACTTTTGTTCAAACCACAATTTAAGTGGCGCAGGTGACAAGTTGGATCGAAGCAGCTTTTCCTTTCAATTTCCATATTTGACTGAGCACAGTTTCTTATGGTGTCTTCACAGGTGGTCACAGTGGTTTTCTACATCTTTACAGACCTTATTCTCATCTCACAATTTATTTACTACAAGATAAAGAACAACTTGAGCAGAAGTAAGTGCACTGTTGGATATTATTTGAGTATTTGCGCGTAACTGTACTGTACTTCGCCTTTCCACAAGCATTTGCAGGTTTACTGCTGATGGCATCTGCCTCAATCTTATTCAAATGTGACAGAAAATGACTTTGCTGATTAAGTCTTTATTAATAGCAATGTACTGTTTACGGTTTGTTCCTCATTTAACCTTTATGTGTTTTTCTACTCTCTGATATGTGCATTGTATTTTTGTGTGTCTATGTTGTAGAGAGCCCTGTGTTAAAATGGCTGTGCTTCCTCTGGTGTTTCACTGCAACACTTCTCCTGTTGGTTTTACCTAAACTCATCATAGAGAATTTAAAAAACAAAGAATCTCTCGTAAGGTCATTGTTCTGGAAATGGTTTAAAATTGTTGCTGTCCAATAAAACTCTTTGATTAATGCAGAACCAATAGTTGCATCTGTTTATAGTGATCATCAGCTAAAAACCATTGTTGGCACTTTATTAGAACAGGTATAGGGCCATTATTTTAAATCTTGGCTATTTTGTTTTTGCTAGTCCTTAAAACAAAGTAACCGATAATAGGGAGATCTGTAGAAAAAAAAGGTGTTTGATTAACACTTCTAGCAACTAAATTAAAATAATGGAAAATGTTATATTAGTTGAGATTTGATGATACATGGATGAGAACACAAATTCCACAAAGAAGAGCTGCAACTCATGATTATTTTGATAATTGTTCAATTAATTGATTAACTGGATTATAAAACCAATATTTTCCATCTGTTTATTCAAAAAATGTGATTATTTCAAATTGGCAGTGCACTGAAACAAATTGATGAAGGTTCAGTTACTGTTTTAGACTTCAACGTGTCAGCAAAAGGGCAAAAACAATGTTTTTCTCAAAGTAAAAGCAGATGTTAGTTTTTTTTGTTTGTTTTTAAACACAAAGGTAAACTACTTTCATTAAGGACTACAAATATCCATTTAGGGGAAGAAATGAATAGGTCAAATTTAATGTATCTAAAAGATTAATCAATTCACAAAATAGTTGGCAATGAAATTGGAAATAGATTTTTTTGCCAATTAATTGTTGCACTTCATGTCCAGTTAAACATCATCAAACCTGTCATAGTGGACTGACAGAGTTTTCATTGGACAGTATTATTATGCTGTTTTTGTCAACTAATATCAGTGACAGGTAGAGTTCAGGGTTTGGACAATAAATTCCCCCCTTTTCTGTTTCATCTCAGGGACCAAGTTCATCTAAAACATCGGAAGTTTCTGGCTATGTTTGTGGATACCTGGCCACCGTCTTTTACCTCTCATCCCGCTTCCCACAGCTCTATAAAAATGTAAGTGACATTTTCTTGGCATCAGCAATCTGGGTGTGTTTTCTACGAGAGACCTTGGTTTGGCCAACTCTCCCCAGATGTATTCTCCAGACTTGCCTATTCATACATGCGACCAATGAGTAAGAATTTGTGTCCAATTGAGAAGCAGTCATTGGGAGACAATACTGTTGTTGTTCTGAAGAATTATGTTGACTTAACTCAGTCCGTCTGTTAATCATTTTAGTCATCATCGTGTAATTCCAGAATAACCCTGACCCCTGCAAGTTAATTTATACTTTATGGACAAAGGTATCGGGTCACGCTGAATTTCTTTGCATAAACCACTTCTGTTCTAGTTCCAAAGGAAGTCGACCGAGGGCACCTCTTACCTGCTGTTTGCGCTGGCCATGATGGGCAATGGGACGTATGGATTGAGCATCATAATGGTGCTACCAACGCTAAAGGACTCCAAACAGAAGTTCATCATAAAACATCTGGCCTGGCTCATCGGCAGTCAGGGAGTCCTAGTTCTAGACTTTTTCGTATCCTTAAAATCCCAAATTGCACTTCCTGTCATCTGTTGACATTCTAATCTTGTTAAGCCCATATTCCATCTGTCAGGCAGTCATTGACACAGCATGATGTCGGAATGATTAACTCAGAGAAGGGCAAATGCGTTGTTTGTTCCTAAATTGAACATTGAATGCATCTTAATAAATTACCGAAAGGACCTTGACCTTGTTGACCAGGTAACGATCCAGTTTGTTTTGTACAGGAAGAATAAATCAGCCAAAAGGTATACAACACTTGTTTCACTGGAAGTGGAGCCTCTCCTGTGTGAGGAAGAAGAACTTTCAATCTTATAGCACACCTGAGCTTACCCACCACCTATTGTCTGCACTTTTCTTGTAGTATCTTGTTAGCCACAATTCTAATAGTACAGTACTATACAAATCTTGAGTTCTGGCTGCACATCAATATTGGAAGACAACAGTTTGATTTTCAACCAGCCTTGTCATTTCTCAATTGAGTTTAACGTCAGTATTATTATTATTATTATTATTATTGAAAGCGGCTCCTTATGTTCACAGCCTGCCAAATCATGAGCAGAGGAAATGACAACAATCTGTTATTATTCAAATTTCATCATTCACAGACGCATTTTCGGCAGATCGCAGATTTACTTGGTTGATTAATTTCAAATTTAAAGCAGGGGCTCTACAGACCCAGCTATACAAGCAATTTTCTATATGTCCCCTTTAATTGTCCAATCACAGCCCTACAGAGGCAATGTTTTATAATGAGGTGATGTTACTCTCAATGTATTTTAGCATCAACTTTTAGGAGAAGTGAAATACCTATTTTCTATTATTATTATTATTACAGTGCAGTGTTCCTTCAGTGAAATTATACCTAATATCTCTTTATAGTTTTTAAGTTGTGTCCTGAAATACAAGACTGCTTTACAAACACAAGTTGACCAGGACGTCATGCTGCCCCATCATGGATATTTCATATAAGTGCTACTTATATACTTATTGCTATTAAAAACTAATGGACATCTTGTCAATGGTAATAGGATTATGATGCTACTGGGTAGAGTTAATTTAGATGGGAAATATATTTAGACTTATTAATAATACATAATTTTCAATATGTTTATTTTCCATGTGCACAGTACATACAATTACAGCCCCGTGTAATGAAATTCTTACTTTGGTCATTTATGCAATCAGAATAAATGTAATTTTAACTTTGTACAAGTGTTTACATAAGTTTTTAATGCTTTTAGCATTTTATTTTTAAATTGTAAAACTTAAGTGCGTCTGGCTGATATTGTCTGAATAAGCAATAAACTCATCTGTTAAAATATTTGCTTTAGCTGCTCCTCGTGACTTTACCAAAACAAACAAAACAAGGTCATGTGCAACATTTTATACAGATCGTGCATGTACACTGTGTAATTTGGTCAGTCATAAGTAAGCATGTTTTTTTTTTTTTGATATACCTACATATTCATACAATACGAAAGACCATGTATCCTTTTTTTAATGTCCCTTCCGTAGAAATAGAACTAGTGAAGTAGTCCAATTTGTGTACGTTGTTTTATGCACGATTGAATCGACATCTCTTGCTACCAATAGGTGAACAGTATTCTTTAGGGGCGGGAGTATGTAAATCTAGTCTCCTTGGGGGGGGCGGGACTTCCTTTTGATTTGCGGTTGGATGGCAGGGATCTATCGAGTTGACACGTAACGCAAGTTAAAGGTGCTATGCAGGCCCCTTTAGCCATTTCGGTCCAAACTTTTTCGCACAACTTCTGTAGGATTGCATCGGAGAAAAACACGGCGTAACGAAGAGGAGGGGGTGACTTTTCGTTCCTCCGCAAACTCAGAACCTCGAGTTGTTTGGTGAAAATCTGTGCGACCACTTTTGAAGCAAAAACGATTGCGGCTGGTGTTAGCGTACGGAAGTAATGTTTACGTCAACCCGTCTGACCTGCGTGGAAATGTCTCCTGACTTGGAGTGACGGGTGAGGTTGGAAGTCGAGTCTGGAAGTTTCCAGCAGTAAAGACGGCGCTTACCCGCTCAAGCAGCGGGGAGGGGCGCGGGTCCAACATGGGAAACGGTGTGTGCTCGCGGAGGCAACGGAGGATTTTTCAGGTTCTCCTACTCGTCACCGTGGTTTGCGGAATGATGTACGGCGGCATGGTGTCGTACGAGATGCACAAGGAGCTGAAGCGAACGCAAGGCATGGCACTAAAGTACCAGCAGCACCAAGAGTCTCTGTCGGCTCAGCTCCAAGGTAAACACAGTGACTATTTCCTGATTGATTCCCCTTTGCGCGTGACATGTTGCACACTTTGCGATTTTGTTGTCTCTCATCTGTTTGGAACTTTGTAAGACCAAACTCCAGTTCAATTCGGCGTAAAGGATGACAAACCTCCAAAAGCAGTAGTGGGCGTTGGGAAGTTGTAGCAACTCAATTGTGAGGACAGTAAACCGATCGTCGTTCTCTGAAAGACAGGTCATGACCTTTATCCCAGGGTGCTGTTTAATCTTCTGACCAGGTTACGTTTTAGCAAAGAGCTCAACTCCCAGCTAAGTGGATTCTCTGGGTTTTTTTCCCCCTCAGAGGTGGTGGGGTTTAATGCTTAATACAGGACCCCCCTACACACGCACACACCCAAACATACTTTGGGTGTAGTCTGTAGTTCTCAGCCTACAGTTGCTACCAAAACAATTATCACTATTTGCCTTCAAGCACTAGGAGAGCATGGTGACATTGTGCATTTTTCTTCACATTTTAAAACAGTTCCCAGGCGTCTTACATACATGTCTATCATATGCCTTTGTTAATAGATTGCAAATATCAAGAATTATTGTAAACTTTGTCTACAACATAACTTGTCTTGATGTAATCAACTCGTTTTAGAGACCTTCTTTTTCACAGAAATCGGCCAATCACGATTGGTGACCATCAATTGATGTATCACTTGTGCAGGCACTCAGACTACTATTTCCCTTAATGTGTATGCAATGAAAACATTACTACTTTGTTTTTGTTTTCTTCTTTATTTCTTTAAAACAACAGCCTTGTTTGTTTCAGTTTCCATTTCAAGACAAAAGCCCATTTCATAGACTATGTTCTGGTACTGTGCCACAAGTTCTCCAAGTCAGGAAAGGCCTAATAGAATGCTATGCCCATTAAACCAACTCCAACGTCAGAGCCATTTCATTGATGGTGTGTGTGTGTGTTTGTGTGTGCTTGTGCGTGTGCTTGTGTGTATGTGTGTGTGTACGTGTGTGGGTGTTTGTGGGTGTGTGTTCCATCAGCGCACAGGGCGTGTGATGCGTCAGTGCAGTAGTGTTGGAGTAGTAGTGCCTGTAGTTTGTGCATGCTGCATGCTGCCTCTGCTTGCCACTTTTCTGCTTTCAGCTACCGCCACCGGCTAGCCCTCTGTTTCCGGGGGTGAAAAGAGGAGCCGAGTGTGTAAGTCTCCTCAGCCGGTACACAGCCTCTCCATTGCCAAGACTTGCACACGCCTCCTCGTGGCCACACACGGTAACTGGCACCTTGCGGTCCCAGGCTAAGTTGTGCAGGATCTCGGAGCAGCAGTGGGCCCCAGAGATGTGGCATGTAGGCCCACCGGTGTGTGGACACGCCCTACTGCCCATCAACCACTGTCCCGGCTGTGGGTAAACAGCTCCAGCTATGGGTAAATAGTGAAGACCTCAACGGTGGACCAGGCGGAGGATGATGGCTGACCTGAGGGGTGGCGTCACAACGGCTGGGAAGGCGGATGAAGGCTGCAGCAGAAAAGGGTCACCAGTCGTCTTGGTCTCCTTGCCACTGGACTCTGACCCCGATCTGTCAAGGACAGTGTGGTGACTGTCTGTGCACCAGTCTCCCCACTTTAAACAAAGTCACGCACAGGCGTCTTTTTCAGGGAATCCACCTTACATCCCGGATTAAAGTCCTGTGGCGACCAGTAAGTGGCAACGGGGGCAGGATTGTGAAGTCTGGAAGCCCCTAGTCACAAGCTGGCACATCAGGCGGTGGATGTTAGATGATCGTTGGGCTCCTGGACCGAGGCAGATAGAGCTCTTCGGTAGCTGCATCCACGACTGAGCAGCCCTTTTTAGGATCCACTCTGCTCACCCCTGATGGGGAAGGGGCTAGAAAAGGTGCCCTAAACATAGCCTGCCTCAAACCTCCCGACTGGATTACCGCGTTCAGAGGGATCACCAATATGCGGTCGAAACCACAAAAACATGAATTTTGGAGCATGGAATGTGCGCACACTAATGGACAGTGTAACCAGTGATAGGCCGGAGAGGAGAACCGCCATCATTGCCAGGGAACTGAGAAGATGCCGGATTGACATAGCTGCTCTTTCAGAAACCCGGCGGGCAGAGGAAGGTCATCTGAAGGAGGAAAAGGGTGGATACACTTTCTTTTGGAAAGGAAAGGCCACAGATGAGCCTAGGATCCATGGGGTTGGTTTTGCCATCAAGAACCAACTGATCAGTCAGCTCTCTGAACTCCCTGTGGGAATCAGTGAGCGCCTGATGACCCTCCGTCTGGTGCTGGTCAACAACCAGACGGCAACAGTTCTTAGTGCTTATGCACCTACCCTTGCTTCCGATGAGGACAAAAAAGAGGCCTTCTATGCCTGTCTGGATGATGTATTGTCAAAAATCCCCAAAGAGGACAAGATTATTATACTGGGAGATTTCAATGCCAGAGTGGGCCGGGACCACCACCTCTGGAAGGGCACCATTGGAAAGGAAGGCATTGGAAACATCAACTCCAACGGGGTTTTGCTTCTTAGCAAATGTGCTCAATATGACCTTACCATCACAAATACCATCTTTCGCCAGAAGAACAAACTCAAGGGTTCATGGAGACACCCTCGCTCTAAACAATGGCATCTTATTGACTATGTCATTGTCAGAGCCAGGGATCAGCGCGACGTGACCATCACAAAAGCCATGATGGATTCAGAGGCCTGCTGGACAGATCACCGCCTGATACGATCCACGATGTCCATCAGACTCAAGAGGAAGAGGAGACTCCAAAAGAAGCTGAGCCGGCAGAGACTAAACCTCGAGGCCCTGAACAACACTGCCACCCTGCAGCTGTTTCAGGCCTCTCTTGGAGAAAGCCTCATTCAGGAATACCCTGAGGACATCGAAAAACACTGGAGCCTGCTCAAGTCTTCCATCCTCGACACCTGCCGTGCCACTCTCGGGTACAAGGCCAGAAAGCATCAGGACTGGTTTGATGAGAACGACACAGAGATAGAACAGCTCATCTCCAAGAAAAGGGAAACCTTTCGTGTCTGGCAAAATGACATCACCTGCACAGCAAAGAGACAGGCCCACTCCAAAGCCAAGGCTGACGTCCAGAGCCGGGTGAGACAGATTAAAAACTCCTGGTGGACAGAAAGGGCACTGGAAATCCAGAGTTTGGCAGACTCTGGTGACACCAGAGGCTTTTTCAGCGCTACTAAGGCTGTCTACGGCCCAAGCCATCGCGGCCAAAACCCCCTACGCTCTAAAGACGGGCAGGAGCTGTTGAAGGACAATGAGTCCATAAACAACCGGTGGAGAGAGCACTTTCAGGAACTCCTCAACCGTGACAGCACAACTCAGTCAGATTTCCTCAGTCACATCCCTCAGAGTCCCATCAGGGAAGACATGGGTGAACCTCCCACTTTAGTAGAGGTCCAAGATGCCATCAGGAGCCTGAAGAACAACAAGGCCTCTGGGCCAGATGGGATCCCAGCTGAGGTCCTAAAGGAAGGTGGACTAGAGCTCCAGCGCCACCTCCATTCCCTCTTTCTGAAGGTCTGGGAAAAAGAAGTACTCCCCTCGGAGCACAGGGATGCTCTGATAGTGACCATTTTCAAGAAAGGGGACAAAGCGGATTGCGGAAACTATAGGGGCATCTCGCTCCTTTCAACAGTTGGCAAAGTACTTGCTCGTGTTCTTGCCAATCGCCTACTGCCACTGTCTGAGGAAATTCTCCCAGAATCGCAGTGCGGTTTTCGCCCATCTAGAGGCACTGCAGACATGATTTTTACAGCACGCCAACTCCAGGAGAAATGCCGTGAGCATAAACAGCCTTTGTTCATGGCTTTCATAGACCTTACAAAAGCCTTTGACACGGTGGATCGCCAGGCCCTATGGAGCATCCTCCTGAGGTATGGTTGCCCGGACAAATACGTCAGAATACTGCGTTTATTACATGACGGAATGACAGCCACAGTGCTCAATAACAGCTCCTTGACTGAGCCTTTCACTGTAGAGACAGGGGTCAAACAGGGATGCATTATTGCACCCACCCTGTTCTCTGTCTTCATTGCCGCCATACTCCACCTCATCAACAAAGAACTACCACACGGAATCCCAATATGGTACAGGACTGATGGCAGGCTCTTCAACCTTAACAGGTTCAAAGCCAAAACCAAGATCAGAACCACCACGGTCGTGGAGCTCCAGTATGCAGACGATAATGTCATAGCAGCACACTCTGCAGAAGACCTCCAGGGCATCCTGAACTCCTTTGCTAAGGCATACAGAGCCCTGGGTCTGACCGTGAACATCAAGAAGACCCAGGTGCTACATCAACCCCCACCCAACCAGCCATCTACTCCGCCCATCATAAATGTGGACAACACTGCACTTGATTATGTTCACCATTTCCCCTACCTCGGCTGTTTTCTCTCCTCCAAAGCGGACATTGACTCCGAGGTCAACCATCGCCTGAGCTGTGCCAGTGGAGCGTATGCCAGACTCCGGAAAAGAGTCTTCGAAGACCGAGACCTCCGGGTTGACACCAAGCTCCTGGTTTACAAAGCTGTGGTTCTCCCCACCTTACTTTACGGGGCAGAGTCATGGACAACCTACAGCAGGCACCTAAGAGCTCTTGAACAACACCACCAGAGAACCTTGAGGAAAATACTCCGGATCAAATGGGAGGACAGACGCACAAACATCAGCGTTCTGGAGGAAGCCAGGATACCGAGCATCACCACCTTAATAATGCAGCACCAACTCCGATGGACAGGACATCTCATCCGCATGGCTGACACCCGCCTCCCCAAACAGATGTTATACTCCCAGCTGGAGAGAGGTCCGCGAGCCCCGGGCGGGCAAAAGAAACGTTTTAAGGACAACCTCAAGACCAATCTCAAGAAATTCCAAATAACATCTCGGGACTGGGAGCGCATCGCCTTGAACAGGAACTGCTGGAGGGCAGCGGTGCAAGAAGGTGCAGCACATCACGAAAAGGAACTCCGCCGTGTCGCAGAAACCAAACGACAACTCCGAAAGGAAAGACAAAAACTGGCTCCAGCACGACCACAACCCACCGCCACTTTCCCCTGCCCACACTGCACAAAAATATGTGGATCCCGGATCGGCCTCTACGCCCACCTGCGGACCCACAAGTAGACGACCCTGAAAAGAAGACCGTCATACTCGTTCCGAGTGACTGCCGATGATGGTACGTGTGTGTAAATGGGGCCGCTGGAGCTAAGGGCCAGCGCGTTCACTGGTATTGACACACTTCTGTTCCATTACAGAATACTGAAGGGCTTTAAAGAAAACGTGCAAGTGATTTTAAAATGTTGGCATGATGACAAACCTATTTTGCAAAGATGTGTTTCGAAGTGACGAAATGAGACTTGGACTTCATTGTCCAAATATTTAACAAGATACTTCATACCTGTGTTTCATGTTTGCTTCCTTAGTACACATCAGTACAAGATGACACTTTAAAAGGGCTCTTATCCTGTGTAACTAGTTTGACTACTAGGAATTCACTGGGGAGCCAAGGGGGCGCCAGCCTGCAAAAGTTTGGGAACCATTGGTATAGACAATAGGAGGAGTTTCAAAACATTACAAAAATGTGCTTATGAACATGCTAATTTCAAATTATACTTACGCAATTAACCAGTGCTTCACTTCTCGTGCTGTGATTGACAGTATTTGGGCTGTAAGCCACCAGCCCTTTTTTTCTTTTTGATGGCGCTGCCGTTATGTTTTTTAGACATCTTCCCAGCAGGCATGCATTTATTTATTTATTTTTTCCTTTGTTTTGGTGTTGTGTCTTATTGGTTGGATGACGTATAGCGTGTCGCACTTACTGGTTTCCTGTGATGGCGCAATATTGAGTGGCAGCGTTTTCTTGGAGCCTATTAAGTTTGCGCTCATGTCATCTGTGTGTCTTTATATACCCACTCTGCGGCATGAATGCTGCTGGACCAGAATTTCCCAAGGGAGCAATCCAAGGGATGAATAAAGTTAAGTCTATGTCATCAGGCTGTATTGGAAATTGGCCTGAAACCGAGACATTGGTGGCTTATTCTTCCACAACAGAGAAATAGACTGCTGTGTACGTGCACGTTTTAGAAGACATTTTATAATAGCAATGTGGCACTCAATATCAAAATCTTATGATATATCTTAACGGTGTTAAGGGCACAGTACGCATGGTAATATTGTAATGCGATTGAGAGAAACAAAAAAAGAATTTTGGAACAATGCTACACTGCAAAAAATTAAGTGCCAGGAATGATAACTTTTAAAAAGAGGTCATCGCAACTACTGCGTAAAAAAGGCAAATGTACACAGTCATGACATGACACATGATTGGTTTATCCAAATTATGGATAAGATTATCTCTTTAACACTTTTAGTTTGTACTGACAATTGATCAGTCAAAAATTCCTATTTAAAATTAAACTCCTGTTTTGTCGCCATCTCACAATGTTTTCTTCCTCTTTTCACCTTCACATTTGCAGTGGTGTATGAGCATCGATCAAGACTGGAGAAGTCGCTTCAGAAGGAGAGGTTAGACCACAAAAAGGCCAAAGAAGGTGAGATGACAAATGGGAACATTTGTTTCTATCTCATTCAGATGCTTCATGCAAAATTACCAATGCTGATGTTAAAATGTACACATTTTAAACAAGTTTGGTGTTATTATTATTATTTTTTTTTTTTTTAAACAAACCTTTTTTTTTTCGTTTCCAGATTACCTGGTGTATAAACTGGAATCCCAACAGTCACTGAATAAAGAAAAGGTACTTTATTCCCCATTAAGCATCTTAACCTTATCTTTTATTTGAAATTATCATTCAAATATTCAATTTTATTTCAAGTTTGTCTTTGTCAGCTTCCCATTGTTCAATGTGTGTGGTGTGTCTCCCACGAGCGGTTTGACTAGTAAGACTGAACATTAAAGGGAAGTGTGTTTTTACAACATTTTGTTTGTGCTCTCACACAGCAAGAGTCCAGCAGCAAACTGAGCTCGCTACACGTGCAACATCAGATGCTCAAGGTTCGGAGTCGCTTTGTCCCAGCAAATATAAATACTGTAATGTCCGTCATGACGACCGCAATGACCTCTGAGTTGTCTCTCAGAACCAGCACGAGGATCTGAAGAAGCAGCTTTATGATATGCAAGAGCAGCATCAGATGCAGGGAAATGATCACAACCGGCTGCTAGAAGAGCACAGAGAGCGCTATGAAAAAATGCAGCAAGTCAAAGAAAGCGAGGTGGCCCAGCTGAAAGGTGCTGATTTCATTTTATTGAATAATTATGAGTATGTCTAGTTCTATTTGCCACATGCTGTTGTTGAGCCACAACCATCACACTTTCAATACTCCTGCTTTGTCTCCACCTTGTGACATAACTAGTAACTGCATGTTACCAGGTACTCAACTGTGGTTAGCATATCTGTCTCACAGTTTGACAATCCGGGTCAGAACATTTCCATGTGTCTTTTGGGTTTTCTCTCCATATTTGTGTGTGTTTACACCTGGTACGCTGGTTTCCTCCCTCACGCCCAAAGCATGCATGTTGAGTTAATCAGATAATTGACATCTCTTGACCTTAGATAAGGGTGTGTGCTTGTGTATGATTGTTTGCGTCTGTGCTCTGCTATTGACTGCACAGTGCAGACCAGTCCAAATTTGAAGAGGCCTCTCACGCAAAGTCAGCTATGATACAGTTCATTTACCCACAATCCTAGTGAGCGATACTGTGTAGATGGAAGGTATTACTTATTTTTTTCAGGATAAGATTGTAATGTAGATAATGCAATTCAGGGGTCAGGTCTCTTGCGTCAAGCCTCCCTTTTCTACCTGCAGACAACGTATTTAACCTCCGAGAAGAAAATAAGCAGCTAAGAAAAGCCCATCATGACATTCACATCCAACTGCAGGATGCTCAGGTGAGACTTTTTAATCTACTTATCAGACTTGTTGCTTCCTTCTTTGTAATCAGTTGCTGGCCTGTTAAGGTGTATGTTCTCTTGTGTAATAGATTTTAGGCACTGGGATCTCAAAAGAATTGAGTGGAAAATGCAGAGAATGAGTCCTATTTCATCAAGTTAAATGTTGCTTTGAATAATGTTGTTACCTTTGTGTTCAGGTGAGACATCAAGACCTGAAGAAGGCACACGATCAGATCACGCTGTCACTAGAAGACCACAAGAATGCGCTAGCGGCAGCTCAGGTAGGCAAACAGTTAAATGGGTTCATAAAAACAGTATGGTATGAAAATAAGACTTCAGATCTAGCCACTGTGTCGGTATTAATATAACACTAATATAACAATATAACACAATTGTTAATGTCAAATACTAGTCTAAGTCAAGTCTGCGATGTACTGAAGCCGCGATAATCGAACCGCGATGTAGCGAGGGATTACTGTAATGCATTTCACAGTTCAGAGACATTTCTAAGATCACATCAATCTCGTCTCTCGTGACATGTCTGTTTAAACCCTGTGCTGCTGCTATTGTAGGTACAAGTTAATGAATACAACGAGCTGAAGGAGTCCCTTAACAAGGCACCAAACATGAGACAGCTTGAGCAAAACTCTGTGCTCCAGCAACCAGATCGAAAGTCCCAGCAGGCCTTTGTATTGAAGCAGCCAAATGAGGAGGTGCCTGTACTGAAAGAGGATCACCATGATACTGCGTCCAGGGTAATTTGATAGTATTTTTTCCCCCCTCTAGGCTTACCCAACAATAAATGTGTGTTCACATCAAAATTTTGTTTCAGTTAGATCAGCAAGAGCCCAAAGTCCAGTCTCACCCCACCACGTCAGAGAAAGATGAGGAGGGAGATGCAGAGAGGAAGAGGGAGCTGGCTGAGGAAGAAATGGCCCAAGCAGGACAGCCTCAAAAGCTAGAGGAGGAGGACCCCGATCAACAACGGGAGGAGCAACAGGAAGAGGATGAAAGCGAACAAGAACTGGAACAGCTAGACGAAAACGCCTTGGACAGCCAGAAACATCAGCTACTGGTCAGAATCAGTATACTCATCTGAACGTCATATTTCTGAGCATGTTTCACAGTCAATAACTGCAATATTTTTTTAAGACAAACCTACCACGCAACTCAATTAGCTTCTATCCCAAAAAAAAGTTGTTAAAGGGATTTCTTCCACTTCTTGTTTCATTTTTAAATTTCCCCTAAGAGGTGTGATGCACCTGTGTCTTACATAATTCTAAGATGAAAATAAATATGTATTTCAGAGGCCACAACAAGGGGTGGAGGTTGCCAAATCCGCTTATGAGCAGCAGCAGGAGCAGCAGCGCCTGGAAGCTCAGAAGGCCGAAGAGCGCCGCTTGATCCAAATGCGACAGGACTCCCTGCAGGCCCAGAGAGAGAAGGTGCTGAGGGAGAGGGAGGCAAAGCTGAAGGTAGAACAGGAGAGGGAGAAGCAGCAGCATCAGGAGGCTGACCGACGGGAGCAGCTGCTAAGAGAGGAGCAACAAAGGTCAGACTAACTCACAGACAGGTGCATGCAGCCAGTGACAATGTGATCACGACAGGCATGTTTGGACCGCAAACTAACACATTTTAAGTCGGAAAGTGGCATTCCTAAGACATTTTAGGAGTTCTGGGATGAGCTGTGTATTATGTCTTTGTTCTCAGGAAGAGGGCCGAGTATGAAGACATGGACCATGATCTAGACCAACGAGAAATGCATCACACTGACAGTAAAGAAGGTAAAACGTAATATTCACATCTAGTATGTTTTTGAAACCTTGTCAGAGTAGTTAATTTGTTTCTTTTTTTTTTTCCCCACAGAGAAACATTCTGTCTTGTTACACGGTGGCATGAAGATGCCACATCAGCAGGTGATTTCTTTGTCCTTGTTGTATCAAGCTCGTCTGGCCTAACTTTGTTTTGCATGCACACACCAGTTTGAAAGTTTCCAACAGGAAATTGGGTAAAAAAAACAGATTTCAACAGCAAAGGTGAAACAATTGTGTTTTGTGTGTTTAGTTCCACTCTGCCTTTTACTCTACCACAGGGTGCCATCGGTGGCGGCGAACTGGACCCCGAGGATGATCCTAACAACCAGGGAGAGGACGAGTTTGAAGAAGCAGAGGAAGACCAGTCACATCATCGTGTTAAGAAGGATGAAGTTCTGGAGGAAGAAGAAGAGGAGGAGGAGCCGGCAAAAGCCAAGCACGTAGACTCACACGAAGGCCCCGAAAATCCTGCTATGGTGGACGAGCTTGTGGTGAGTTGATGCACTGAGAAGAATTGGAATATAGCCAAAAGGGAGATGGTATTGCTTGAAAGGGTAACAATCCAAGTGGACATATGACATCATGTGAGCCCACGTGTGTGCGTCTCTCGCCAGATTGCTGGAAACCCAGATCAGCAGGAGGACAATCCAGATGACCAGTATCAGGAGGACGCTGAGGAGGAGGTGATAACAGCACCATTTGTTAGTAATGGTTATATGAGACTGGCATAATAGGATTTTTTTTCTTCCTCTAAAGAACATTACTATTTACTTGTTTAATGAGTGGTGGGCTGTCAGTTAATTAAACAATGAAACTTTAATTGTACTTGATCCGATAGTTTGAATGCTCATATGAACCTGACCAAATGTGCACGCCATTTATCTGATCGTTCATATTCTGTTTAGGCAAATGTCAAGAAAGACATCTCATGTCTTACTTCCCATGTATTTTTTGTAAAATGGTTTATCTTTTTTTAATTGCCTAATGCCACTACATGAGTCACTTATGTCATCCGTCTCTGATCTAAAAGCCTCAGGAGGACATTGCTGGTGAGAAGGAGAGGGAGGACAAACTGGAGGAGGATGAGGAGGAGACATACATTGAGGAGAACACAGAACAGGTCGGTTACTTGGTATACCATTTTTCTATGTTGTTGGGTGGGTAGTCGCATTTTAACATCACAGCCTGCAAAAGGTTATGTAGTATTTGCTCCGTACATCCAAATACACCACGGTCGTATGTTGACATTGTCAGCCTCAGTTTCGTGCCAAATGGTTTTAAAATGTCATTTGCTTGTTATGACGTAAGTGGCAGTGAGATGCACTCGTATGCAGGGACCACACAAGAGAGAGCCTCACGGCAAAGACCCTGAGGAAGAGAATTACGAGGAAGAGGAAGAGGGGCCCGGTCGAGACAAAGGAACCGTTCGACGGGCGGAAATGTAAATCTGAAAGAAACACTGAGAAGTTCGTCGTCTTCATTCCCAGAAATGAAGCCAACAGCCATCCACTCAAGACTCCAAGAAGGACGAACTCCTGGGGATGGCGAAGGCTTTTGTTGGAACCGATCCGCTTTGACTGTGCAATTGAACCGAATGTAATTGGTGAGGATGGTTTTACATGCTGTACAATGTTTTTTTTATTTTTTTTATATTCATACCTTCTACACGTGCAAAGAATGTACTTTCAGCAAGATGGCTGTAAAGTCAAAAAGATAAGTTAATATTCTTTGTTTAAAAAGGTCAGTAAGATGTTCATGTGGTATTCCAATCAATCACTTGTTCTTTTATTTATTATTGATTGATTGTGACGCCTTTGACAATCAAGCCAGGTGCAATTTCAAGCCAAGTTTGTCACACGGACATGTGCCTTTCCATACAGATTTCTCATTTTGCATTTTCAAACGTAGAGCATATGGAAAGATGGCATGTAACAAGAAATTTCTGCCTTATCATACACTGTCCACTTTTTTAAAGTTTTCCGTCAACAAATCTGATGCAATTTTCATTACAATGTACAATAAAATGATGCTGTCTTTTTGTATATTTTTCAACTGTATTTGAAGCAAAAGTGGGATTTTAATGACTCATATTTTGTCAACTGAATGTTTTGTGTGGAATAAAGATTTCAGTTGTATTTTGTTTGCCCCAGTAATTGATTTCACTACTTATTTTGTCTGACAATATATTAATTTTGTCATATAACACTATTCACAACATAATGTATACAAGACAGTGTCGTGACATTTCAAAGGGTCAGAGGATGAGGTTTATGATATATTGCTTAATGTAAGAGTTAAGCTCTGCAAAACATGCCAATTTCCTTTTTATTATTAACTACAAAATATAAATTCTGCTGTGACGAGACTGCAGCTTTAAGTGGTGATCTTTTGCCTGCCCATAATATTAGGGGGGAAATTATCATACAACAACTTCCGATGATTCCATTTTTAACAGTAGTCCCTGGTGGTTGCAAATCCCCTGACTTAAACCTTGTCTTTTGCATTTAATTTCACCACTGCAGTGTTAATGAGCTCTCCCATACCACATGAAGACTTCATTGATTAAATTACAGTACAGGTTTGGATGAAAATTTCATACTGAACCGCAAAGTTGGGTCGACCATGACCCTAAATAGGATGAGCAGTGGAAAACTGAGGTTCGGATGAAACAATTCCAAAACACATTTTTATCAAATCACTTTTTTTTTTTTTAAAACATGTTTATTCCAGTCACTATCCTAAAAGGTTTACATATCGATGTAAAAACAACCATGTAAACAGGCGAAACTAATGACAGGTAATGTAGTCGATTAGCCTTGTTATCTCCTGAAGGCCTTCTCAACGTGTTTCTTTTTACCAAATTTCATTATTGTCAGGCAGACGTGACCATAATTGCTCAACCTCCAACAAAAATGCCTGCTCATGTATTCTAGGTTGGTTTTGGCAGCAGTTGTGGCATACTTAAGGTAAAAAAAAAAGAGTTTTTTTCCCCTCCTCTGAGTAAATGCAGTCTGCAGAGCACATATCCATCTCTGGAAAATGTCACAAAATGTTGCACATCCTCGTGATTTGTGGGAATTGAAACCCAGTGTGCAGCTGGTCTTCTGGCAGCATCGGAACTCCATCCAGGATTTCAAGATTTGGCAAGAAAGAGAACACTCTGTGTAGGCAGAAAACAGAGTCGGAGAGGGCCTAACCTAATTGGAGCATGCAGCCTTTAAATAAAAAATCATTAGGACGCCAGACTGTTACTATAATAAATACGCCCACATTTTGTGTACTAGTGCACTTATTGAAGGAATATAATGAAATTTTGGGGGCATTTATTACATTAACTTCTGCTACAAACGTGTTTAACGGGCTGTCCTACAGTATTTGATTTGCAATTGACTGGCAACCAATTTTGTTTTGTTTTGAGTTCCTCACCGTGCACGGTAGTCCTGAAAGAAGGTCACTGGATTGAGGGTCAAGTTTAGAGATCGCAGAGAACTGTTCCTCAATGCATTCAATCCTTCCAGGGAGCTGATGGCATTCTCGGACAAGCAAAGTTGCTCCACGACCGGAAGCTTTGGCAACTGGTGTAGAGACACCAGATGGTTCCGGTGCAGATTTAGTATCCTGCACCTGAAAATAGCCGAAAGGAAAGGGTATTTGTTTTATTTAGCACGAGGCTGTTACTGAGGAAGGAAGTGATGCTCCTATTTGCTGTACCTTGGCAGACAGACAGAACTCAGGTTACTGAGAGAGTTGTTGACCAGCTGGAGTTGCTCCACGCGTATCAACCTGCGTAGAATGCGGAGGAAGTTTTGTTCCTGGAAATCGTCGCCCAAATCTTGGTAGGAGAGATTCAGCTCCTTTGGAGACGAGGCAGCAGTTAGAGGGGTAGAACTTATCTTTCGTCATGTCGCACAGTACACAAAAAGTGTCATGACTCACTAGAGAGTTTTCCCAGTTCTCTTGTCTTCTTTCTTCCCAACTCTGCCCTTCCTCCTCTCTCCTCCGCTTCCTTCTCCTTCTACCCACACGGGCCTCTCTTTGGATGAGCTCGTCATCGGATGGCCCTTTGGGTGACAGCAAGATAACTTTTTATATGCCAACCTAATTTTAAAACGGTGATGCCATGTCAGCGCCTATCCAAGCTAACTTTGATGATATTTAACGAGTTGAATTGCGTTAGATGACAAAACATAACCCTCCCTCTGTGCATGTATGCAAAACATTTGAAGTATTTTTATTTGATAAAGACACATACGAACCATTACACGGCAATTGCATATTTATATTGTCTTATCTTTTTTTTGGGGGCACTGTTCAAAAGGGGACTGTGACAAAAACATTCACTCGCCATAAATGATACACCTTTAAAATAATAATGATTTCAATATAATGCAATGCAGGTATACTCCACTGTAAAGTACAACCACAATTATGTCATATTGAGGCGCACCTTCTCGAACCCTGGGGCAGGTCAGCTGATCTCCGGTGAGGTCACACTGTGGCAAGTGATGCCACGAGGCAAACCGGAAGCGGCTGGCTGGAAGCTGTGTGCAAAAAAAAAGAAACTCGTGTTGGGGTTGAGGCATGAAATCACTCAACATAACTGTCCTCAAATTGCGGATTGTGATTCCTCATCAAACTGTATATTTTTTCATGTGTGTTTTAATGCAGCCTTATTATATATAAAGCTTCCACCTAAAACATACATGTACTGTATGCTAATAGAATAATGAAGCAAATAATGAACAAAGCGTAAAAGGAATGAAAAACTGCCAAGTATCAGAAGTATGTAGTATGTCATTTCAGCTAGGACGTATTGGTGGAAAGAAGGACGAGCAGTAGAAAATGGCAGAAGATGGCACAAAGCACTTTAATGAACCATAAATGCCCATTAGAGCAGCAATGTGCTTGTTACCTGATGTTACCTCAGTAGAAATGTTCACTCAGAGTGACTTTATGCACAAGACTACCAATTTAAGTGCATAATAGGGTATTTAGACCCTTTTTAGGCATTCTCAACTGGGCAGCACATGTGCCTCACAGCGGAGCGATCCTAAGTTTACATATCAACTACCTCAGTACCCCTGAAATATAACTAGCCCTCATGATGAATATATATATTTTTTTTATTAACAACGGGAGTCGAATAAAATGTTATTCCCTCAATGTCAACATTGGCCAGTGAGTGTGAACAGCTGCATGTTTTAGAATTTGTTGGTTCCCACAAAGGTACTCCACTCTCGTCATTTGCAATCTAAATGAGTTTAGGTTAAGAGTCCCAGAGGCCCTAGAGTAAGGAGAAAAAAAAACCACTTTAGACCAAACTCTTTCTTGTAAAAGTTCTTATGAGGCTGTAAATTCTCAGTAATTGTGCTATCATGTCTAGTAAATATTAATATAGTAGTTCTATTCATGCAGTGCTATAAAATGTGGGAGTATTTGGCTTAGTAGTTAATGGAGTGCTTTGTCACTCCCTCGCTGACCTTTTCAACCTCCTCATGTAACTCTAGACTATCCTCTATTGCAGCCCACACAAGAATAGGACTGGTCCCTTTTGACGCTGTTTCACACTGAGATGAAGCATGACAAAATATTGCAAATGTAGAATAAACACACACCATTTTTAAAACACAGCATACAAAATCCATGATTCATTTTTATATGTCTCCCTAAAGGAGTCAGACTGTAATGCATTTTCCCGCAATTTGAAACAGTTCTTGGGTGTTCTAACATGTCTGCGACACTCTTATCAAAATACCCCAATGTTCAAGAAGCATAAACATTCATTAAGATTATTTAGTATATCTCGCCATGATGAAATTAGAGCAAGTTGGTGCCTGCTCCAGACTCTTTCTGCTAGTCATATCACATATTTTCAACAAGGGTCGGGAGTATATTTATTTATTTATTTATTTATTTATTTATTTATTTATTTATTTATTTATTTATTTATTTATTTATTTATTTATTTATTTATTTATTTATTTATTTATTTATTTATTTATTTATTTATTTATTTATTTATTTATTTATTTATTTATTTATTTATTCTAATTACATTTTATTTGAACAAAATTAACAATTATCTATTTTTGAGCTTCATCAAAATGAAATAAAGCAGTGGTGAGAAGTGGACCAGTCTTCATGAAAAAAAAAAAATCAAACAAAACAAACTATTGCACTGAGAATACTTTTTAGGATGAAACAGCAAACAGAAGGCTGGAAGAAAAGGGGATCTGTAAATAGTAAATATCGTAAAATAAATATCGTATATGGGAAGGAAGTATATCAGAAGATATTAACAATTCCCATATCTGTGTTTCTGTCAGTGACTTACAGGTGTCGATCCAAGTCCAGAATCAGGACTCCGGTGCACGGAGGCGGGCAAGTGTGCCACACCGAGCTCAGAGTAATGGGACAAGTGGGATTTGGGGAGGCTGTCGCTGAGAGTGTTCACACCAGAAGAACTGAAAGGAGAAGGAGAAGTGCATGTGCTGTCACGGAAGCTCTGGAGTCAGAACCTGACCACCAGGCGAGTGGTTGAGTTACAGCCTGCGTTACCTGAGGAGGTCTGTCACTGGTTTATAATAGTCTGTGTGCCCTTTTATAATTTATTACATTGATTTCAAAGTGCAAAATAAACTATTTTGAGCCTTAGTTATCTATTAACTTTATGCCCACTTCAAATATTAGATAAGGCTTAATTAATCAGGCAGATTTACGCAATTAAATAAATCAATACTTTAAAATGTGTATGTTTTTTAAGAAATAAACAAAACCGGTATTGTTATAAACTTGAAAATCTACATTGCAAACTACATTACAAATTCCAAACTTAATTTGTGCTTTAACTGGGCTGTTTAAATGCCTGGTCCCAATCTTAATGCCAAATGCCAAAATATAAAATAATGACTTTCCTATTGTGCAGACTTATAGGGAATTATATAAAAATAAAACGATTAAAAGTTTAAGCGTTAACTGATGTTTGGCATCAAACAATATTAGCGTGGGCTCACCTTTCCGACATGTCCCAATCGTGTGCTGGTGAACTCTGCCAGCCTTTAACAACACATTGCGAGTCGTACCATTGGGCCGTGCAAAGGTGCAGTCGTGACCCATGAAGGCAAAATCTTGTGTTGGCGTTCTCTGCCACTAACTTTCCTGCTGCTCCCGTAGTGCCTCAGTCAGGTGAGACGCCACTCCTAATGCTACAGGACTGGTGCTCCTGTGTTGCCTAGCAACCGTGCTCAAGTGAGGAAGGTGGAAAATATTACAAGGTTGGTATAACAGATTGTCAAAGTGAAAAATAATCGAATTTGACATTTTGACTATCTTAACTAGGAAGAGATGAGAGGAAGTTAATAGAGATGAGAGATGTTTTCTTTGCCCTGAGTTGCCTTCTTTGTTATATAATGGCTGCTGCTGCTACCTCATATCTCATGTTACTGGAGACTTCCTCAGCTCTGAATTCGTGTCATCAATACTGTTTCAACATTTTAATATGTTTTAAGATCCTCATTTATTGGGCATTCGCATAATGATTAAAATGTATAACAAGATCTTCATCCACCCTTTTTGGTCATGTCTGCGTCACACCTACCATCCTTCATGTGTGGAGTTTGTATGTTTGTTCCCGTGTGGGTTTCTCCGGATACACCAGCTTATAACACATTCCAAAAACATAAAAGTTAGATAAACTGAAGACATGAACTGTCCATCGGTGCCAATGTAAGTGTGAATGGTTCCTTGTCCATATCATATGTGACTGTTGAGCAGTCCAAGGTCCAGCCAGCCGACATAGGACCCTTTTGGGGAAAAGTGGATTGTCACAAGGTAAGAAAGATAAAATAGGAAATATTATATCAGATTATCATTTTGCATTTCCACTACACTACTTAGAGCGTGTACTTGAGCAGTGAAAATGGATCACGAAAGGTGTTTTGTATCATACATAAAACCGTATATCACAAAAAAACAAGGTTAAGCATAATATCATTCATCTTTTTATTGATTATAAGAGTGTATACAGCTGGTGTTATTGTCTCCTTAAATATGTACAGCCCAAGATTGGTGCAGTGGACTTTTTTTGCAGTGTGCTAAGCAAGCCGCGGTTGGTCTCTATGGCAACTCTGCAGTCTCCTCAGCTCACCTGTGAGATGCCCAGCAAGGCTTGATTAACCACTTGCATGTGATAAGGCATATTATAGGCAATTTAATCGTGTGCCTACAGCGTATAAAACAATACGATCATGGTCCGCTGGATGTTCATTACTAAGACTGAAGATTGCGTGTTTTGGCCACAATTATTACGGAGCATATTCAAATACATTAAAGTGCAACACAAGGTACAGATGTTATCGTGTTAATATGTTTGAAAAGAAGAGAATCAAACGTTCTTGTGGATTGTGCGTGCGTGAGAATAAAGCGGATAAACCAAAACGTGGTTCTGCATGAATATCATGTGTGCTCGCATACGATACTCTCCATTACTTAACTAGAGAATATTTACAATTTAACCCTCTGTGTGTCTACATCCATAGAGCGTTCTGTATCAAAACACACTCATGTCTTTTACCAATATACGAATAGCATAATCAATACTTGATACATCTTGATAAAATACAGGTGATGCAGGTGTTGCTAAAAGAGGTGGGATTAATCTGATTGGCTGAGAATGAGTGACATCAGAGATTACTCAAAGTCATGGTCATTAGGCTCGATGACTTCAGGGGTCAGGACCCTGCCCATGAAGAGGATAGACCCTGAAGGGACACAAACGCGTTTTTACACAAAGTTATATGATCTGTCGAGTTACAAACTCACACAGGCGCACGCACGCGTACTCAAGTACCTGTTCTCCGATTTCTGATGATGAAAAAGAATGGGTGATCAGCCATGACTTGGGGGTACAGCACCAGAGTCCTGGTCTGGGCAATTATTCCTGTGTGATAGACAATGAGAAGACCCTGAAGCGAAAACATCATTTACCACAGTGTTTACGGTTCAACATTTTGGAAAACCAGCAACTGTTTGTTTCATTTAAAATCTCAGACTGGATTACGTATGCAGAGTATGCATACTGATGAACAATTTGATGAACCGATGAATAGAAAAACATGAACAATCCAAAAGGATTAGACTTTAGAATCCGGGGTCCCACTCATCATACAATTTATGCTTAGGTGACGCACCTTGCTCATAAATACAAACCAGATCAGCATGTACCATTCTTAATCGTACAAGTGTCGGCTGGACTGGAATATCAAAATCTACCTGATCCGACAGCTCCCTCGGCTCCTTCCTCAGTCACCTCCAGGTAGGCTTTCTGCACTGCCCTGTCAATATAAAGCTCCTTCCTGCCTGAAACAATCGTACAGAGACAAAGCGAAGATCGTTACTTGGATTTGCATCCATCAGAGACTTTAAAATAATGTGTGCTACGGGTGAGTGGCACTACAGGGATCTACCCCCTCACCCAATTTACATGTGATCATTTCCCCATATACAGCTACATATGCTGTACTTGTGTTTCTCTCACTGAATCTATTTTTGCAAGGGCATGCGACAGTTTCAACCTGCCCACTCAATGGCAGTTACCTTGGTTACCTCAGCAAGTACTGGAGGCTACTTCAGTGCAGCAAATCAACACAAATAATAAACCAACTTTGAATACAGACTTCCTTTGCAGTTATAGCAACCAAACCGATTTGATTTAAAGATCATTTTATTGGTCCTATATGTCTGATGAGTCATAAAGCCTCACCAGTCATTGCAGAGAGATCAGCATCCTTAGTGAAGATGCTCTTTATTCCGAGCTCCTGCAGAGTTTCTTTCAGGTCCATTTTCTGCTCAACTTTGAACCTAGATGTAGTTAGTCACAAAGTAAGGAAAAGGGAACCCCTCAGTCCAATGCATTGCAGTTATACTACGTAACTGTAAACTACCACTAGCACAGGAATGTATGCATTTAAAATATGATTGGTTAAAGAAACATTCCAATAGCGTGAATTCCAGCTGCTACCTTTTTCACACGTTTTGAACGCTGGATTTTTTTTAAAAGCATTTTTAAACAATAACCAGTTACATGTTTGGTAAAACAGCTTCTCACCGGGGCAAATAGACTTCCACCATCTGTCGTTTAACATTATTGGCCCACTCCTCCAGCAGTGGTGCCTTAATGATAGGCTCCAGAGAAGCCAATGGCACTTCCTGCCGAGGCAGGACGATCATCATGGACATGTTCTCCCCCTCGTACGGCATCTCTAAGACCTGATAAACACCGCCGGCTTCCTGGGAGCCATCGCTGAACTCACCTGGGAGGAGAATAGGTGTTTAAACAAACAAGCTTAGACACACACACTTAGACTGATGCGCACTGTGTGTCCCGCTTTACTCGGCTTGCGAGTTCCCTGAGGAGGAACTCGTGCAGATGAACACCTCTCTGGGCACATTGAATGCACTATTGATTAAAGCTTGTGAGGCTGCTTAAACCCTAATTAAAAACCATTCATGCTGCACTTTGAGGAGTCAAACTGAATTTGCTCTTAAAAAGTGCTTCCATTCAACATGAGTCGGTTACCTTCAGAGAAAGAGTAAACAGATGCACCCATGTGTGATTATATAAGTTTGTATCCTGTAAAGTCAATCTGTTTAACTTTAACAAACAAACGTAACTCATACACAAATAAATACCAAATTAACATCATGCTTAGATTTGTCACATTAAAAGACATTATGGCATCTTACTGGGGAGATAAGATTTCACCAGCGGGAGAAAGAAATAAAAAAGTATAAAAACTAAAATGAAATTTTGTCTTTGACTTTGAATACCTACGCTTCATTCAACTCACTGAGATGAGGCAACATCGCTGGAGAGATTGGGAGGGGTGGTGATTGCCACACCACAATCTTGCTACAAAATATGAAAATGAAAACACAGCCTTTTCTCCGTGGACCTGTCCCTCTATTCTTCAAAGCTCACACACATTCACAGTCAAGTCTCTACAAACAAACAGGCACGCATACATCAGTATGTGAGCAGCCTGCGAACGTTGGCGTTCGCAAGTGTGCAAGCTCACTGCACCAAAATAGCGCAGATGCGACAACTTTAGAAGCCATGCGGTGAAAGGTTGATGTAATTTCCTTTGGCAGCACATCAGATTACAAAATAATAGGATGGAGGCGCATACTCGCCGTTTCACTCAAACACATCTACCCAATAGAAGATTGGCAAATATCCTTTTAAAAAAGACCCAAAATACGTTGCACTTTCATAAATATTATTTATATAATTTATTTTGACTGCCTTGAGTCACAAACGTATTAAAAAATGTGCAGTACTATTTTTTATTCTGTGGTTCCGTGTAACAACATTTAAAACAAGAATAAATAAATCTTTGTTTTGTTAAATTATTTTAGATTATTTAAATTGGTTCTTTCTCCAAAAACTGTTGTCATTCCTTGTTCAGCTAACTAACAAAGCAAACACAAATCAAAACACTTTCTTTTGTGCTTGGCTGGAGGTGATGAGCACAACATGTATCTTCAGTCACATAAGTCAGGAGTGATGATCAGCTAATGTTCTTACCATAGGAGAAGTCACCCAGTTGGTACATCATCAGCGTCTGGACTTCGGAACCATCATCTCTGCTGAAGGAGAAGGTTCTGGTGTTTTCCGGTCTGAACTGATTTGTCCAGGAGCCTCTAAAGTAGATGGCGTTGACCATGGTCAGACGAGTCACCTCGCTAAAATCCTCGGCAGATAGAAGGTCTCGGATCTTACCTGCAAAAAAGTTGATTGTGGAACGCATGCTAAGTAAAGTGAAACAAGTCTAATGGTTCGTTTTTCTTACTCACTCTCGGTATGATTCTCCACCCAGCTGTTGATCTGTTCGGCGACAGCTGCTGATTCGCTGAAGTCAACGGTTTGAATATTGGCTCCCAAAAATTTCTTCATCAGGTGTAGGAACTCGGGGTTGAAGGCGATACCTTCTTGTACGAAGAGACCGTTGGCTAAGCGGACTGTGTACTGGTTGACGTCCTCGGATAACGCTGCTGTTAGGTTCTGGAGCAAAGAGAATTCCACACCTGGAGGGCACAAGCAAATTCATAACGCAAAGGAATGAAGATGCGGGAGAAAAACGTCAGTCTTGAGTGCATAAACTTTGCTGAGAAAAAAAAAAAGATCATCAGCACTGCTGGATTTGACTCAATTTTCCCAAATTTGTTAGAGAATCGTCGGTTTGTCTCGCTACGCCAGCACCGTATTGTGACAGGCAGGAAATGATTCAACGCTCCAATAGAGTTGGACTGCCTTATAGGAAGGACTTTCAATAAGCGGTGTAGAGAATGGATGGATGAGTTAAAGCAGCCTTGTCTGCTGACGTAAAACTGTCAAGTTGTATAAACGTGTTTGTTACCTGGCAGCAGGTTGTCAAATCCTATGGCCTGTCGGATTTTATGCAGCGACTCCCCCCTGGCTCCGAGCTCCACCATTCCCAAGGCGAAGGCTAGGCTCAAGGGGGAGAAAACAATGTTGTCTTGACCCCCTGTCGCCTGCAGCTGATGGTACAGTCTGACAGAGAATTCGGAGGTAGTGTCCTCTGGAATGTCCGCCGCTCGGCAACTGTAGCCCAGCAACAGGATGGAGAGGATCGGGAGGAGAGGGGATGAAGAGTCCGGGATCCACATTGCTGCAATGACAGCTGAAGGGGAAGAAGGATGCCATGTGAAATGAAGGTGCAGAAGAGAGAAAGGGATCGAAAAAAATAAAGACCAAACACCAAATGGGGAATGATAGGAGAACGATAACGGGATACATGACGAGTGGATTAGAGAGATAATGGGATTGGGGGGCCAAAGAGGTGGGCACAGAAGGATGGAGTGATGACAAGAGTATTCATAAAGAAAAGGTAGGAATTACAGTATTGTGAGATGGTGAGAGATAAACGTGGGAAGATGGATATTGTACATAACCATGAAGGCCAAGGAGAGGATGGGTGAGAGGAGACAGCAATGAAGAAAGAGAGTCAGCAAAAGAGGTTACACTAGACTTTTTATGGCCAATTTGGCAGTTAATCTCCCAGCATGTGTAGGACAACTACAGCCAATTTGTTGTAAGTAGCAGTAAACTAGCCCAAATTAAAACAGAGTTTATTGGAACAGATGCATTTTATCCGTAAAATCTTTGTAGGTCTTCTGCAGTGAGAAACCAAATAAAACCATAAAACAAATTGCTCAATGCTCATGAGTCATTAGCCCACATTACCCACGTCATGTTCGTCACATTTTAGGTCAGTAACACTCAATATGCATACAATAAAAACATCAATATACGGTTCACTGACCAAAATGCACTTCTGTGATAATTTGTGGTATGATTAACCAACAGTGCATAGATTTATAGCATCTCTAATAACACAAGACGTTGCCAGACATATTTATGACAATAGAAATGTGAAAGGTCCTTCCACACCATCCAGGCATTATTTTGGCCACTGAGGCACGGTCATGCTGCGCCAGAAAAAGTCTTTCCCACAAAGGTGGGCGCTAACCATTTGCCAGACTGGAATCTGATGGCTGTTACTATATGTGCAGGCGACAAACAAAGCATCAGCAACAACAATCGGCAGCATCTCCACGAGCGCCCCTGCCAGTTTTCTTCCTTACTTTACTTTCCTTTCATGCCCATTAGATGGTCAGAATTGGGCCAGCTCTTTTTGCATCCAATCACTGACAAAGAACTGTCGGACTAGAGAGTAGTGCTTGCCAAAGGCAAATATTTAATTTTCAATCTGGAATGATACCACAATCTTCAGAGATTCAAACAGGGTGGAGTTGGGGGCGTCACAAACTGTGGGCAGTGGGTGGATAGATTCATAACAGTAATTCATGCCAAGATTTAGTAGAGTTGACAGAGGAAACTAACCACAGATAATAATAGACCGCAATCTAGGGGAAAAAAAGCAACAAACTTCTTTGGATTACGTGCCACAATTTATCTGCAGTCAGCGGGGGCAGGACAAAATACCGACATTGTGATGTTTGGTTTCCTCTTACAGTACATATTAATACACAGGCATCAAATATCACTATCTCGCTTGTTTGATGTCCAAGTATGCACACTTTAATGATTTTGACCTTTCTTACTATGATGTAATCACAAATGTCCTAGCTAAAAGCTCATTAACATTTGGGTTTATCAAGGTGGTGAGCTCCAGGGGCAGATTGACCTTTAGGCAAAAACAAGCAATTTTCTGTGGTAGCCTAGAAATTGACAGTTACATTAGTGAAGATTATTAATCACAAAAGAAATGGTTAGCAATATTAAATGTTGATTAATGCAGTTACTGTACAGTAAAAGTATCCAGATGAGTCACCTGGATTTGATTGACCATCTTGAGAAATAACAGAATTTTCTCAAATTCACAATTGGCGTCAGATAAAAGATTTTAAAAGACCCTGGCATGTACTGAGGTGAAAATAAAACATGTCAGTGCTGTGCAGAGATGTGGAGGGGTGGCATATGACTCAACCAGACGGCTGCCAGAACAGGATTAGAGTCAAAAAGACAACCTTAAATTCTTGACCTTATGAGAGGAGAGATTAGTGATTGTGTTTGGCTCCTTTAGCACATTCTGACCTTTTGAGTTGCGCCACACTATCTTCAAAAAAATTCTTCCCAACAGTTAGTTGAGCTTTTTCTTTACGGGAGCTACTCGTGTAGGGTTCCCAGCAGATCTTTTAGGTAAAGAAGAAAACCAAACACCCCATCTGTTAAACGTATCTCACTCTGGTGAGTAACAAAATCACCATGAAAATCCCCTAATCTTGACCATTTGGTTCATGGCATGCAATTAAACTGACTGGCATTTAAAACTAGTTCCTAATCCCTCCTATGTAATCCGATGGTTGACATTTACGCAATTAAAAAGTGACGTCAGCCAGCAGCGTAATCCTTTCTGCCATTTAAACACTACACCTTGAGGGTGCATGATTGGGAGGCCATGGGACTTACTTTAAGGATGAACATGCTTACGGCTAGATCGCACCTGCAGATGCACACACGTTTACTATGACCTACACGTTTGCTTCAGGATCTAAGGTTACCAAGGCAACAGCGAGTGATGGATGGAGATGTACTGAGGTGTCAACTTCACCAGAACAAGACCTCTCTCTCCTTTCTAACACATCTCAGTTGCGCATCTTTTAAAAAATATAAAATGAACTCTATTATAGTTCACAACGATCCCCAGGCAAACGAGCTTTTTTTTCCTGCATTTATGTTCTTTTTTTTGTATCGACAGCAGCAAAATCAAGCCCCCTTACACTTTAGCCATGCAAGCCTTTTTTCTGCCGCTCTACTAGCTCACTAACCGATGTGCAAATTACTTATAGGAGATGGCAATTTGCATTGAAAGCATTTGTCGAGCTGAAGTCACCACACTATTACATGTGAAGACATGAAGGCAGAGCACACAGTTCCATGTAAAAGAATCAAGTGAATAAATCTGCTATTATGCCTCTCGTGTGCCGATTCACTGGGACGGCATTGCAAACATGCCATAAATTGCTTTAAATGCCTCGCGCTGTCTACTGGTTACTATCAAATACCTCTAAAGTGGAAAAGCAGTGTCAAACCATAGTTTGGGGAACATGGGCCATAATATATCCCAGTACTGTATGTTTGAACCACAGTCATGCATGACAATATGCAGTATTTGGGCATTAAAAAACAATTGTAACGATAGCAATGCTATGAATCATAGAAACACACACAAAATAAAAACAGTATTAAAACAGAAGTGAAACTGCGGACAGGTGTGGAAGAAAAACAGAACTGTTTTTATTGGCGGTGAACCTTTCCAGCAGTATGGTAGTGGTTAGCACATTTGTCTCACAACAAAGAGGTCCTTAACTTCAAAAACACAGCACCTCAGCTCCTTAAGCAGTTAGCAGTGTTTCATTAAAAAACTCAATTTCAGTCATGCTGTAGGATCGTCTACTTCAATTATCTCTGTACGTGGAGAAGGTGATTGCGGCTCCAACATCAGAGTAATTTCCCCATCTGCACCCCATCCTCGTTACAGTGACTTGACTGATTGCCTCCCTTGTTAGAAAATGACATAATGGCCGGCGGAATCTACCTTAAGTCCCGGGATACTCACTGTACGCTTAACAGAGGGTGAAGAAAGAGGTTAACAACCCTTTATTAATCCCCACTAACAGAAGCCAGCAGAGAGAGGAAAAGGCAGGATATTTGATAGAGCGACAATGATTTGGGGGAAGGATGAGCAAATTCATGGAAAAACAAAAAGCACAAACATTTTGACTGACAGGAGGAAAACACAGCAATAGAAGCTAAAGGAATGAAACATCAGTCAGGCAGATCTAAAGATTTTGGACGTCGTTCATAATTTGAAATGTCAAATTTAATTGAGCCTCAAAGGTCAAATGCAATCTGTTCTAAAACACTAATGGACTATGCATATTGCCTCGTCTCCGCCCAGAATATGTATGAAGTGGGGGTATATGATGAGCATGACGATGAGAAAGAAAAAAAGACAGCTTGATGCATGCTGATGAGGAAGAATTAACTGATGAAAAAGAATCTACCAAAGAGGACCCACTGAACGGAACACTTTCAATTAAAAGAACTGGTCTTCACAAATTGAGGAAGTTAAAAGAAAGTTTGTTTCCCAAGTAAACCCTCCATAGCACAGTAAAATGTATGGATGGATCTCTTAAATCTCAGTGCGTTTACTTCTGTCAGGGGCGGAGAAAGGGTGACTAAATGCGACTTGGACCAAAAAAAGGGGTTTATTGGAGGGAAAGGGGTAGTGAAGAACAGGGTGACAGCGGCGACAAGGATATCAACAGACAGGTAGAGTAACAAGCAGAGTAACGGGAAGAGTAACGGACCAGGCTACGAAGGCTACAGATTGGGATGAGCTGTCCAGAGTCCGGGTCCCGTAGATGCGTGACAACTTCGTTTTATGACACAAAAGAATATCGGTTTTATTGTGTTTGGATTCCATTGTGTTTTTCATGCAAATTCCCTTTTAATTATTGAAATGCAATTAGAGCAGTGCTTGGAAGAAATAGGCAGGACACACACGTACACACACGCATGCACGCACGCACACGCTTACACACGGGCAGACAACACACCATTGATTAACATTAGTTGCAATGCATTCCGGATTTTCTTTAAACTGAGATTATAGGAGAATTTTGTCAACATTAGACAACATATCAAAATATCACATGGTGTATTTCAAATGCAGACTATGAAGCAGACTGAATTAAAATACGTATCTTTTTTTAACAAACAATTTAAATAAATCACAAATAGATGTATGATTTTTAATTCCCTCTTAATGCTGGTTGGATTGTATGAATAACATTGAATCTAATGTTCATGTTTTGAGTTGTAAATCTTAAATTAGGGAGACAAGGAAATGTTAGATTTATATCTGCAGAAAGAATTAACACATATTATGCAAGTGTATCAGTGTGCGTGTGTGCGTGCGCGTGCGTGTGAGGGGTGGGGACAGGATAGGACTAGGCGATTCCAATCTGTTTCGTAAATTCACATTTACAACGTCTTTGCCATGTAATTCAAGGACAATAATCTTTGCGAATGCAATGACTAAAATATACATAAGGGAAAGCACGGTAGCAAATAAAGGCAATTGTAGCCCATAACAACAACTAACAAAGCAAACAGCTATATAAAATTAATTAATTTAAAAAAATATATCACTTTGTCTCCACCTGCTCCCTTATCAAACTTCCACATATGACCAATATAAAATCAACCCCTTCAGAAATTCCCATAATCACAGGAGCACAGTTACATCCTAACAGATTCAGATTGTATCGTAAAAGCAGCTTCCTAATGATTTGACGAGTTCATCTTTTATTCTAAGAAATTTCCCAGGTTGATCATTACTGAGATTGTTTGTTAATTAGTGTCTAAAACTGCTTACCGATGTACAGCGATCAAGGGAAATTGCTGAGATGATGCGTTGACTGTGCAAGATCTCTGCTACTCCTCTCCTCCTTTTCAACGCAGCAGTTCACGTCACGCTGCTCTGCCGCAGGCCCCGCCTTCCTGCACGCCAATTGGTCCAGAGAACAAGAACAAAGAGTATCAAATTGGAGAAAAAATAAATACATTATTGCAACATGTTGGTTTTGTATTTTTACCCGTTTCATTGAGAGGCATATTATTAATCTGTGCTCGATTGTGATTAGTAAAGGGGAGGGTGAGGGTGGGGCGAATTTAATTTTAATTTAATTGGAAACAAAAAGTCACAAATTATGTTACACCCTTGTACTTTACAGTGGATGACTGCTGGGATAGGTCCCAGCACCCCCGAGATTCATTCATTCATTCATTCATTCATTCATTCATTCATTCATTCATTCATTCATTCATTCATTCATTCATTCATTCATTCATTCATTCGTTTATTCATCCATTTGTTTATTTATTTATTTACTTTGGGAACGTAGATATTTTAGCTATAAAAGCACAGCCTGACAACAAAGATAGACGGTCACTACCGGCCAGGTTTTGGCGACAGCAACAGTTGGGAGGAGGGGGAACTGTCTTGACCTAATAGTGCGACCTACGAATATCTTCGGTGCTAATAAATAGCCTGTTATAACCGAAATTATTGTTACTTGTTTTCGTTATTTTCTTTTTTTACCATAAACCACAAAAAAAAACGTGTCTTTGCGTTTTTGTTCTTGAATATATATTTACCACTCTCACGCAGCAGTATAGCATTTCCGCTTTTAGCCACTATCTGGGACTTGTAGTCCTAATGACGGTTTTGTGAAAGAGGCGACACCGACCTAGAAAACTACACCCAGTCGCACTTTCGATTAGCACAACCTTAACTAACCCTCACCAGCTCCCCAGATTTCGGAACAAACAAACTTTCAGACCAAGAAGTCAGCAAGGAGGTGCGGTACAGTTGGTCAAGGCTTCCAAAGGTTCGAATCTTGTCTGATCGTCCCGGTTCCTGTCAAGTTTGCCTGTTACTCGTTGGTGGAGCGTAAGTCGTTATAGTACTGACTATAAATCACCTTCGAAATTGCTAATGTTTTGACAGCAGACCAAATGTTACACGACGTTGTTACGAATCCCCCTTTTGGTCTTCTAATCTTAAGTGTTAATTAAACATGTAGGGACGTGTAATACTTGATTTGAAAATGTACTGAATGTTTCTTGATGGACAAACCAGACGTCAAAGCGGGTTTTATGACAACATGAACGAGCAATTTTGACTTATTTTTGCGAACACTTTTCGTGTGATTTCACATCTTTGGCTGTGCTCCCAAGTCATGTGTCACTCTAGGTGTGCCGTTTTGTCCTCAACCACACCCAAGTGAAACGTTTCAAGCTATATACTTTGAACAAAATGTGTACCTTTTGAAGACGAAACAACCCACATTATAAAATTGTTGTTAATTTCAATCACTGCCAACTAGAGAGGCTTAATTCATTTTTTGGTCATTTTTGCACGAGAATGGTTTAAAATTTTATGGTTGCAATAATGTCTGGGTGGATTGATATCATGCTAATATACAAGGCAATGATTATTTCTTGTGGGTAATTGTTTTTACAGAAACGGTGGTTTTCACCATATTTCAGTTTACTCTAAACATCAGTAAAATCGAACAATAGTTTAAGAAAGATTTTAAGATTCACTTAGAGTAAGATGCACTGGCTTCCAATCTAAATCACTTTCTGAAATGTTTTTGTTTGCTTTCATGGAAATTAGAGTTGGTGCAGTTATTGCACTGATGAATCACAAGTGCTGAGTGGAATTATGGACTGCAACCAATAAGTTGAAACTGGAGCTAAACCTGGCTTTACACCCGTATTCATCTGAAAGATATGCCCTGTCTCTCTTCAGTTGTGCCATTAACTAAAAATGACCCAAAATATGTAGCACAGTCTGAGTCCGGCTGAGGCTTTCTGATTTGATCACACCCAGGGTGTAACTTGCTTCTTGCTCCAAGTCATCTGGAATACCAGCTCAGCTGCAATCTTTAGAACAGTCAATGCATAAAACTGCATTTTGTTTCTCATATTTTCTTTACATTATTTAGCAGCATGAGAGAGAAAATAATCTTAAAGACGTGTCATCATTTACTAATGTACAGCAGTTATACTTTCCCGCAGACTACTGTTCTAACATTCATCCATCCATTTTCTACTTTTCAGTGTTGCAACGATTTGGAACTACCTCAGCTGACATCAGGTTGAAAGGCTGATAATACACCCCAGACTGGCCAAGCTGTCAATTATGAGCCACATATAGAGGTAGAGAGTCATTCACATTCCACCACTACTTGACAGCTGAACCCACACCACCTGCACAGATGTCAGACGAGAACACTATTAAGCGTCAACACAAAATGTTTTCTTAAATTACCACTTCACATTAAGTCCCTCCACTTTGGGCTAAAGGTGTGAGCCTAGAGACTTAGGAGTGGTATGTCAAGAGGTAGTACGTAACTATTTTGAACAAAACAAACAAGCCTGGAAGCGCCAAGTATTCCAAAGTACAAAATATTTTTTTCCAGTCCAAAAAAAAAAAACCGGCATGTTTTGTATTGTTGAGCTTTGGCTGAAATCTCCCCTCCACTGAGTACCGTACAAGTCAAAACTATTGTAAGATAACTTTTCAAATTTGTCTTTTACTCTGAGACTATACAACTAACACAATCAATTGACAGCTCCCTTCTTGTTTTTTTACTTCTTGACTTTTGGATGTTTTTCTGTTCCCATGCTATCAGTCAGTGGGAGGGATTGAACACGTGGAAGGTGGCACGTACCTGAAGGTCCATTAATCAGTCCACAATGACCATGGAGGACTTCAGGAAAGAAACAAGCACCACTTCAGTCATGGCTTTGTACACAGTGATGTACCCTGTCTTTGACCAGGTATGGAGGGACAGAACCCCTTTTCATGATTGATAGAAAGTCTACATAGAAAAACTAAAGGAATAGAAAGTAAAAAACAAAAACAAAGGCAGAGATATGACCTTCCACTTGAGTCGGATAAAATTGTAAAACTACATAAGACCCAAATATTCAAATGTCTGGTTATAGAGGAATGACACCAAGTCCAGTATTTCCAAAAACAACCTGGACTTGAGTATTGTTAGAGCCTGAACTAGTGCTAAACCTAGTAGTGACCCTTTGATCTATTGTAATTTAGAAAATTAAATTTCAACTATAAATAGCAAAGTCAAATGTGCACTTTTTGTGATGTATTGCAGTTGGAGAAAGTCACCCTGTCAGCAGCGCAGATGCTGCGTGCAGCCTTTATAAAGGTGATTTTAAAACGTGTTGTTACAAGAGTCACATTTTATGGTCTTGATTGACATACCCAAGGTAAAATGCTTTTCTTTACAATCAACGTCTTAAGGCAGAGAAGGAGAACCCTGGCGTGACCGAGGAATTTGTGCTGAAACTACTTGAAAAGAAGAACTTGAAAATCAATTATAATGAGTGTCTACTTCGCATGGCCGCTGCCGATGTGAAAGGTAAGCGAAAGTGTGCGCATCACGAACACCACAAGCAGGGAATACTCGCTCAGCGTCCAAATTGCCTGTTGGAGAGTGCGGAGACTAGTACTTAAAATGTCCACTGGAGAGCGCTGTTTCTCCACAAATCAACCTCAACACACCTTCCTTCCCTTCTAGCCTGTAATTCAGTCCTTTGTGTAAATTCACAGTGATTGATTTTTGCAATGCATACACTCACAGACACACGCTTATCATTCATTTTAAAAAAGCTTCTCTTATTAGTCTTTTCAAGGTATATATGTTTTTATTATTTAACCACAATTTTTTTTTGTTTTTACTATTTTGTACATGCCATTACTGAAAACCTGAACATGTGCTACTGTGCCCATCATTGTGCAATCAAGGGGAGTAATTTGTTGTTTTTGTACCAATGTGTTTCGTCAGAGTTCCGAATTGAGAGGGAGGAGCTGGGGTTCCAGGAGCTAAATGAGAGGGCCCATGCTCTGAAACGCACCCTCAGCACCATACCTGATGAGATTAATGACAGAGTGGGCTTCCTGCAGATCATCAAGTGAGAGAGATAAATGCTTGTGTGATACTGTGTGATTAACTGTAAAACTTTTAAGTCCGCTTGTTTCTCTCTAGTTGCCCCCCCCCTATGAATTTGAAACTATGGTAAGTCCAGCTGACTGTATCAATAGTTTACCACAAAGCTTGATTCTAAAACTTTGGTTCATGGTTTTATACTCATCTTTCAATGGGACCACTACACTGGATCTCTAATGTACTACGTTCATGTTAGCTAGGCTGAAAGAGACAATTTGGAGCATCTTGGTACATTTCAGAAAGAGCACAAAACATGAACAGGTATTTTTTGTGGGGTTTTAAGTGTCATCTGACACAGTATTGTCAAAAACTAATATAGAGTGGAATAGCTAATATCCCTGTCCAAATTAGTTTTAAAGTAATTAATTTTTTTTCGGTCATAAACGCATCTGTGAAGTAGCACGAGATTTTGAGCTGCTTTCAGCCATGGCGAGCTCTCTTGTGATGCCCGTATGTGCCGCAGGAAATTACCCAGTTAGCTTAATTGTCAGAAAATTATCACGCGCAGTCACTTCTTGTCAAAGGATTCATCACAGTTTACTCTTAACTGTGGTTAACGTCTTTATCAACTGTACAGATACTACAGAGTCCATGAACATGACAGTTTGGAATGAATTAATTCTAATTATTTCCTATTGAATAAAAACATTTGAAGAAATAGGAGGTCTACCAGCATCATGAAAGAGATTTTTTCAAACCGTTCCTTCGCAGAGGTTTCCACTAGTAGTTGTATCTCTTGTTCTCTTATGCAAGAGGCAATATATTTTCAATTTGGTCAGATTACCTTTGTCCCTCCACAAAGTTTACAATTCATGTGTGCATGCAGCTTTGTTTCAACAAGTCAATGTGTATGTTTTTTATGCAAATTAGCTCATTGCACATTCTAATTCGAATTCCAAAAGCAACGTATCCAGAGGGCGTTTGTCACACAGCATCATTATTTCCCCTCCTGCAGGTTGGATGGTTGAGTAAAATTATTTATTTCAGAGTTTGACATTGAATGCAGACATTTTCCTGTTAATATGATCTATATTACACATGCAGGTTTACGGTGTTTTTCGGGCCTGTTATTTTGATGGAATTTAACACTTTTACAAATTTCTCAAGTGGCTTACCCATTGAAAGGCTTAAGAATAAAATCAATTCGAAGTTAGCGGTTGTTAAAAAAAAATCATAGTGGATGGGGGGGTATCAGGTTTGTGTGTGTGTGAGGGGGAGTGGGGTGGTGGGGGGGGGGGGGGTAGGCAAGAAAACCAAACAGTGATCTGGATGAAAGAAGAGTAATTTTGGCTCAAGAACAAAGAGATTTTTAAATGTATTGTTATCGCTTCTTTACATGCGGGCGTTTGTGTGTCCTCCAGAGACATTGCCAGTGCCATAAAAGAGTTGCTAGACATCGTTAATACCATCTTCAGAAGGTACCAGTATCAAAACAGACAGGTAAGTATAGATAAAATGATGGAGCATGGGTGGGGTGGGGTCCCAGTTGCCTCCTTTGAGACAAGCAGAACTGAACAGGTTGTGTGTGTTAGGTCCTGGAACAGCGGAAGAAAGACTTTGTGAAATACTCCAAGGGTTTCAGCGACGCTCTCAAAACCTTCTTCAAAGATGGAAAGTAAGACGGAGCTTTGTGTCTATTTGCTGTGTTAGGACTTTTAAAATTGGTCCTCCTCGATCCTCACCGTCCAAGTGTGTGTGTCCCGCGTCATTTAAGAGTTACTTCTGTCAGTACGTACACACAAGTTGTCGCCGCCGCGCAAAATACTTGTCGTTTGATCGCAGTCTCGCTTTCTATTCAACCCGCCTTTCCTGAATAATTCCTTTGACCCATTTCCAGTGGATTCACGCTGGCTTGTTTTCTCTGAAGCCTGACATTCTCCCTTCCAGGCAGATCAAAGTGTTTCTTGGATCAATATTGTTGCCACGGTTTCTTTGCACGTTGACAGACACGCGTGTCCTTGTCTTTCTGTCATGGTCGCTCTCAGAGTGCTCAACGTATTTGTCAGCGCCAACCGGCTCACCCACCAAACCAACATGATACTCGAGGCCTTCAAGACGGCATCATAGAAGACCGAGACAAAGGAGCCACAACATAGTCCGCGATTGCGAGGTAGTTTGAAGCAAACCATCGCTGATATCACAATTTTATTTAGCTCTTTTATTGTTATTGCTTAGCATTTTTTTTTACTTCCTGCAATCTTGAGGGCTCTTTTCTCTTGATGGGTTTCTTGCAAAAAATAATGATAGTCAATTGAGTTCGAGCCAAAAGAAAGTCAAGAACACATCCCTTGGATGTTATTCCCTCACACCTACATAAAAAAAGTGCTGGACACTGCTGGGCCTTGTCTTTCATCTATAATTCATAGCACCGTGGTAACTGGTTTTGACCACACAGACATTTCCTATTAAGGACCAAATCTCAAAGCTCCGCTCTCGTTGCCTGAAAGAGAAATTCTCTCGTCGCCTTTTTTGAAGGAAATTCTGCACACTGGATTCATTTCTCGAAGATGGTATATGATTTGTCTGCTTCCTCAGCTTTGTTATTGTGATTCACAGCCTTGTATTATATATATTTTTTTCATTCATTCACTGTCTGATCATGTTAAAAATACTCTATGATTGAATCTCTGTCAAAAGCACTTTGGTCATATTCTTTTCTTCAATGAATAAAATGACTTGACCTTGACCTTTGCTGTCACTTAAATGATGCCTGTGATACAATACTGAACAAGTCTATGGCCACTGTTGAATTAATTGTTTTCGTATTTCTATGGTCATAGTGTTACTGTCACACAAAAACAAAACATTTGTTTACAGTGATGCATTGCATGCCCTAACGGCTGCTGAATAAGAAGCAACATTAAACTTAATACTGGACTATACTCAACATATTATTTAGTCATGCTGGAGTCAATATCTGACATGGGGCACGATGATGTTTCTCTAGAATGGTAACTATGTACAGATAAAGAGCACAGACTAATGACAGAAAAAAAGTGCTTATTATTAGCTTTTAACCAGGGTGAATAAATGTATGCTAAAAATATTTCTTTAGGAACCTTCTATATTAGTTACACAAACCTTAGAAGCACAACTATTCTACAAACTGTCGATTAAGAGTTCAAAGAGTTGGAGAAAGATTTTCCAAAGTAAATCTTTGTGTGCCATGAAAGTACTCGACATCCTCTCCGTTGCCCTTCCGTCTCGTCCCACCGTACAGTAGCAGGATCTGAACGCATATTCCCCTATTGCTACACCTTCATTCTTCTCCCAGTATAATAGTGGATTTTCCATGGTGGATTTGTGCGGGGCTATTTTGAGCCATACGCTGGCTCCTACATGCAGTGCTGTAATCCAATTGTGATAGCGTTAATTTTGAAAGCTTTTTTTTTTATTGAAATTGCTGAGACCTAATTTTCTGATCCTGTCACCGTTGACGACCGCTGTAATCGGCTAATTCAAGTTATTCTAGGCCATTAAGTTGCACAGAGGAACTGATTGTGGTTACTGAGGCAGAAGGAAAGGAGGGACGAGATCATATCTGTGTTGAATGAGCCGTTACTGGTGTTCTGGAAATAAGTTTTTTCCTTTACCAGTTCCCAAGAAACGTTCTCGCTCTTGACCGTAGAAAGTCTCCACCAATAAAACTCTTTAACTATATGTGTGAGTGAGAGGCCCGCTGATGCCAATGTTCTTGCTATTATTGTCAATATTCTAAATACGTTGAGTTTTGTGCTGTAACTACTGTACACTTGGCGTGTTGATGTTGCTCTCTACTGCCTAATCCGTGAATGAACACTCATTGTCTTGAAACTAAACGATAGGGCCAGTACTAACAAATGCAATTCTTTTTGACTCCTTGGTTGCCAGGAAACTTGCATGTGTCTTTGGCAAGAAGGCCTAATAAAAGAACAGAGTTGTGTGTGTGTGTGTGTGTCACCATGTCTGCCCAGTTAACACTTTGTGAGTGTGTTTGTGCCACATTCTGGGTTGATGGTGTTGATTCTCGCTAGGGTCCAAGCGCTACTCCTGGAATCAGACAAAACATGGGATGCAAAGACTGAAGTAAAAGCCACTGGTGAAGATTTGTAATACATTTGAAAAACAAGAGTGTATTTTCCGTGAGACTGCTCACCATAGGAACTGAACTCTAAGGCGTTTGATGACTTGGTAAGTCCGAATTAGTCCCATCTTTTCCTTTTAAATGTAATGATTTAAAGCAACTCGGCTGACTTTGGTTTAGTCAGGTTACCGTTGACTTGGCAGGGCCTGTTCAAAGTTTTACAAACTAAACTGTGTTTCAAATTATTATGCAAATGAGGGGTTTCTCTAATTTTCATTATTTAAATGGAATGCTATAATTTTCGAGTCATCAACTGTTACTGAATAATTGGAATGTTTCAAACAACCTCTTTGTGATAACAGTTTTTTTTTTTGTTTCCTGAAAATAATATTTTTTGTTAATGCACTATTCCAAATGATTGTGCTCAACAGTGTTTTGAGACATTTTAAAGGTTGTAAAGAACCCTAAAGAATTCTTGTTGCATTTGCAGTCCAGTTTCCTTGATTCAATTTTTGCTTATTAATGACTGAGAATCTACACAGACATAAATAGGAACATACTTTTTAGCAAACACATTGCCAATATGCTAACGAGAAAATTGTGACATTTTTTTTCTACATTGTGACAGTAATTAGTTTGTTATTCTCTTGGGCCAGTGCTTCTCAGTTATTTTATATCATGCTCCCCCAGGAAGAAGAAAATATTTTACACCCCCCAACTCTACCCTTGTGTAATATGATTTGTATATAAAATTGTAATAAGTACACCTCTGCATAACATTGTACCTTAACAAGTTCCCTGAGGTCACATGCCTCTTCCCTACCTTTAAAATATTAAGAAATGGCTTTCATTGTGATAAAGTGCAATTTTACACTGCATACCCCCCTCACACACACACATATGCAGCGTTTTCCTCCTCCAGTAGCTTGCGAAGTTATTGCACCTACTGTATAGCCACAATATTAGCAACTGTGCCTTTCTAATCTCTTATTGATCAATGTGAGTCGCTTCCCACAAAACAGCATAATACCATGCAGTAGTTTATGCATGCTTCAGCAGGGGACCGCTTTAGCTTTCATTACAAGGCCTGTCATCTAAATCTCTGCTCAGTTTGATGCCACTTGTGCTGAATTTGCCTCGTAAAATGTTTCTGTCAACCTGTTTTTACCACCCTTTGAAGATCTTATTAGATAAAGGAATATTTCCATCATGTCTCCTATACTTCAGGCTCCAGCAGTGCTTTTAAATCATTACACAGTGTGGTATGGCAAACCTTTATATGTTGTGTAATTCTTGCTGCTTATCTATTCTGCTTCAATTTCACATTACCTGCTATTCAAGCAACGTGAACAACAAGCCTTCGCCGCTTCAAGAAAGGAACCTAAGCCTTGACACCGAGCAAGCTATTCAACACAGACCGCGAGAGCAGCTAACAAAGGTGCTCCTCTGTGATGCTTCTCTTTCCCGTCATTATGTTGACGTGACAACCGACTGTGGAGCACGTGAATAGTTATTATAGTCTGACTCAGGAACTATGTAATTGTCTTCGGGCTTTTTATTACTTGTCTCCAGTGTTGAAACACGTGTCAGTATGCTGTTGATGGAATGACAGGTCTGATGCGTAACCATGGCAGCCAGGATGGAGGTGACGCTGCGTGAGAGCAGGATGAGCATGGAAGACTACAAGAAGCTACAGAATCTGTTCTTTGTGAGTCTTTTTCACTTTACTAATAGCCTCTCATTACTGCGCCAAAGGAGGTGAAAAAGGAATTGATGCCCTACTGTAGCATCCCATAGTAACCCTTTGAGCTTTTCTAAAAAATGCCTTAAAATCCAAAGCACAGTCTACAGCACTTGGAAAATGAGAGTGCAGGCATCACACAACACTGTCACAAGTTTTTCCTTTGTCGATTAATTGATTACTGCTGTCGATTAAATATCATATATAATCCTAGAGGTGACATTTGGCTTTTGGGTCAGATATTAGGGATACGCTCTAAATTTTAAATGAGTATAATAATATTAATTATAATAATAATAATAATGTACCGGAAGAACCAAAAACCAGGTACTTGGTTGATAACCATTTCCATTTGGTTACCATTACTTGCTTACAATTGGATGTATATCAAATACAGAAAACACTTCGACAGAATTATACAAAGTAGACAGTATTGATATCTGTGATGTTTCTGATCAGTCAGGTGTAAAATGTTTAATGTCTTCCAATGCTGCTGATTTTGAACCAGGTCTCCCCGGGGTTGTCTCGCTCTTTGTCCAGAAGTGAATTCATCCGTCTGGCCTGCTCAACAGTTGGTCATGGCTCCAAAGAGGAGTACGGCCTGTTGTTCGACTGCGTCGCTGTCAGTCAGGGGCACCACGACCTTTTCCCTGACAGCGATTCTGTGAAGGAAGAGGGTCGGATGAACTGGGATGGGCTATGCTCTTTTCTTCAGCAGGATCTATTTGAAAAGCTGAAGCACAGCAGAGTGAAACGCGTGCCTTACTGGAAGCCGCCTCGCACTCTGACCTGTCCCCATAGAGACCCGGTCCAAAAGGTAAAAGGCGGCTGTCCTCCTGGATACCCTGAAGGCAGTTTGGCGTGAGTGAGCCAGCATGTTCATTTGCAGACCCGATGCTTTGCAGCTGTTATGCGCAGCACTTTGACATTGACATGATGGAGATTCCAGTCTGCTGACTGTATAGCATTTTTAAGAATTAGTGTCTCTCATCTAAATGTCTCTGCTCATTTAAGATAAGTGGCTTTGGACTCCCAAAAGTTTAACATCTATCAATTAGTATGCAAATGAACCGGCCGCTCCAAAGTGCCGACAGCTGTGAATAAAGTGATGGTTCGCTGCTTCAGTGTTTTGAACCTGAGAATGACAAAATGTTACTTGGTTTTCACCAAATGGCTGATAGAATCCGACATGCACAGGTCATTCGGTCTGACTTAAAGGGTCAAACACAGTCATTGTGTAACTAAGTGTGATTCCCAGTTCCCCAGAGTGGGTCTCGGAAAGCTAGAGAAAAAATTACACCGGGTCCTCTGTTCACAACAGTATCATCATACAACATGGCAAGGTTTACAAACGGTGTCCAATGAACTACTTTGCACAACATCCGTAAAAATACTTCACGTAGCACAAAGCAGGAAACCTCGCTCACCACATTGTTTTTCATTTGATTGTTTTATATTAACGGCCCGAACCTCCTCTTCATGCAAAGATTTACGGTAATCCCGATTTTACCACTGCTTTAGTGCTGCTTCGGAGTAGATCGTGACAAGTTCAAATTTTTGTTTAAATTTGTGTTAAGTATTACCGTAGGAATGGAAGATATATATAAATATGGAGTTTAAAACACATCCCAGGTTAGACTTGCTCTTTTTTTTGTAAAATAAGATGGTAAAACAAGCATGCATCATAAAAGTAATATGGTATGTCGTGTACAGTATCCATATTCGCTATAAATTTGTTCCCAAGACAATTTACAGGAGTAATTGCTCTGTACTCAAACCATATGAAAACTCATTAAACCAAGACAGTAATGCTCAGTCTCTGATATGGAAGTCCTTGCCAGCAATATGCTTTTGGCACTACGTCAAACTCATTTGATTATTAGTGCAGATTAAACACAAACTAACGCCGTGTAATCACAAATTTCAACAGCATTTAAACATAACAAATGCCATTGGTGTTTTTATGGCATAATTCTTCCATCTATTAATCATGCCCCTGTACTGATATTGCATTTCCCTAAATGGAAGAGATAAGTGTTTGGTTCTAAATGAAAATCTGTGTCCTGTTTGAATCCAAAGGCAATATTTAATTGCATTATATACAATTCTTGAATACGGTTGTCATGCTCATCCTCAGTTTTTATTCACATGCTTTGAAAGGCACTTGGATCATTAAGTATGTGTAGTAAGATAAGTTTGAACAATCTATTGTCTTTTGTTCTTTATTTCTATAAAAGTCAGCGGAGACTTGAAAGGCGTCAACAGTTGAGAACCACTACTATAATTCATGTTGGGGTGCTCCAATGTTTGCCCAGAACAACATTTGTTTGCACAGCTCACTATTTATGTATATACTTTTTCTTTCTTGTCCCAAAATATAAGTTAAAAAAAAAAAAGTAACTAAATAAATAATGGAAATGATGCCATCTGCACAACTCAGGTGTTGTACCTGCCAAGTTGGGGTCAGTACATGACTGTGAGCAAAAGAGGATCTGTGGGGCTGCGGGACCGCAGAGACATGTCTCTTCTGAGTACCCAACGACTGCCTAACTGTACAGTCCGACCCAAAGACCTGTGGGTGACGGACGTGGTGCTGTTGCAAAACGTACACAAGGTGATCGCACAACAACCACTCGAGCGTACACTGAAGTCAGTCTCCTTCGGTATTTTAAATGAAACAATTAGGCAGAACGTTTTGGATGTGACTGCGCTACTTTCGTAAATTCAAATCCCATATATATATTTTGGGCCACTGATGTGATGTTTTTATTTCCAATGACAAGACAAGCACAAAATTGACATACTACTTAGAGTCAAAAAAAGTTTTTTTTATATCAAGTGATTTAATTCAGCACCATCACAAAAAATTCAAGCTAATCCCCTATGAATAATTGTATTATTATGTTTAATGATAGAGTATTAATACATTTTCAGGAAATTAATTATTGTAATCAACCTTTTTGCCCATAATCTTTTACGATTCATTTTGCTAGGATAAGCAATAATATATCAAACAATTATTCACATAGTCTTTAATAGTTGCTTTAAAAGTGTTGTAATCATTGTGATATTTATACTAATTATATTCCACTATAATATAATTTTTCTTTCATTCTCATTACTCATAAAGCTTTTTCTGTGTTCAGGATTTTGGTGCCTTGGAAAGCATGGCATGAAAATGTGTAGAATTTTTATTATTCTATCGTGTGACTTTTTATTTCATTCCTGTTCCTTGCCCCACAGATAGCCGCGTCATTTACAAGTAAGGAGGTATGCTTTTATGACATATTATCGAAAGAGAACTTCATCTGCCAATATAAAGTCCAGGTAAAAAGCACAAATCATTTATCTGAAAACATTCTTTCATCACAAATCAGCCTTGCTAGAATAAAAATGCAATTTGACACACTTAAACCTTTGTGTTCTAGAACGTATCCCGTCCTAAAATCTTCAAATATACAAATAGTTTGGTTTTCTCTTTTTCCAGGGTTTAAGGTTTACTCCATGGTGTCTGGACTATTGGTCCAATGCCTCCAAGCCAGATCAGGCTATCCTCACTATAGGTGACATCGGTGGACAGGTGACACACTGCACAAAACTGGATAACATTATTCACCTTAATCTTACGGCCCGTGATTCTTTGCACGAAGTTTAGCCGAACCAGCATTTTATTTCTGAAAACTCTTGGTTCTTCTCTGGTTGTGCAAGAGTAAAGTTCAAAGCGAGTGTTAAGTCGTGCTGCGTCTATTCAATGAAAAACAGAAAATTTATAATGTCACGGTAGTATTTTTCAAACAACTCAGACTAATTTGTCTGCGTTCCTCATTCTCCGGTAGAAGCTGGAAATATTTGGAGGCTCTAAACAGCATGCTTTCCTCGTTCGGCACGGCCAGTTAAAAACAATGCTCATGACGTCCCAATCGAAACTTCTTCTGCCAGCAGCGCAACAAGGCATTCAAGACATTGTTTGATGTAATGACGGCCAATGATCAATTAGAAAAGGGGGTTGTTGCCTCACAAAAGAAATAAAGTGGATTAAAAAAAGTAGGGTCTAAGGATGAATGCCAAAATGTCATTGTTACACGGCTCACACAATGTGTGTGTCTTTTTCCCAGGTCAGCGTTTTACATTTCACATCAGTCCAGATGTATTTGTTTGAGCGGCGTCGTCTGTGGACCGACTCGGATTCTGCGGTCATCGTCCAATGGGATGATGTGCTCAAAGGAAAGCATCACTGCTGTCACATTGTTCAACATCAGGCACACAAGCCAGCCTGGGTGAGGAAAGGTACTGTACAAGCACACACATTATAGCTTTAACAACGATCACATTGTCAAAAATAATGTTAATATTTTAGTACATTGTCAGCACTATATGTAGTAAGTAACCCAAAAAGTTCCAAATGTTCCACATTCACCAATAGCCTGAACTGTTCATACAAGGGATGTAAATCCATCAGTTTTCTGTTTTACAGTTTTAGTAAGTCCTTGGAAAATTATTCTTATTGATACGACAACCAGCTGAAGAAATAAACCCTTTTTACTGATCAATGACATGCAGGTATATATGAAATAAAATGCATGAGAAACTTAAGTCCAGTATATCTGGTCTTTTTCTGATCTATATGTTTGAGACCTTTTTATTTTTACACAACAGGTTTGGTCAACAATCATGCACACAGTGAAAGGGAGAAGAAAAATAAGTTCCTGTTAACACAATTTTATTATAACTGTAGCCTTTTTGAAATTGTATTTCTTACAGCACAGCTGAAATTCGATAACAATTGATTCCAACTGCTCCCAACTCTTGAACACACATCTCACAAATGCATGGAAATAGTGAAATTGTAGCATGGCGGTATTGGAAACCTTGCTAACACGGCATTGATATTTTGCTATCGATCTGAACATCACTACCGAGCAATCGGTTTGGAACCCTGTGTGGTCTTCTGTTGGTCCAGGCAAGCTGCATCTTCATTTTGTGTACTCAGTCCAGTCCTGTTGTGCAGCATAACTTAAAAGTAAACCTTAAATTTCAGTTGCTATTGCTTGTTGATGAACTTGTATCATCTGCCCTTTGCACCCACAATGTATATTTGCTTTGAAAAAAAAAAATGCTGTCCACCAATTATTGAAATATTTTCACTGTGACCGCTAATGACTCTTAGATTCAATGGTGGCAGATGACAAGATCAAGAAGTCAGTGATTCTGCATGGAAATAAGGATAGGCAAGAAAACTAAGAAAGCAACCCTTACTTACTCAGTGGGTAGTCTTAAGCATTATGCATGAATACTAGTCAGTTCCTGTTTGTGAACTGTTTGTGGATTGATGTCTGGAACTTCAATTTGCTGGCTCTAGAGTGGCTGTTTAGTACTTTTAGGTTAGATTAAAAGATTCCACCTCAATCTTGACATTTACATTCACTCTGTAACACATGCACATACTGCATCACCAGGCATCTCTCCAAGTCCCCCTACAGATGGCTGCTCAACCTAGGGAGGGGCTCAAGTTCATCATGCAAAGCGGCAATGATTAACAGGTCGAGCGGCAATAGAAAAACCAATTCACGCACATGCCACAAATTCCAACTGGCCACAAAATTTCATATCATTACATAGTCACCCATTGACATGATGGAAAGTGATGAAGTAACACAACCCTGAGAATCATCAACATGCAACAAAAGTTGCATCATTTTATGCTGAAACTTTGTATGGTGCACAGTCGGAAATGATCATATACTTGTTTTTGTTCTGTTGCAGCCTTATTTGTGAATGATTAAAATTTGCGTTTCCCTTCCAAAGAAATTCACATTTTGTGCCACATATAAAAAATGAAGAATCATTTACATTCTTGCAAACGTCTGAGGAAAAAATGCAAATGAAATAAAATAGAAAACATGATATGGCAAGGACATAAGTATTCAGAATCTGTTGTGATGTTTCACCTTGACACAAGGACACCAGTGTCAAGACTGACACTTATTCAGTATTACGACAATAACAGCAAAGGCAGCAGGGGATGAGGGGGTGAGTCATGAGTCATCTAATTCCTCAGTTTTGACTGCTGGCATGAAGTTGGAGCTGCAGGTCTGTCCTCATGGGACTCTCTCACTTCAGCTCATCCCGGGTGAAAAAGAGGTCGCTTTATTGTATCATTGATCGCTTGCATCATTCAGCTCCATCTCTCCTTTAGAGTCATTGGGCTGTTTAATGATGAGTCAGCAGTTGCATCGTTCCGAGACCAACTTGGCAGAGAGAGATAGATCCCAATGAGGGGGAGAAAGAAGAATAAACTCATAAATAAGCGCAACCAATGGGAAAACAAAGGCGACAAAGCCGACGCATTGAAAGTGGTTGCTAATTGCAATTTTTCAGGCGGTGTGTGTGGATTGCGAGTGTGAAAAACCATGGGGGAGTTTTGTTTGTGTCTGACTCAGTGGAGTGTGTGTGTTTGCATACCTCTGGGTGCTGGTTCTGTTCTTTTTGAAGTTGCACACCCTGCGGTACCAGTGGGAGTCTTACCATTAGCTATGGCTGGGCCACTAGAGTGAGTTGGGTGGGATATGTTGGGGCTCGATTGTGAGGGAATTAGGAAGAAATTGGGATTGTCACACACCCAGGGGGACATGGAAGCCGTCTCGGAGGAAGTATCGCGTTTGCGCTTGAGAGATGCCCGAATGCACTCTGATGAATGTTGAGACCCGAGTGTTCGGTATAATTTGCCCTCAGAACAAGAGGGTTGATTTAATCCCTTGCGCTTCCTCATTCGATTCCAAATTCCGAGAAATGAAAGTAAAATGACATGTGCTTATTAATCAGGCTGAAGCAGCTGTTGTGGGTCACAAAGACCATGATTTGTATGTCAGTCAAAGAGGGAAGAAGTCATTAATCAGTGATGAGTCACACGTCTCACTGAGAAATCTACCCGTATTTTGACTCACAAAGTGGAAAAGAAAAGTTAAGATGAATGGGAAATAATCAGACGTAAATAATTTTGGCGGTAACCTTCGACCCGTGACTGTCACATGCAATCTCGGCACGTCAATGTTATTTGTCAGTTGAGCTGTCTCTGATGGAGGTGTTTGCATTCCAATTCAGATGTCCTCAATCAACGTGTTTATTGAGATGGATGATGACGCAAGGTCCATTAGTTTTTCCGTAATACCAACGAGCAAATGAAAGCCGCTAATTTCCCACTGTGGATGTTTTTCTCTATGGTAGATTTGTGGTCAACACATATTAAGTAGAGTGGCTGTATTTTAAAAATATAGCAACTAAACCATTTGGGGGGGAGGTATCCAATCCGAATAAAAGCAATGACCGCAATGTCATAATCATCAACTATAGCAGAGATGTTTTATATTTAGTTTTTGGCTGGGTTTCTACTTTCTGGATCTGGATTTGACACCTCTTGTTTGTTGCAGTGAAAATGATTCGCTGAGCCTCAGTTGAAGCAACTTCCATCTCAATCGATTGAAAATTAGTATTTAATCTCAATGGCAAATAATAAATACATGGAACCGATTAGCCACTGCCACTGCACATTCAGTGTCAATTATAAACCAAACGTACGTAAAGGGGAGGCGAGGGGCAATACAATGGCAATATTTTTCTATCTAATGTTGATTTTGTACTTAATATAAGGCAATATTTCAGTTTGTTCCTTACATTTGACCTCATCCTTCTGTCCTGCTGTGTCGTCAGTCCACTGATTATCTTTATAATAGTAATTTGGCATCGTTTAATACATTTGACTTATTGTTGTGGTCTAAGTCACACACCATTGGACTACATAACTGCACATGCCTTTTTTGTGGCATAACCAGCACATCACTGGTTCAATACCAGTCTCCTCTCTATGAAGATGTCTTTTTTGTAAGAGATATCTGGCATTGATCTTCATCATACTTACTTTGTTATATTCCACAGTGCTTTACTTGGACTCACTGGAAGCCTTTGTGTCGTGTAGCACCGAGCCACAAAGCAGCATAGTGATTGGCTGGAAGGCGAAGGACAGCAAGCGCCTACAAGTGACCGCTTTGTTTACAAAAAGAGGAGTTTGGGACATAGACTATCACCATGAACTTAGGATGATTGGTAAGTAAATTAATTCAATCATGAGGGGCTGTAGTTATGAGCCCATCTGCAGCTTCAGATTTATTTACAATTTCTCCTTAAACTACAAAACATAATGCAATAATTTGGGCTCATCTGTCACCATCTGTTCCACTACTAAAACTTAGGCATGGAAAATAATGTTGAATTTATTGCATATGATGTTTGTGTACTGGCATGCCATATGGTTTGGCTCACAAATCTGTCTCTCAAAGGTATGCTTTAATAGTGCAAGTGTAAAAAGACATTGGATGAATGCTTTGTCGTCAAACCCATGAGGGGACAACTGCCGAGATCAACATCCAGTACAGTTATACTATTTGGCAAATAAAAAAAATGTGTTCTCTGTCCAGTTCTGATAAAATTACTGCTATGATAGCATCCATGCCCATCATCTTTTTTGTTTGTTTCCCCTTTTGCCCCTGTGAGATCCCCGTTTACATATAACAGGCCATCTCAATTTTTGCCCAATCAGGTATTTTGAAACGTGACAGAAATTGTTACATATTGTACAAACTGCCGCCTTAAAAGGAAACATTATATTGTCATATGACAACATTGCAGTGAAACTTTCTATTGCTTCCATAAAGTCATGTGTGTGTGTGTGTCGTGAAAACATTTGAAGATAATCTTTACATTCTCTCATTGGTATTGCATGTAGCCACTGCAGGTTTGGATCATCAGGTTCTGTTGTGGAATGCCCACGTGACTGCCAAGCCAGTGTACATACTCAATGGACACGTAGCCCCAGTTACGGCGGTTTGCTTCCTGCAGAAGAAAAAACAACTACTAAGCTACTCCCGAGATAAGGTATAAGTGTGTGTATTTGTGTGTGTGCGTATGGGTGTGTGTGTGTGTGTGTGTGCGCGCACAGTAAAGAAAAATGGCTACTGAGAATCCTTGTATTATTAATTTTGATACCTTACTGCAGAGGAATAAGATTTGTTTCACCCTGTTGCCTCCATTTATTAAAATGATGACCACATTTTCTTCTCAGTCTGCTTTCTTTCTGTTGCACAAATGATGATGTTGCCACTCTTTCTCCTTCCTGTTGCAACACTGTGCATGTTTGCCTGCTCTTCTGGATTTTCTAAGGGGAATAAATATTTTAGAGGTGATTTATGTTCCATCTGCCTTCTCCTTAAACACCATCTGCCACTGCAAGAAGCTTTGAAAGCTTTACCACACTTTCCTCTGGAAGTGTTCCTGCACCAGAGACATTCATCTTGTTTGGTGCCGTAAACCAATATGGCAGACTTCTCATTAAGAGGCACTCTGAGGCATGCAGTGCAGAAACTGGGCTTGAGCGGTCATCCATCTTTGGCCATTTTTCGTTACACTGATCATTTGTAGATTAGTGTCAAAATATTATTGCCGTTTATTTGTGTAAATGCAGTCAAACTTGCATAGTAGTATAAACTCCCAGCATCCATTTTGTGTGTTTTCAGGTTCTGTGTTTATGGGATGTTTCAAGTCAGCTCTGTATTCATCGCCTGGATGCCGTTTTCCCAGCGACGCAGGATGACACGCGCACACTCCTGCTCCTGATCGAAGAGCGCCAACTCCTGCTGCTCACCTTCAATAGCATGCTTGTCTTGCTGGAGAGCACGAAGGAGGAGATGAGGCCCGGCAGTCATGAGCACCCTGTCACCTGTGTGCTTTACAACAGCCTTTTCAGACACGTACGGGTTTGGTGTGCAGTGAAAAGGAAGAACGTGTGGATGAATGGTTGGACTTCATGTGGAGGCGAATTGATGAATAAAATGTCTAACTGAGCATTAACTAGGTTAGTACGGTAGAAACTGTACAGTATCCCACAGAAGCATGATTAATCATTTGAAGCAGAACTCACGACTGTAGACAGACAGGCTGCCGAGATGGAGTGACAGACAGTTGGGGTGAGAACTTTATGAACTGACTGTTGGACTGTTTGGCTGACAGAAAAATGGACTCCCAGATAGATTGCCTGACAGACAGATTTACAGAAGAAAGGACAGTTGAATAGACTGATAGACTGAAACAGCTGATAAATAAAATCCAAAATAGATGATTGTAGATTATGTACAGAATTCCATAATAGACATTTAATAATGTAAAGCAGAATACAATTCATTGGAGTTGACAAACTGATTGACAGATGAGTTGAATCACTGATAGACTGACAGACTGAATTACTAACCAACTGAATGATGGACCGACAAACTTGATTGATTGACTGACAGATTGATGGATATGTGGATGGATGCATTGCCTGACAGACTGATGGACGGACGGAAGGAGGGACTGCTTAGTAGACTAACGCATCAACTAACGTAACAACGTTCAAATCATTGACTGACTGGTGAACTGACAGATGCATTGATGACTGGACTAATGCATGGACTGATAAACTGAAAAATTTACTTACCAAATGACAGATCGATGGATGGACGGACTAACTGACAGACTGTTGAGTGGACTGATAGCCTTACCGACTTACATGCTGATCGACTGACCGATGGTCAGCTTGATTGACAATCTGATGCATGGATGGACTGACTCACTGACTGACAGATGTTTCAGTGAATCGACTGATAAACTGAACAACTGACCGACTGACCAATGCTAGCTGAACAAATGGGCCGATGGACGGACGAATTGCCAACAAAACACGATGACTTTTGTGTTTCACCAAGGCCAACTTGACAATATAAGGTTAAGTGCAAGTTGGAAATATTTAAATAATATAGCCTGATCATGTGTTAAATGCAAAGAAGATAAAATGTACTAAATACCATTTTGATCCATTGGCATTTGACAGCAACATTATAATAATTTACTTCGGATTTAGCATGGCAGATGTGATGCATGCATGATGCGTCAAAATCATTAAAAATCCTCATTTCTCAGCACGTAGCACAATCATTAATAGTCATCATTTCTCACCACATAGCACAGAGCAAACTGCTTCCAATGATTGATATCCTCTGACTTTCTCTCTCTCTCTCGCTGCAGGTAATAAGCAGCGACACTGGCTCCTCTGTGATCTGCTGGCTGGCTGACACGGGCCAAAAGGTTAAGCAAATCCACCGTTGCCATGGAAATGCCGACATCTCCACCATGGCTTTGGATGGCACGCAGACACGGCTGTTCACTGCAGGCAGTGATGGAGAGGTTAAAGTTAGTGAACATCCACACACTTTATCACAGTGTCTTGAACTTAGTTATGTATTTGATGTGCTCCCCTCCATAAAAATCTATTTTTAGCTCTATCATGCAGATCCGATCCATAATGCACTGGGCTCTCCAAAACAACCCAACAGTGGGAAAACACAAACAAGTCCTTGATGGGAGTGATAATTATGCATGTAGTAACTCATAATAATTTGCCATGTCACCTTTCACATTTCATCAACACGAATCCTGTGGTTATACGGTCCGATTATTATTAAAGGCAAAACAGATTCAAAAGTGTGTTTCCACTTTGCTCAACTTTCTCTTGTCTCTCGCAGGTGTGGGATTTCAATGGCCGCTGCCTCCACAGAATGAACGTTGCCCTGGGCAAGTCTGCGGCCATCTCGCAAATGCTGCGGCTGAGGACAAGCCTCCTGGTCATGGGTTGGGAGAGGTATTTCAGAAGTGCCATTTTGAGCAGTTGTTTACACAGCAATAGTGTCTTAGAGCCTGAAAACATTTGAAAAGTGTCTGAAGTTATCAACAACAACGGTTTCTGTCTCAAAGAAAAAAATTGTGGCCTGTGAAAATGGGGGACAGGGACATGCGTTTAATTTTTCAGCATGTCTAAGTCTCATGGTGAGTTTGTTAATCTGGATCCAGACACATTATTAAGGAGATGTGTAGTCTATTTCAAAAAAGTATCTGATTCAATTTTTTTTTCCTGTGCTATCACTTGACAAAATAAAATTGAGTAAATTCAACAAAAACATTCATAAATATCATTTATTGTTCAGAAAAAGATAATCAAAGATCATTTGAGCGTTGAGTGTCATATATTTGCATTCCTTTGAAATAATCAGTACCCAAGCAATAGCTAACTTTTAAAACCTTGTTTTCAATGTATGTGCTTTCTGCAATCTGAGCGTGGATTTCCTTGTCTAACATCCACATCCCACCGGAGCGTGGTTTTCCTTGTGTAACATCCACATCCCACCCATCCACATTTCATCCGTTATCAGTGTTTTGAGTGTGTTGTTTTTCCACGCCTCAATGGCCCTCTTGCTGTTTCCTGCTGTAGGATGCTGACAGTATTCCGCCGGCATTCCTTCTCTAAGCTTCACGTTGACCCATCAGAGTGGAAGGGCGGTGTTCATCATCGCGCTGAAGTTCTCTGTGCTGCCTTCCAACCTCCGCAGACTCTAGTCACAGGTGTGTGCGTCTGCTGTTTTCTTTTTTGTTTGTTAAAGAATAACAAACCTAAAGTGCATGTATTTGATCCTTTTTTAAAACAATGTATTACATTTAGTTTAGTCAACTCACAAGATGTTTTATGTCAATAATAAACTGGCTTTCTTGTGTGAACATGCAATACGTCAGCCAAAACTACTTAATGAATAATTGTTGTTAGTTAATCTTTCACGACACATAGAAGGTGTTATATCTTGACATTCTACTTCCGATTCTAAAGGTGAGATCCGAGAATCGCCATGGTCTATTGCTTATGATTAATTTGAATGCCACAATCTATCGGCACTGATCTAATGAAGTACTTTCATAACTTCCTCCCAAGTTACTTGCCCAAAGTAGACTTTCATTAAAAAGTATGCATATGCATTGTCATAAAAGTGCTTGTCTAACTATGTATCATCCTTCTCTTTTCTTTGTAAGTTAAACTTTAATGACTTGAATTAATAATGGGTCTGTGGGGGTGGGCATTACGGAGAGGAATGTGGAGATGAAAAGAGAAGGAGAAGATTTGGAAATGAAAATAATTCAACGAAAAGCACTTAAGTGAAATAACAAGGAGCAATTATGCGCTGATGAAATGAAGTGTGGTTGTTATGAAAGGAGTCATTCTCTACATACAGTTGCTTTCATGAGTGACTGCATGCATGATTAAACAGACAGACATTATTTTGGGTGCCTGATGGGCGCATACTGTGACACAATAACTTGCATTAAAGGATAAGATTAGGAGTCAAAGTGAACATGTTATGCCACAGTTGCCTTAAACGAAATCACTAAAACGAAGATGACTCCATAGAGACACTGGAGTTGCATATTGCGCAACACTTACTTGACTTCATTTCCAAACATGAATTCATTTTTATTTACGTTTCACGCAAATATCAATGCTTGATTCATTGTAGTATAAAATGCAAAAAGAACCAAACCCCTTTTGTGGTTGTTAACAAGATTTTGAGTTTGCTTTTAAAAAATGAATGTTTGGGAACACCTTGAATTGTATTACTTTAGGCTTCAGTTCCCGTGTCGCAGAGTGCGGGCATACGTTGCACACCTGCTTCATTCGGCCTTAGACACAACAGCTCTTGAGATAAGTAAGGAGAAAGATAAAGTTAGGGCTGCAGGGGGAAACTCAGATAAGAATGGGTGTTCTCAGCGCTGCAGGGAAAGGGCTTTGGAAGTAATTAATGGTTTGTGCTGGAACAAAAGCTCGATTCAGGAGATTCTTAAGTAAGTTTGGAAACTTTGCCCCCAAATTCCTTTTGGTTTTCCTCCGAGTTTTCTTGTTATCAGATTTATGTCGCGATTGGCAAAATATCATTGGATCTATTAATTAATGTTGCATTTTTGTTGTATTTTTACATTGGATCTGTGGTTAGGTGGGGGTTCTTATTTTCTTATTCCTTTCCATTCATAACTTGCTCTCACTCAGCCAAGAAGCCTCACTATATTGATAGCTCTTGAGAACTTGGTCAGATGAATGCGAATAATCTATTTCATGAATACTATTTTCTAAAGTATAAACTCAATTTCCTCACCTTTCTTGACCATTTCTTTGATTTGATAACTTGGGATGGCTTTTACCGTTGTGACATAATTATGCTGCAGTCCTTTCGGCACAAAGGTAGTGTTTAAGAACATGATTTGGCCTGTCATTATGGTTGGCTCTATTACCCTTGAGGGTGAGGAGACGTATTTGGTGAAATATAGTGAAGTATAGTGAAAATCTATTACCAGTTTATAGAACCCCCTAAAAACGTTCATAATTGCCCAATCGATGCACAAGATGGCAGCTCAAGGAACTACATTTGTCTTCATGAAGCTCATCAACTAACTTTAAAGTAGTTCTTTGGCACTAGCCTCCCCCAAGACGGTTGCAATAAGAGGTGGGTAAAGAAGCCAAAATTGTACTCAAGTGATTGTAATGTTTCTTTGGAATTATATAATTCAAATAAAAGTAGAAGACAATCCTTCAAGTAATTACTCAGTACAAACCAACAACTCAAGTACTGAGTTTGGTGAGTTAACTTCTGTCATTTTGTAACCACAGCATGATGATCAACCGCACTTAAAAAAAACATTACCTTCCTCTTTCTCCCGACACAATTGTAATGGTAATGCAGCAAATGGATTTGGGCTGTCTGAATAATGCAGGCGAACTGTTGTTTTTGACAATCCCTCTCACCTCCATTAACCACCTGTAAAATAATTATATTATTGCTTTATTTATGAGCACACATGATGGAGCGTTTGGAGTTGGAGTTATGTTGTATCTTTAAAGTCGTGTTCTTTAAAGTTGTCTTCATACTCAGTTTAATGAATAATTTTCATATGATGATGATGATTGTAGAAAGGCTATTAGCCTGTCTATTTTTGTGCAGGAAGCCGCGATGGAGAGATTATAGTGTGGAACAACAACACAGAAAAAGCTCTGAGGAAACTACAGCTGCCGGCTAAACATGAAGAATTCAGTAAGCAGCTCGGTCTCATGTGCACTCACACACACACACGCACACACACACGCACACACACACACACACACACACACACCACTCACACTACTTGCACTTGTTCAGGTGTTCGTACAAAAGCGCTTCAATGTGAGGTATTTTAGATTTGTAGCGAGACAGCATGGTGGCCTAGAAAACTGATGCATAAATGTGTAGAAACATTTTATCATTTGTTTAAATAAGAGCCACCTTTGTTGCATGTGTTCCCCAAAATACTCTTGTGTCTTCTACAGTCATTTTTTTCTCTCCCAGAGCAAACGAAGCATTCCCTTGACACCATCTCCACGTTGTCGTTTTTACAAGGTCGTACATCTGCACAAATAGCAAAAGGTAGACTGAGCAAAATTTACTCTGGTATTATTAGTTTTTTTGCATGGGTTGTCAATGTATATTTCTTCACGCGTTGTACCAAAATGCCTGAAATTGATGTAGCTTTGGAATTTATATCAATAATAATAATGATAATAATAATTAATAAAATAGTACTAATAATAATAATGATAATAATGTTGTAATATTGAGTGCATGAAACTGAAACTTAAAAAAAGGACATTAGAGTTGCAGTTTCTTGTGCTAAAATGAGAAGAATTGAGGACATTATTTGACGTGAACATGGATCGTGCCTCTTTTGTTGCTGTTTTGTTATTCCTGCCATTAACTAATAATGTTTTAACAAATATTTAATGACAGTGGCTGCGGAATTTATGGTTTATCTCCAAAGACGGAGGAGGGCGGTTACTGGGCTCAACCTGCTGCATTGGATTCCTATTCATGCATTCACACCTTTATTTTCGAAATAATATGACTTTATTGTCATGTTATTACTTTAAGTTATAGCTAAAATAAAATACTTCTCCATTGTTAGATTAAAAAGCATAATGTTGCGCACAAGTATCGTCTTTTTTCCCTCAAAAAAGGTTATTTCTGATATTTGCATTCCCCTAAGGTGGTGCCGACTTGGTGTCATGTGGCAGTTCTAGTCTGGTCAGGCTCTGGAACACGGTCCACGGCCGTCTACTGGGACACTTCATGGCTCACGAAGCACAGCTGGGCTCTGTCGTCATGAACGTCAGTCCCTGTGGAAAGCTTTTAGTCACAGCAGATCGGGTGGGCACAATCAAGACATGGGACATCGAGGTACAAAACAGACAATTGTTGCTGATTCTTTAATTAAAAAAACGATATGTACCAGCTTTCAGTTACAAGCAGAACAAATTACAAGTGGATCTGATGGGATTTGATGGAAATCTAAGCATCTGAACTGAAATATTATTTTTCATGTTACTTTTAGATTTCTACTAAATGCACAAATCTGATTGGACCTGCTGTTTTTGATGTAACTGGCATTTAGTATATTCTATTCTATCACAAAAGCTACAAGTTGATGAATCACATTGTGGCGTAAGTAGTGCATGACAAGACCAAAGCAAATTGAATACTAATAGAAGACAATTTGCAAATACAAAAAGTACTGACGAATATTTTGATGGCACATATAAACATAGGACGAACGTAAGGAGAAAGTGGACATGACAGGTAAAACTAATGAGTGCAAACTGGAAGGAGAAGACAAAAAAATAGTAACAAAACATGAAAAACTGAAAATAAACTGCCCAACACTCTGAACAGTAGTTTAGTAGTAACCTGAACGGTAGATTGACACTCAAGGGTTAACTTGTGGTTCCAAAGGAATTAGTGTCTGACATGTCAGACAATATTACTGCAAAATGACAGCCTCTCGAGTATTATGAATAATTTAGACAATATTCTCGAGTATTTATTAAATATTTGGACCTCAAGTCTTTGAATTCAGATGTCTGAAGCTCATTTTAGTCCAAGTTTAATTTATGGAAATGAATGTGTGTAGCAGTGCTGAAGAACTTTGGCAAGCTCAGCTCTCTCCGGTTGAAATCCTGTCCCACGGCAAGTGTGCTTTGGGATCAGCTGGGTGCCTTGAACGTTTGCACGGTGTTGTGCACTCAAGACGCAATGCAGTGCAGTACAGTGCCTCTCGTTTAAATAAAACACAGATTTTTTTGTTTTATGACATTTTACTTCAATAAATTGATAACTTTAAGCACTGAAACAACCAATCACAATTAAAATGTGTGCTTTTCTAAAATAAAATAAACAAGTATTTTCAATAGCCATAGATTAAGTCCATTGAGGAGCAGTGTACTAGATCTGCTCAGCCAATTTACACATGGTGCCAATGATTTTTTCCCTTTTGCCTTAAACTTATACTGAGGGTCTTTATCTAATACTGCATAATGTAACAAAACATGTACACACGCTGACTTACATTACAACCTGTTAGTGCTACATGTTATACCTGACAGGTAGACGGCCGGGTGATTGACACTTCAATCAGACTCAAATTTTAACGCAGGTAACAGCACAGAAGAGGACATGCAGACTATTTCAAAATCCCAGATGAACATTTTATTCGTAGGCCCACCCAAAATTGATTCGCAGGCATGTCACGTTTTTTCATTTTCTACAGAAATGAATAATCTTCTTGAGAAGAATCCGAGTCCCTCAGTCTACCAACAAGATACTATTAAGAGGGGGACCCCATGAAAATGAGACATTACACCTCAAGGGGTCTATCCATATTCCAACCTCATCCACTCCTAAGCCAGCTGCACACCAAGCATGGAACGTGCTTGGTTCTGCCTTCATATTACCTGGCCGAACCAAAATACATATCAAACATATACATAGATGCAAATTGAACAGAATTGTCATTAGAAAATGAGCATGCAGATGGTGAACTTTAGCAAAGTAATTTTCAAGATGCACATACATGCACGCGCCTCCGAAATGCCCTCCAAAATTTACATTGAACTACCTGACTTCCTCAGTATTACTGCCTGGAGTCAAACGAGGAAGTGGTTAGTGAACCTCCACAATTGCTGCGCAGTTTCCGCCCACACCATGATGGGGTTACGCACCTGCATACACGTTTCCACGGCAATCATCTGCTCCTTCTGTCAGCATCGTCAGACTGTCGTGTGGCCCTCAGCTATCTGCCAGGAGACATCATTGGCTTTTTTGGACAGGTAACACACAGTAAAGTAGTGCTGTTATTGGAATTTTTTAAATAAATGGACTTAGTGGCAAAGCCATTGAGTGTTTAGCACGCTGCCCCCGGGCTAGTGGTGAATGGTAGGCTCCAGATGACATTCTAAGAGGTATTTCTTGTTTTATTCTTATTTGGCTAAATGAGGTAAACAAAATATTGCAAATAGTCAAGGAAATTGTACATCACTTTTGCTTGATAGTTAGAACAGTCACTTTCTATCTGGATTTTTTTTTAAAACAAAATCCCAACCATTCAAAAGACTGTGAAAGTAATGTGACGGGTTCACATTGAATAGCTTACTATTGCTGTTTGAATGATGGTATGCGATTCTAAAATTGACTTTTTGCTTCTCCACTGATGTTCTATTAGGAGGAGCAGTGGAGCATCATGAGGTCTGCATGTGTTCACCCACAGCAGGACCCCTGTAATGGTAGGCACCCTGACAACACAGCAGAATGCGAGGAGATGGAAACAGACAAGAAGCACGATTGTGGAACAGAGCACAGAGTTTGTCTGAGTGAATTATTTCTAACCTAAGTCTCTTTGTACTTTAAGTTGTTTTTTTTGTTGATATTATGGGCTTGAATTTTTTTTCATCAGTTAAAATTACCGTTTCAATTACTCGAGACTACAAACTGTACCAAGCTCAACAGAAATTGACTTTGGGTGTTTGCGTTGTGACACATTGACCAGAAACATCATCAAAGGGATGAAGCTGAAAAAAAATAAAAAAATAATCAAGTGCGCGCCAGTAAATGATGTGAACTAGGATGTGTTGCTATAATTCCGGAAGGTAAAATTTTGACATTAGTTGGGCACTCAACATAAATGATGGCATCTTAAAGTCAAGTGAAAAGATGTACTCAACTTGCGTCAGCAGTAGCAGTCTGGAGACAAGATAAATCTTGGTACAGGTCACTGTTACTGTACCATTTATCAACTGGAGGTGTGATATTAGATCCTAATGAGATGTAAAATCAAAACTATATGATAGACTTGCTGGGATACTAAAGTACTGGAGAAAATATATTTAATCCTTGATGCTATAAAACCCACCCTCTCCTAAACGATCGGGGCTTGACCATATAACGTTATATAAATTATACACATATTATATATCATTCAAAGCAATATTTTAATATTTGTACTGCAATATGGAGCAAGGTTTCAACCTAGTGGGTAATGATTACTGGTGTGAATATTTTGTTTTATGAATGATCCGATACCAATGAACTAATTACAAGACAGGAATGTTTTTGTAACCCTATAAAATTACTATATTTTTGTTTACTACAGTGGCTTTCAATACAATGTAGAATTCTTCTCAATTATATACTAATAAATATGTTTATTTTATTGCATTTAAATGTTTTTCTTCATGCTGCACGCTAGCATAGTACTTAGCACATCCCTCCTCCAAAAAATATATGTAACATGCATTTCACATTCTGAAAACATATGGTACTCTAAGTCAGGGATAGGCAATGACAGTGAGCCCTTACAGTGTAGTTTTAAGTTGTAATATCAGCATTTACCACTAGATGGCAGACATGGCTTAGTTGCATTTACACCAAGGCTTATACTGCCCTTTAATACAACGAGAGTAAACCTAAAAGTTTGTTGTGGAATAGGACTGAAAGGCAGGAGTACCTCAATAAAGTGAGTTAATTTTACATTGGGGAGGGGTGCAATTTGTGGTTATTTTATAGCTCGCTTCAAACCCTTATTTGTAGGTTTAGGATTGATTTGTATGATTTTTGTTGTTGTTGATTGGTTGTGAGAAATCATGAGGTAAATCTGGAATGATCAAATATCATTGCTTACTATTATTTAAATGTAACCTATACTCTTCCTTAAAATGAATTTTCTTTTGTTTGGAGTGTGGTGCTCAGTGAGCTATTCATCATGGGAATGATTGTGAGCACAACAAAGGTTAATTTAGTACAAATATATAATATACTTTATAGTGGAGTTGACGGTTTTATTACTTTGGATGTTGTGGAGTCAGTGGTGTGTCTGAAAGTAGCAGTTAATGAATAGATGTACCAGGCACAGTATATTGGCCTGGGTGCAGTTGATTTAATGACATTATTAAGTTGTTGCATTGCTTTATATTTGTCTCTAGTGCAACTGTAGCGCTTCTTATTGATGCCTTGAAATACAACTTTTCGAAATATTACACAAATGCACACACCGGGAAAATGAAGATTAAATATTTAAATCGCAGTCTCTGCTTCTACGTTCCATCTTCACGATCAGAATTTAATTTCCTGTCACTTTAAAAGAAACAGTGTTATTGCTGAGATTTTTTTTTTTTTTTACTGAGATGTTTCAGTCACTGTCCCAGTGTTGATGTGTGTAGGCATGTGTGTATGTGCTTAGATAGGTCTTGAGAAAAGTTCATCACGTAAACCAATCCGCCAAAGCGAAAGAAAGAAATCCTAGTCTACACACTTCATCTGTGTGTGTGTGTCCAATGCACGACTGATATTGATGTGTCTGAGTGGTCAGTGTAATCCGAACAAGTGCTCTTGTGACCATGAGAGATGAAACTGTGGGTCTCTGTCTCTCCAGAGGCCACTTTTTTGTGTTGCCTGTAAAATCACTTCTACAACTAGAAAGTGGGGAAGTAGCAAAATTGGATGAATGAGACATCAGTATATCATGCAAAATTTCAATGTACCTCACAAGGTAATGCTTTCTCTACTACCTTTTACTGAATTTACTGTTTTCAACCACTATCTACTACATTCCACCGTGGATATACTACAGTGTGCATTGACAAAATTATTTTTGTATTTATTTTATTTGAATTGTCTTCTGTCCTTTCCTTAGTAGTTTATCAATGAGGCTGAACAATGATCATGTAAATCAGTGAGCTTTTAGGAAGAAGCTAATCTTCCTCATCTGGCTTCTTACGTAGACAAAGAAGAAGCGGACCATGAATGAAGGCAAATTGAAATTAACTCTGTGATTAACGAGCAGTGCAATACAAACTTTTTGGCTAGGTCGTTGTACTATCGATCATCTTAATCTTGAATATGTTTTTTTTTTTTTAAGTCTTACTCCTCAGTGGGATACAAATATATTTTGGATTGGTGTTGATTTGATTTGCTTGCTACAGGAAGTGTGCTCTCAGAGTAAATGGCATTCAACAATATAACAGACATAAATCTCCATGCACACCCCATTTCCTATGTGCACTGTAATAATGTGTGTCCATATTCTATAAGTTATTGTAATTCTAGGTGTTAGATCTAGTGTTTGCAAAAAAAATTCGGTTTACTCATTGATGATTTTATTTCAGAATAGAGGTGGTTTGCACGTTCTATAAATTAAGGGGCTTAGCTTTGTAATATTGCTTCATCTGGTAAAAGGACACATACATCTCTATTCTTATAGTCAATTTTAAATATAGCTTCATTTATATGTATGAGTTTTGTAGCAGGTGATTTAGTTGGAGTCTCGATGCACGTTGCAGCTCAGACTGCCGGGCTGCATCATAATTAACATACATCAAATTGTCATGTAATTTACTCCTCATCCTGATGTTGATGCATGGTTAATTTTAGCATTCCCAAGATGTAATATTGTGCAAATAAATGAATACACCACTGTAACAAGAGCATGGTTATCCAGCATAAAGCCGGTACACTATTACTTATTAAATTCCTTCATGAAAAAAAAAAAAGAAGCTATTCAGAAACACATGAGCTAATCTAAGGGTTTATTGACATGATAGTTTTTTCACGCAAAGACAACAATTTGCACAGCAAAATGCTGCAATAGGTGTGCTAGAAGATCAATGAGGAAGGATGACCTAAACTGAAGCATGCTATAGCAAGAATTTAGTTACCTAATTTTGGCACTCGTAACTGGCATACAACCCTGCTTCCTCCAGTCCATTGAGCATCTCAGTAAAGCTCTCGCATCCTCTGCCAATCTGCACATTCATTACCAAGATGGCACATGACAGAGAATGTTGCTTCAGGGGACATTTGAGTCAAACTGGTGTGCCAACTGAAAAATATACAGACACATGAGAGATTTTTTCACACATCCTTCAAATCACAAAGTAATCATTAATATGCAAAAAGGAAGTTTAGTGAAAGCCGGTAGTTTGGCACTGGGTTAATGTATATTTACATATGCATTGCTTTGGTGAGTTTTAATTAGTTCTTTTTTTCTTCTTCAATGTTCCAAAGCTGATTGCACAATATACAATAGAGGAAATGATTTGCAATGTATTCGGCAATGTATTCAAAAAACACAATCTTCTTTACATTGCACAGACCTGCAACCACCAAGGTTACTTAATTCAATTTTTTATGGCCAAGTGTGTGTGCGCATGTGTGTCTGCGTCCCTTTATTTACCGTTTAGCATCGTGAATTAGAGCAGAACTGCATGAATGATGGCAACGCAACGCTGAGATGAAAACCATCCATCAGAAAGGAAAGAGAATACATGCAGCCCATTTTTGGTTGGATGAATATAAGCTGAGGCAGAGTCAGGTAAAGAGGAAGGAGATGCCAATAAGAACATGAGCAATTGCGAGGTTAGATGAGTGGAGTCGGGATGCTGTAAAGATAAATGAAGAGGTGAATTAGAGTATACACAGACTGTGGAAAGATGGAGACTTGCGTCAGAAAATTGACGGAAAAGAGGCACTGGGATTACTAAAGGACAGACTAGACAGAGATGATGGCATGCGGCTGTGCGTAATACCTCACCTTATACTCCCTCAAGACTCCGATGACTATAATTTTACAACTTCACAATATCCTTCAATGCTTGCTCTAGATGAGCAGACAGGACAGCCGACTGACATTAGAAGCTCTGAAGCCATAGAAAGTCACACATTATCAACATGGTTTGACCTTTCTAGTCTTAAAAGCCGACAGTCTACAACAAGACTGGACCTTTACGTTGACTCAAAGCTTGACTCAAGACACAACACACTATGGATGTGGTAAAAATCACCCAGAAACACTCTAATACTTTTTCCATTTGTATTTGTTTGGCCCCTTGCTGCTACAATAAGTTCATATGGCTCAAGGTATGGTTTTTACATATAGATAAAAAACACACTGACTAGACAAAGGCACTTTGATTTTGAAATCACATGCATGCACATAAGATAATGCTCCATACCTTGTCTATTTCGACTACAAATTTTGCATTCCAATGCAAATGAGCCTAAATGATTCCTGAAGCCGATGGATTCAAGACAACTTGATTGATCTCTCTTCAGATTGATCTCACAAACATGCTATTGAGTAAGATCTGCTCAGAGTTTAAAGATAAAATGTAGCGTTCACGTACGCAGGCTCCAATATCCTCGTTCAGGTCATACTTGAACATTCAAGATTAAAGGTCCCATCTCTTAGAGGGCACGGCATTAAAATTCATGTATTGTTATTATCATTCCAATACCGTAGCGAGCAAGTGCACAGTTCCCCTTAAGGCCACGGAGTTCTCTTTAAGGTAAATGAATCGCTGGCTACTTTAGCATCTATTTTAAAGCCCTGTATTAAAATAAAGCCCGTTATGAAAGAATGTCGGTGCGCCGATTTAGTGTCTCCTATAGTCCACAATGTCTTTTCTGTATGCTAAAAGGACCTTCGACTGAACCACTTGAGAAGGGAAATATATGATATGTATGCCTAAAACACACGCACGTACGCACACCCACACTTAGATTGCTCCAGTTAGGTGGCTTTACTCCTTTTTATTTGCAGTTGATGCACACACGCAGTCACTTTGTGTTTTCACTTGGAACACATTGTGACACTTTGCCCCCCTGGTCTCATCACCATGGTTGATATCTTCAATAATCTCCCCTTTCAATTCAAGTGCTAACTAAAAAGCCCTCTGTGTGTGAGTGTGTGTGCTTGTCTGTCTGTGTTTGTGTGTCTGTGTCTGTGTCTGTGTGTGTGCACGTGTGTGTGTGTGTGTGTGTGAGGAGGGATGAGAAGGGAAAGACAGAGACAAATTACGAATACAGCATTCACAGATTTTTCGCTTGAATTTAAATTATTTATGTTTTTGAAATATTGAAGGCCTCCACCTGCCGGCAAGCATATCCATCTTTTTTTTCCAACCTCCCCTAACCTCCTCTTCAAGGTTTTCTAAATTTCCCACTAGCCTTCAAATCTTTTTGCCTCTCACCTCTATCTCATCTGTGCCCCTAACCCGAAATGCTTGTCTATCATCAACACCTTTCGGCATAATTAATATCCCGCCGAACTTGTGTGTTTCGTTCTTTTTTTGAAACTATCGAGTCACTGCCCTCCTTCCTTTTTGCCTCTCCTCCTGTCCATGCATCTGTTACGCTCTCCCCTGCCTCACCTCCCATTTTTTTCTCTGGGCCTCCATAACTCACTGTCTGTTCTTCCATGAAATTAAAAGCACTCTAAGCTGCTGTTTAATCAGAGTCAGTTTGAGAAAGTGCTGTGGTGACAGAAATTGTCCATCTCAAGTGTGTCTATGTAGTGTACAGTATGTATGGAAGTGTGTGCTGAAGAGTAGTTGGGGTGTGCCGCTGAGCGAAAGCTGGAGAATGCGCACTATCTGGGCTACTTCTTAAAGAAGCCTTCATTTACATTTCTTTGATTTGCGACATGTACGTTTGTTAAAGTGCAGCAAGTATTTACTGATTTTCTGGCATGTACGTATAGTTGTGTTTTGCCCTTCAACATGCGCATTATTGATCGCAGATCAACACGTAGCCCTGAATATTTGTCAATTGACCATTGGCACCGCCCTCTGAATGTGCCTGGGTTACAGACAATATTTTTGTAGGTTGCAAGAGACATCGGTGAAATAGAAGACACTTGCGTGCGATGAACCTATACAAAGTAAAAAAGAAACAGCTAGCTCTTACGGGAAAAAGTACGGACAGTACGGGAAAATCATACATACTGGTGTGTGGACTTATAGTGATGTGCTGGATTTGTGAAGCTGTGTAGTCTAGGTTAGACTGTTGTCTCGCCCGGTCCATATTTGATACATACCAACAATATCTTCCCATCTAGCTGTTGGCACAAAAGCAAATAAGCTTATACACTGATAAAATTGCCCATTTTAAAGAATAATAGCAAGGTATTATCTTACATCTGGCCAGTATGTAGGTCTACTCTGTGCACAATGCCTGTGAGGTTTTCTATTTATTTCTTTTTTGTTTGTGTTCATAAATATCCTCCATTGTGCGATATGTACTTTAGCATCTTTGCAAAGTTTTGTTTATAATAAAGCCACGTGTTTTCTTCATAGCAGTCAAGCAAACGGCACAGTTCTACAGTGTCAACACAAAAATAACAGACAGATACTGCACACACTTTCAGATAAGAGACTTATCTAATATTGTACGACGTTGCCATTGCTGACACGTTTCAGAATTAAGAGCTCACACACACATTGAAGCGGTATAGCCATGTTGACATGATATCACAAAATATCATGCTTCTCATGGCCACATACCGTAAGTCGTTTTTCAAAATGCCTACACATTACCACTCCCTCTGTGTCACTTTAGATTTGTTGACGCGTAAATATGACAAATTACGTGTCATTTGTGATATATGCTGCATGTCACATTTTCCGAAGGGTCTGGCCTTGGAGAACACCCCCCTCCACACAAACGCACGCACGCACGCATTCAAATTCTTCAACCCATCTGTCTGTGAAGGGGATCATGTTGAAAGCGTTGGAAAGGCAACTGTTATTGTGACGCACGTCATCACTATGATACGCGATCCTGCACAGGGGTCACCCGAAAACTCTAGATGGCAGTAGAGTAGAGCACAACACACATCACTGGCAGACTTCATTGTGTGTGTGCCTTAGTGTGTGTTCTATTTTCTTGTCTCCCACGCATTCTTTAACAAACATTAGAAAGATTATGGTTGACTTCAAGTCATATTTGTGCCGCTTTTTGCCTCCATAATGCTAGGCAGAATAATAGGGTAGTGCGGTTATACGTACACTTTCACCTCTTCTCTTTTATTAAAGACCATGTTTGACCTGGAATCCAGCACGTTTTATGTTACATTTGCAAACTTTCCTTCAATTACATGAAGTAAAACAAGAAGTGCCAAGTTTTAACAAAGCAATTAGTGCTAGCCAAATTTGGGATATTAGAATTTACTTTATTTACTTCATTTGTTTGTTTTTCATCTGGTTCTGTCACTGCCCTGACCCACCTTTTTTCTCTTCATGACTTTTTGTTGCACCGCATGTGTTTTGGGCTTTCTTCCGAGCCCATTTGAAGATTAATCTTTAAACCAATTAAAATATGTTTTAATCCAATTGACAGATCCTCTTCTGTGGAACTACACCACTGTGCTCTTAAGAATGTTTGACAATGGAAATGTAAAAGATTACCACTCCGTTTCATATCCCACAAAAGAAGTGTGCCAAGCGGAATGGTACAGATCAATTGAACTTTCACAATGGAAATCTTGTTTGAGAAAAGGAACACGTAGTGACATCTAAAAATGGCCAAGGTGATTTTCTCGTTTTTGACCTTTAACATTTTTTATTGACTTCTCCATGAAATTACATAAAGGAGCATTTCTCAAAATCTCTGGTCGTACTGGAAGGGAGAGTCCCCCATCTGTGATGCCTTCTTAAGGTTTCTTATTTTTTCTTCGATATTTTTTCCCTTGCCCTCCTGGGGTTAAGATCAGGGTTTGTTGCCAATATTATCAGCTGTGAGCATGTGAAGCCCTTTGACACTTTTTTGTGATTGATAAATTTGATTTGATATATAGTTGAAGCACTACTGCACACAAATTATGGCAGGGTTGCTACTTTTTGGACCGGACTTTGTCGAGGACTGAGGTGGTTGCAAATGATAAAAGTTTTTCTCTGGTTTTCCCTTTTTATATCCTCAGGTCAGTCCCCATTTATATATATATGTGTGTGTGTGTGTGTGTGTGTGTGTATTTGTGTAATTGCAGGTTTGGACACATGCATGTTGGAGCCAGCCAGCAGATGCATCTCATCCAACTAACGCATCTGCCTCGCCACACAGCCAGACCGTTAACAGCCTCTGTTGAGTTTGTTGCATCCCGCCATTAAGAATATTTGAGTTTGGGTTCTGAAATCATTTCTATTCCCTGTTCTACATTCTGTTCCTGCCTGCTTGCCTCTCGCTCTTCCCTTGCCCAGCTACTTCAGATGCGCCTGGACTCTGCACCCCAATTTTTCTCAACCCTGTCTGACAATGAGCATTTCTCCTCAACCACAGCCATACCCACCACATAACGATACCTTTTCCTGCTCATAACCCGGTGTTTTACTAGTATTTGCACTTGGGCCCACCTCACAATCAGCACCCTGAATAGCGTGCAGGAAAACATGCAGAAATATATTATGTGCTTTCTGATGCCATTGGAAAAGTTTCTTTTGGCTTTTATTTCACTCCCCCTGCGTCCTTCTGTCTATTTTCTTTTAGCAGGTGGTCGTCTGTCATCAGTGCAATCATTGCCTAGCACAAGCTAGTCATCAGCAATCATAGCAGCCTTGATGTATGTACATTGTCACGCCATGTGTCTGTGCGGGTCACGTCGGACGTCAGCTCATACTACTTCACAATGAAGAACGGCTGATGTGTCTTTGCTGCTGCTCCTTCCTTCCCTCTTTCACTTCTTGCACTCATCTCCTGCCCCGCTTCACCCACACTCAGACCCTTCATTTTTCACTTGGCCTTTTTCATCCAGCTCATTGATCCGCCTTCACCCATAACCAGACCAGAGCTCTTATTACATGTCTGTCTCTTTGTCTCAGTGATGAAGAAGGGATTGTCTTCCCCTCAGATCATGCACCTTCATACCATCAGTCACATTTAATTGCCCTTTCTTTTTCAGGCTAGTTATCACGTATTTAATCACATTGCATTTTTCTTAGTTTTTTTCCTTGCAGTCTCCTCAGTGTCTCTGTCAGTCAGTCCCCAATGTTGAAGAAAACAAGTGTTTTGTGTTTTAGTGCTCTCATCGATAATAAAATTTAACGAAATGCATGGACATGCAAGTTGGAGCGCTCTTCACAGGCCATCTTGTTATATATAACTGCATGATTCAATATTATTATGACTACTGTATCACAACACATAATAATATGAACTTTTTAAAATGTTTTTTTGTGAAATTTAGAGACTGAGATGTAATTTTAGACAAATATTTATTTCGCCAAAGGCATCTTTATGGCAGATTTTGTTGTTGTTGTGTATCCTGAAAGTTGATAATAATTCTCATAAAATCTCCCCTCTTTGTGACCTCAAGTCTGAAGTGTTCTTGCCTGTGGCTAATAATGAGATATCATTGATTCTCTTTTTAACTTCTCATCTGCAGTAGCCACCATCATTTTAGATAGCTATATCCAGCAAGAACATCACAACTTTTGGTTTCTTTTTCCCTCCAGTATTTCTCCGAAATGGAATATCATTATTTTCAAAAGAAAGGTGCTGCTGTTTGATGAGGCGCAACACTGCAGGAGATTTAAAAACATCTATTAGCATTATTTCATAAGTTAACAACAAATCACTTAGTTGACTGCAGTCATTAAGTTGACTGCAACGATAAATGTTTCTTTGTACAAACAAATAAGCCTGAATGTTAAAACAGCTAAAGAAATGTATGTACGATATAACCCAGGAGTGTCAACCCTTTTTTTTTTGTTTTTGCAAAACAAAGTTGGGTCACATTGACCCAACTTCCAGGGTTAGTCCAATTTTCAACCTGGGAGTTCTAAGGGAGAATGAAAAGCATGACATTGTTAACAATTCCTACCAGATGTGTAGTCTGAGTCTTTTATACTGATGTATTCTTGCACATGCTTTCGTTTTCTCCATACAGCCCAAAAACATGCAGGTCAGATGAGGTGAAGGATTACCAGAGTGTCCACTTCAACATGCTTGCCTGCTCTTAATCCTGTGATTGACTGCAGCATAGCGGATACAAGCGCTTTCATCCAGCGCAGCACTTTATTGTTTTCCTTTAGTGAGCCAAGGCACATTTTTTTTAATCATAGAAAAATCTCACAATAATGTATTTTGCCAAACAAAAAAGTAAATCAAATTAAATTGAAAATAATAACTTGATTGTATGAATAGCAACAGGATAAGTACAAGTTAATGGCACTTTCTGCCATTTATGGAAACTCCTTTGTGCTGACTTTCATGATACATTGCTGGCAAAGTACTCGTCATGCATGTAGCATCAAGCAGCCAAATGAGGTTAAACCCAGCAGATGACATTCATTACCAACCCATCGTCATTGCCTCCTAATGACACAAATAGCCTTGACATTTCACAGCAGATTGCATGTCCTTTTATGGCAACTGCTCGGCTTTTATAGCCTTGTTGAGCATTCTGTTGCACACTTGTGCCTCTTCTTTTGTGTCTATCACTATTTTGTTTGCTGCTGGGTTCATAACTGCTCCTTTTCCTTACCACGTAGCCTTCATTTCAGTATTGCCCTTCCTCTTCTTTCCCTACACCTTCTCTTCTCTCACATATCGGTATGCCTGTGCACGCGCGTCATCCATTACAGAACAGTCTGAGAGTGAGAGGGAGCAAAAACGAGTGGTGGAGTCACTGCTTGGCAATCGAAACAGAATGCAGCAGAGGGGTCACAACCCTAAACGACCATCCACCTACAGCTACGCGCAATAAGTCACACGTGCACACATCCATTGTGGCAAGGGCAAGAGTTCTTACTCCAGCATGTAGAGCAATAGAAAGCTAGTAATAGGTAGACTGATCAAAGGGGGGAAAGAGCAGGGCCCAGTCATGAAGTGAAAGTACTTGAGGATAATGCTTTACGTTGACAATAGTAACAGCATGAGCCTTGACATCATTTTTTGTCATGATTTGGATGCTGGCAAAATAACTGAACTTTATTTATAGAACACTTCACCAACAATAGCAGCAGCTGTAACATAATGCTAGTACATAAAACACAAAAAGACAATAAATACAATAATATGAATTCAATAATTTTAAAGGAAAATATTATTTTCTACTTAAAATAAACATGAGTTCCCTTGCATTAGCATACAAGAGCTGCATAGTTCAATTCCCGCTTGTTATATATGTTTTGTTACTGTTACCGTGTAAAGTCTTAATATATTGAAGCAATGAATGAGAGAACATTTAAAGTGTTCAATTAGTAATTCTGGGATGTTGAAGCATTCTTGTACCTCGATCTTGATCATTTAATCAGGTTATTGCATGTTCTGACTGCATTATTAGCATAAAAAGGGCATTATAAGAAGATGTAGCGCCATACAGTAAATTTCGCAGAGTTTATTTTACTCTAACATTAGTCTATTATTTTATTTAACAAAACTAATACTATACCCAAGTACAACTCAAAGAAAACGTACCTACAATATCTGAGTAAAAAAACATTATCATTTTTTAAAGTAAATTTCACTCCAAATTTCAGTATATAATTTTCCCAGAATATGTTACTCTCTTCCAAATGTTATTTTTTTTACGCTGTGTGCACAGTGGGAATATAGAGAAAAATGTGTGCGTTGCCGTTGTCGACATTACCGTCTGTTTACTTGATTGTTTTTTGTCTGGTGTATTGCTTAGTTGTGTGTGTTATTGAAGTTAAAAAAAAAAGGATCAGTGTGTGTGTGTGTGTGGGGGGGGGGGGGGGGGGGTGGATTCGTTGAACGATTCGTTTGAACAAATCTTTTGAGTGAACTGATTCTAAGGATCCGGTTCACTTAAAAGAACTGGAATGCACATCACTAGATCGCGTGCTCTAGTAGTCATGGAAACACAAAACAACATTTCTACCTGGACGCGTGCTTCCGGCAAACGGCATACGACAAGTTTATATGACAACTTGAATAAAACGTTTTAATATTGAAGGAGGACTACATCAGTTCTCATCACGTCAGGTGAGTTTGATTTATGTAGTTACCATGACGTTTCTTTAATCGTCGTATGCACGAAGAAACTTGTTACAATATGTTTTAGAGAGACTAAATATTATGTTTTAGAGTGACTTAATATTCGTGTGCCAGTGATGTAATAATTTGCCCTAGCGACTCCGGCAGCTTTACTATCCTTGTTTGTTTTTATGTGACATTCGGTTTGTTTATTTGCTGTATCTCGGTTTTCCTTCTACAGTTCTCACACTAATAGCCAAGTTATTTATTTGAAGGCGTATGGTTTAAAATTTACAATTTCTGCCCAGTGGACTATTAGCAATATAAATATCACAACAAACCAAGGTAATCCAGTTTACAAAGAGTGACAGGTATGATTTCTCTTGTTTTTTCTTGCTTTTTCCATCAATAGGTGTTTTTTTGGTAAATTGGATATTCGAGGGATTTAAATCAACCTCGATCAATTGAAATGCACACCTGCAAAGAAATGTTCTTGTACAATAGAATTTACTGATCTTACTACTGATCCACATGTTTGCATTGAAAGTGGTCTGTCTCCCTCACAGTCTTTGTTCTAGTTTTAGCTTGGACCAACTTTGGTTTCCTCCCATAATCACATTAGGTTCATTGAAGGCTTTCTAAATATTCCATGTGTGAATGTGAGTCAATGCTTCTATGCTTATATTGGGCCTCGCACAGTTCACCCATTCCACTCTAATAAAGTCAAGCACTATGGAAAATGGGTCAACTGATGTTTTTTTTTATATTAATAATGTTGTAGAAACAAAGGTGAAAATTTACTATTTGCTTTTTCTTTTTTTTTTTAATTCCGCCTCCCTTTGAGTGAAACTTAACAACCCTCATTCCAAAGCCATTATGTTTTAGATCGTGTTTTAGATCTATGTTGTTGGCAATTTCCCTGCTCTCGTTATAACAATATACCTAATATGCCTCACTTAACTAATTTCTCAATAGCCCTTTAAACAGTTACTGCCAGTTGTTTTAACTACCTTGCATAGCTTTTGGCAAATCTGTCTGCTCTGGTCACGCTTCCTCAGCAGCATCCGTTTAGTAGTCAGTGACAGTGGTGCTGTAGCGAGTGTGAGCTAGTTCGAAGTGAGCCTGTTCATATATACTCAATGGCATGACTGTTTGATCTTATTGCAGATATAATCTCCTGGTAAAAAGACGAAGGCCTCCCAGCCCACGAGGAGACATGAATTTAAAAGACTTTGCGGTCCTTTCCAAAACAAAATCTTTACAATTCAGTGCGAGGTAAGATGAGATAACATCAATGTCACATCAGATATGAGTTTACATCTGAGTCACTTGTTACTTGGTTATGTGGATGTACAATTCATTTTGTGGGCATCATTGTAAAAGTTTGCAGTTCAGCATGTTTGGTCGCTCCATAGTACTTACTGTGAAATGTAGTCCAACGTCCATGTAGTATACTTTTTCATTTGCCAGCCAGTAATTGAGTGAATTGATGCTTGCTACACTCATCCTGTGACTAACTGATGAAAATATTGATCAGCCGTGGCAACAGGGATCTGCGCAGTGGATGGATTGAACATATTGATGAGAGCTTGGCTTGCTAATCTGATTGAGTGCATCATTTGTATGATTGACTATCATTGACTGGCTTCATAAACGCGTGTGTGTGTGTGTGTGTGTTACCCTAGGAACCCACAAGGCCTGCAGTTGGAGTCAGTGACTCTGGCCCAGCAGAGCAATGAGCTGGAAGAGAAACTGCAAAAACTGAAAGACAGTATGAGAAGAGAGAAAGGCGAGAGAGGGTGAGTATCAATGGTTCAGCTTTTGCGGTGGAGATAAAAGCAACCTGTAAAAGTCAAGAGAAGTGGGAAAGGACAGTTGGAAATGCAACCAGAGACAAAGCGCAGAAAAATATTGGAAAATAAAATAATTGAATTTTCTTCAAAGGCTTAGAGATAGCTATATTTCCTCAAACAGTGGCAGTGTTTATTTATTTACATAGCATAGGATATCAGGTGTCTGGCCAAGCATGGATCCAGACCCCAACCCCATTGAGAGTCTTTGGGGCATTTAGAACTAAGGTGAAGACAAAGTATGTCACATCCACCAGCTCTGGAATATCCTAAAGGAGTGGAGGAGGATTTCAGTGGCAGCCTGTGAAGCTCTATGCCCAAGCGTATAAATGCAGTGATGAAAAAATAATGGGGGCCACAGAAAATATTGACACTTTGGGCACAATTCAGTCATTTCGACTCGATATTCTTGCCAGTATTTTAGACATTAATGCCTGTACACCGAGTCATTTTGACGAGATGATGAATTCCCAGTTACACAAGCTGTTTACGTGTTGTTTGTAATACAAAGATAGAATTTTTTTTTTTACTCTATATAGACTGGAACTAAGTGAATAATGGCCACCATGTGAGACTACATTCGTTTTTTTCGTCCTGTAATAGGAAAATAACATTATACTGAATCTGACATGTTGATGGGCTATAATTAGAGGGGCTAAAGAGAGGGATCAGAGACTTAAGAGGCTTATAGTTAAGTGCAGAGAAATTGCCCATTTCACCAGTAGTAACACACAAAACAGTGATGGTTGCTGAGAAAAAAAATCCAGCAGAGGAAGACACATTTGAAGATTGATAGTATAGTAGTTCACGTCACTGACTTTATACCATTGACCTTGAGATCAATTCCCATCCAATGATTTTTTTTCCTCCTTCAAAATTTTCTTCTTATTGACCGTGACCAGTCTGCTTTTAAACATAAGTCAGCTGAATGAGGCTGCATAACTGGAGGTCCAACATCCAATTCTAATAAATGAGCTATAAATCAATATGGGGAGAGTGCTGTGTTGCAGCTAAACAGATAACACATGAACATAGCGCTCGATGTCATGTTGAAATACTGCAACATTTACAGCTTCGCTGGCTTCATGATGCATGGTGTGGGCACAGCTGCCTGTATGATTTTGATACAGCACTCCATAAATCACAACATTTAATTTTGGCTCGCATTGGCCTTATGTTCTGTGGTAACTTCGCCGCACCGCCTTGTTCTTCAAATGTAATGGTTGGCTTATGTTAGCAATATCGTAAACGACGAACACACTGATATAAAGTACCAAACATTTTGATAAAGAATTTAAATTTCATGAAATGAGACTGCAACATAAAACTATTCTAGTATTGTGTTTATAATTCACTTCACTATGAATAATAGAAACCGAGGTTAGCAACTTGTACCTGTGGGTATAAAGTTCCTATGATCACATGCACTGTTGTTCCTGTGCCAACCACCTAGTTTTGAATTAGGATTACCGACTTGATTTCATCAGACCATAACACATTTCACCCACATGCTTTTGGAAATGTCAGGTAGTTTCGCATTGTGCCCCAATCATCTCATCTGTCCGTTTCTGATTGGCAATGTATAACAATTCATTTTCTGCTTTATGACATTCTTAGAATGAAATCCTTTCAGTTCCCTCTCTAAATTGTCCTCAGTACAACAGGAGTGCATCTTTGACAAGCCTTCCCTGCAACTCTTCAAGCTGTGATTTATCCTCAAGCTGTGCGTGTTGTTGTGTATCTGTGTTATGCACCGCTTTGTTTTTCTCTTTGCTTGTCCCCAAGATCACACTGCTCCCAGAGTAGATGGATGGCTTATCCTTGGATTCAGTTATTGGGCCCCAACGAATAGATGTACAAATTTAGTTTGCTGAGAGGAGATGTGGTGTAATCATTTTGTGACGACGACACAGGCAATAATAAAGTCAGTCCGATGGCTTGGGGCAAATGTAGTACATCCTTCTATGATTGGGCTGCCCGACTTCCAGCTTTAATATGGCTTTGACTTTCGGCTTTGGATTGTAGATACTATTGGCTCTCTTATCCCTTGTCTTAAACAAAAATCCTTCCCCCGCCCTCCTATATTATTAAAGGGCACCTTTTTCGATGCGATCGATATGGTACCAGGCTGAACGCGGGTTGGAGATTAAGTCAGAGGCAGCATTGGAAAGTTGAAGAGTGGGCATGTTTTATCTCATGTATGAAGTGCAGCCTTCTTTGATATTATTTAATCAAATGTGTTACACCAAGTAGAAAGCACTCTGATATTTTGAGCCTGAACCTCTCTGTGTTTGTAAGGTAGATAAACAATGAATGTGTCCTTGTTGAATCTGTGAACGCAACCTACTTGTGCGCCGAGATGTAAGTGAATCTGTCTGTGGATTAGATCATGAGATATTTGCTAATGCAAAGTCCACCAAGATTCCCAACACCTTATTTGTGTCTCGCATGTCCTGAAGCGACAACTTGTCACCCTACCCCAGCATAGGTGTGCCTCGGCTGTCTCCCTTGGCGACAGTCAGTTGCCAGGGAGATGGCGCTGAGGTGATTACCTGACGCCCACCCTCAGTGTCAGCATAATAACACACCAACAGAGTTCGTGGAGTTGGCAAGTCTGTCGTCACATTTAAACGCACATTCTTTTACACACGCATATTGTTTGGCTTTCTGTGACAGGTTGCCAGCTCAACCAAAAATAAACAGCCTTCACACTAGCATAAATAATTCAATACAATGAGCATGAATAACTCCCATCTAAATGAAGAATCCATTTTTGCATCTTCACAAAACTCTTTATTCAAATTTAGAAGTCCTGCTGCATTATGTTTTTGCCACAGAAACATACTTCTCTGTGGTTTTGAGCAGTTAGTGTTGAATTCAGCTTGTCAAAAAATGATACTTTTTAAAGTAATCCAATTCTTTTTCTTAGCAGTAGTTCCAAATTTGCAAAAAGGTCAGATGTGCTGAAGGATGATACTGTAGCGACATTACGTTTCCCTTGATGATACTTAATCAAGTACAGAAATGAATGTACTAATTAATATATTCATATAATTTATACATTGAATATGCTGTTTTCTAGGATTACGTTTTTATTTACTATAGCTCTCAAGTCATTTCATTTGTTGTGAACCTATGTCTTTAGAAAAAAAACTAATTTAATCGAATTGAATTGTGAGGATGTTTTTTCCTTTGACTATATTGCCTTTTGGTACTGTGTCTGTCCCTGAAATAACATCACCGACTCTGTGTACTGGTGGCAAATGGATCAAATCACAGCATGAAGTTAGAAATCAAAAGAACAAGCACAATTTATTTGTCCAACAATACGCTTCCACCATATGTCCAATTTCAGTGAATCTAACAGTGACAAAAGTGAGATAAAATGAACAAGTCTATCTGTGAGTAAATTATACAACAGTGTGGATATGAGACATCAACTACGGAACAAAACAGACATATGTACATAGGTTGGGGAACACAGAATGTGATAGTTTCAGTTGGCTAAGATACTGAACAGGAAAAGGCTACCTGAGACGTGATTAAACCAATGAGTAAAGCTAATTTGGGACGCGTGAGGGAGTGAGTGTTTCAAAAAGGAAAAATTCAAGAATCCAAAATATTTATGAAAGGATACAGCTCTGATAAAGTACTATTAAATGAATTTAGGTTTGTATGATTGATTATCTAAGCTAAACTACCAAATACCCTCTTGTTGCTTCTCTTCGTTTAGGCACCCAGGAACCTTTTATCGGAAATCAGAACAATTAGCATCAATAAGCAGCAGTGCTTTGACGCAAGGCGCCAAGAAAAACCAAAAGGTACTAATTTTGTTTGCTTGTTGAATCTATGCTCACAAGAATTTAGTAGATGTATCTATTTAGATACATGAAAGTAATGCCACCTGGTAAAAGTACTCATTTTAATCCCGTGGTGACATGCTATTGGGTCGAACTTTAATTGAATATATTTTTGATGCATTTCCAAGATGTTCACTTTGGATTGCTTTAAAGTAACTGACAAATATGCAGTCAATCGACCTTAGTTACAATGAACCTATTCTGACGTTTGGAAATGAATGATGAACCAATTGAACTCTTAGTTTTTTTTAAAACAGACACGCAAGCAAATCTGCCACCCAAGGGGTTTGCAAACAAAACTATATCTTTGCAGGGCAGCCTTTTGTTGCAAGCTTAAACTGTTTGTTCCCTGTTTCCAGCAATCGTCAGCAGGCAAGTTGAAGATCCGAGTGCTGAAGGATGAACCTGTAACTGGTAAGACATCAGTCACAGCATGGCACTGTATTTCATAGTAATACTATTCCTTTTTTTTTTCTGAAATTGTAGTTTAATTCCCATGCAGTTAAATCCTCTATTGCACACTTAAAGGTAAATATTTAAGAACCTCACAAAAAATGAGTACAGTTTCAAGGAATATACATACGAAGCCTGCTCAGAATGTCAGTACTCACCAGAAAGGCCACTTTTTTTGTTTGCCATATTAGTTGTTGCATGGGTCCTTTCATTTTGTCTGCTGTACTCAGGGAATTCCTTTTTCGATTAACTCACCGGATTCAGCTAAAAATATCCTCAAACAAGCGTGTATAGGTCAAAATTCCAAGATGTTCTCCAATTTGACACCTCAAAATTGCGGTGACATTTGTAACCGCACGACATGCCTTTAAAATCCCAACTGTGACAAATATTGACACATGGAGGTATAGTATGGGCTTAAACATGAAGAATCATCAGATTGAAGGTAACATGTGCTATGTTATTTTAGGTGCCTATCTGTTTTGCTGTATTACCAAAGTATTCATTCACTAGCATTGACTTGCATCCCATTCTTAATTTGTAGGGCTTAATATGACGCTACTGTAGAAAACACAAAGGCGATGGCTCTTTTTCAACATGTTTGTGGCCATGTATCACATTTTTAACTCCTGGCCCCAACCCAATAGAGAACCTCTGGGATGCATTAGAGCAAAAACTGAGAACAAGGCCCTCTCATCCAACCTGTGCGGTACCTCATAAATGGAAGAATGATAAAAAAAAAAAATCCCATAAACACACTCCTTAAGTATGTGGAAAGTCTTCCCTGGAAAGTTGAAGCTGTAGTAGCTGCAAAGGGTGGGCCAATGTCATAAAAGCCCTACTGATTAAGAATGAGATGAACGGCATTAACTTTACAAACTTGGTAGAAAGGCGCTTTATAAAGTCAAGTCCACTGACTTGATTAATTTTACAGGGCACAAATGATACATTCAAATATGGTGGACACGCTGGCATATCTCAGCAACGGGCCAGTCGCCAGGCTGTGTGCTACATTTGACAATTATGTCTCTGTCTCGCTAGCGCCACCTCATCTCCCTCTGTGTGATACATGCTGTTGTCCCCAGACAACACGGCAAAGCACGGCGACAGGGTCGGTTTGTGCACCGAGAGACGTCAAGTCTCATCAGCAGGTATGCAGATATCCACAATGTTTTTGGCGGGATTTGAGTTTTTGTATACATTACATAGTTGACTAAAAAAAAAAGACAGATCTTGAGTACAGGTCACTAAAAATCACCCACAGCCGTCATTTCTATTAGCACTGTTCTTTGTCACATGTCTGACTTTCTGTATTTCATTAATACTGCAGGAACATCGTTCCAGCTCATGACCTCTGCCTCTTTTAATTCTAGTTGTTTGTCACTTTCATTCTCATATCACATCTCCCTCTTGTCAAATAAATGTCCGCACTCTCACATATTTTTTGAGATAGGTACTTCACTGTGCCAGATATTAACACCTTTTTTCCCCTCCATCCTCCTCATGCAAAATTGGATTCTATTCCTCTCTCATGTCCCTTGGTGTTTTTTTACGCCATTTACAGTTTTTAATCTCATTAAATTAATTTTATGCATAACATACACATACATTCATCAATATCAAACACATGGAAACGCCTGTGCTGGATTTACCAGAAAGGTAATTTTCCCTTCTGTGACCTCTGTGAACTTTTATTTATAACTCGGTCTCAATTCACTATTGCAGAGGGGATAGTGCTCTTGACTCCTCTTATGTCAACCACAGTGAGTTTAAATGTAATGTGGGACTTTACTTGATGCAATTTATGTTGAAGCCAAATGGCACCTTTATGGGTTATCTATCTGTAATACCCGTTGCGATGGTCATAATGGCAAACACATGGGATTGCCTGTGAATGACACACATGGGACTCACATAGTAATTTAACGAATAATGGTATCCTGTAGAACTATACTTAAGTATTATAGCAAAATGCTTTCTAATTGGCTTCCAACTTCATTTAGTTAAGTTAAATATAAAAATACCATAAGACAAGTGATTCTTAGGAAAGTATAACTACACTATTGACCATTCCTAAATTATTTTGCATATTAATGCTGCACAGTTAAATTTCTAGGTGTCACAAGTGATGAGAAAATTAGCTGGAATCCACATATCAGTACTGTCAAGCAATTCAATATTCAATAAATTAATATTCATTCATTCATTCATTCATTCATTCATTCATTCATTCATTCATTCATTCATTCATTCATTCATTCATTCATTCATTCATTCATTCATTCATTCATTCATTCATTCCATATTTATTTATTGCACGACTCAATTGCAGTGAATCACCCAATAATACAAAGGCGCTTCTTGCAACACGGGGAAATTATAATTAAAACATAAATATTTGTATAATTATGACTACTACTTTGCACCGTCCAGAATTATGTGCCTGGGGTAACCGGCTCATTGTCATTACCACTTTCCAACAGCCCCACTCCTCATTACTCATGGACTACACTTGAGAAACAACACACGCAGACGCACACACGCACACACACACACACACACACACACACACACACACGCCCGTGCATACGCATACACACTAAACTTAATATATACTATGCAGTATTCTAGAACAATTCAGGCAAAAAACAAAAACGAAAAAATTGGAACTAATTTCCTCCTGCATAGCACAGAAGAGTGTCGTGATATGCTGCTTGTTGCCTGATAGTATGCCTGGTCCCAGGAGTGTGGCTCTAATTTATCCCCAGGCGATAGAAGGGGGATAAGGACCAGCTTTATGGCACCATTAGAAGGCAATGCACACTTGTGTAGTCCAATTTTCGACCTGGTTTTGCAAAACAAAATATCCCACACACGCACAGAGGTATGTAAGATAGTTGGTATGTTGACTTGATCTCTATAAATGTGTTTAATTTGTAATTAAAGCTTATGTAACCCTCCTACCCTCATTTTGAGAATTCTACAAAGAACAGAAGTGTCAATCCTCCTCGCAATCTGCAATGCAAACATGCAAGAATGTTCGTATTGCTCTTGACCTTGCGTCTGGGCTCCATCACTGTGGGTGCTGATGTAAAAATCTTTCCCTGTTAAGGAAAGCAGATTTTAAACAGAAATAATGATCTCGAGATGCACAGACACATGCCAATTAACCCTGCCTACTTTGTCTACCTCACACACAACCTGCTTGACTCGGTTAGCTGAACCTTCTGTCAGTTTAATGCAGTTTACTGTTAAAGGAGAAATCTAGTTTTTTTTTTATTACCCTGAATCACTGTAGATTGTTTAACCCTTTGTATCTACACACATTCTCGCTTTTTCTTCTCTGTGTATTTTGTTGGTAACCCTTCATGCAAGCTAATTTTACAAGGTTCGCTTCTGATAGTGAGATCTTGTGTGGAGTCATTTGGATGAGCGATTCCTGAGAAACTAATCATAAGATCAATTTTGACCAAGCAAACGTTTATAGGAATGTGACTGAGGTGGTAATAATGCATATTGGAAGCTAAACTAACACGATAGATTAGTGCAAAAACATAAGGCATTGTTCTTCTGCATATGCATTACATTCACATCATCATGGTAAAAACTCAGACTTGTGAGCACAGAATAAACATCAGTGTGTAGTACAAACATGGTTTGCAAGAGTTCAACTAAGGGGGGCACTACTGTTCCATATCATTGTTGGCATTCAGGCTTCCTCTCTGCTCCGATTAGGCAAAACAAGAATAATCACTCCTGCTCAGACTCACACTTAAATGATGGATTGTATTTGTAAAAAATAGTCCCTAAATAATATTTGCCTGAAAAGCACTTTAGCAGTTACACTCTTCTGTTTATTACAAAGCTTTTTAACCCAAATTACATTTTTTAATGTTTAAATGTTATCCACATATTTTCAGATTTATTGTTCTTTAAAAAGAAATTTGTAAACCAATTATTCAGAATGTCAATTATTACCGTAATGTTTGGACTATAAGTCGCGTTTTTTTTCATAGTTTGGGTGGTGGGGGGGTCGACTTATACTCAGGAGCGACTTATATACATATATATGCTTTTTTTCACTTTTTTGGGCATTTTATGGCTGGTGCGATTTATACTCCAGTGCGACCCGAAAATTACGGTATCAAACAAATCTTAATATTTTTGGGCTGATGGGCATGTTTCAGTTTTTTATTGAATAAATGTCCAGAAAAGCATCTTTATATAGTTTAATGTTCAAATACATACTCCTCAACTACAAAGGCTTAGAAGCAATCATAAAATAAGCACATTATATATTTTGTTCTCTTCCATAAATATTCCTACTCAAAAGACTGTAGAAAACAGCAAAGCAACATCAAGTGCCAGAACTTGTTTTTCATGTTTTCACATAAATCAACTCACTCAGAGAGCGATTAATATTACACTAAGGTATACATTTGTCCTGCATGTCACTAAAAATCCCCAAACAAATAGGGTGGCTAACTCAGCTGTGTAAACGCTGCAACATAGGACAGTCAAGTCGGCCCTCTCTGCGTTATCGGTGGTGTGCCATTTATCATAAAAGCTGCTTGTCCGATTAAGCCACAATAGGCACTTGTAATACTCCTAACAGTTGACTGTATCCATCTGTTTAGACGACACAAATTAAGTAACTCCCGGTGGTCTGCGGCCCTCAAGTGGTCCGAAAAATCGGAAATGGAATATAGTTTTAACATTTTTAAAAATAAAGGATTTATTATTTAGACTTGATTTATTTTCCAGCTAATTTTGTGAATCATTTACCCATCAAAACTATGTCAAATGTAGCTGAGCTTCCCGAAATAGACATACAGATGTCCTCCTTCCGTGCAAAATAAAATAGTCCGCCAAAGCAGTGGTCCACGAGTTGCTTCTTAGTTATAATAGACAAAACCAGTTGAAAACCCCTGCTCTAACGTATCAACTGTAGATGTAAATACCATGACATAAAAGATGGAATTCTGGAATTATCTTTATATCTGAAATCCAAATGTGTTCAGTACCCAACAAAAACAACGGAATTGACCTTGCCGTTCCAACAATTTTGGAGGGTTCTCTGTGTTTGTTTTGTATTGGCATCACAGTCTGTCTTCCCAGTTTGGCTTGAACCATTCTTTGGATACTTAAGTCGGTATCTGGTGAGCAGTCCGAGGCATAATTTGTTTCTCTCAAAAAGTCAGCTAGGGAAGTTTAGCTCACCCATGAATCTGAACATAATCATCTGTAGAAAATCGGGGAATTTTGTGCATATTGTATGTAAGTTACCTGCTGTCTAGGTCAACCCATGCTGTTAGTCAGGTCATGTTACAATATGTAAGTTGGGCTTCTCATTTGAGTTGCTTTGTTTTGTTGGGTTACATGCCCATTGCAGTTGGAAGCGCATACATCCATAGCCTTATTCACTCTCGGCTGTGTACTTTGGCAGGATGCAAAGGCTAGGGGATTAAACACATGCAGCTGATGCATGTATCTCTCGCTCCTCCCTGTGTCATTTGTGTTGGAAAGAATGCAGGAAAAGAGGACAGAGAATAGGAAACGGGGTCACAAATTGAATATTAATTTCATGAGAATTGTCCACGAGGCCTCTCTAGTTTCCCACAAACTTGGTTATTTTGTAAGGCTCACACGTGAACATTTAATTGATGGATGGACATTTTGTGGAGTTCCATATAACTGCCATCTAGTGGTGAATGGGGATGATACAACTTAAAACTGTACAGTGAACCTCAACTATTTGCAATAAGGATCGAGCAACCCAATTAATAGCGAAAATATCCATATAATTGACACTCTAACTTTTTGGCAACTTTTCATCTAGGAATCTGTGCACTCCAGTCGCTCACCCTGTCTTTTTAAATATTCTGTCCACAAAGGGAGAATCATCCACATTAATTAAAAGAAGCTCATTGATCTGCCTTAAACTGCGGTGGTGACCAGGACAACCCTTTCAACTGTGCTGCCAGTAGTCGGCCTTCCATATTTAAATTCTAATGTCCATGGTCTGGGGGTTTCTTCTTGACACTTTCAAGGGCGGGATAACAGTCTTAATATTGGTTAACCTTAGCAGCGCAAGTGGTCAGTTGTTATTAAAGGAAAAGAAAAAATGAGTTTAGCCTGTGGTACAGAGAAGCTCAATCAGCATTCATGCAGCGTGCGTCCCATTTTTTGACCTCTAAGTATGGAGGTATCTGAGCTGGGTGCAGTAGGCGTAAAACATTTTTTGTATTTATATTTGTTGCTTTGTAATTACCATGATAGGCAACGTAAAATTCATATTTACATTTTTCTACACGTTTTCTTATTGGAAATAATTAACTCAAATCAACCATTGTAGCTTCACTATGATATGATATCAACACTTTGCAGACCTTTCATTAGGTTTTTAATTCTACATAATGCTTTGTTGTTTAAAAAAAAAAAAAAAAAAGAAGCAAAGACTCAAGAAGCTCTCACTGACTTTCTTTCCATAAACCAAGCTAAGACAACGTTGGCCTATGAATATATTATATGTTTAAATGGACAGCAGTTCAACAGATTTTGTGGAGACTGGACTGAACTGTCAATCAAATCGAACAGATCAAATAGACTTTAAGCAGACTTATTGATTAATACTAACCGATGCACAATACACCATATAATAGGCCTTATATTTCGAAAGTGAACAGTTATTGTAATTACAGTATGTCTACTTCATTGAGGATCTGCCTGATTAATTTTTGATCAAGTTATTCTCACCAAAGTTCATTGAGCTTTTCTATAAAATGTTGATACAAGAAAGTTTTCACTTGTTTTGCCTGCACAAATTGGCAATTACGTATCCACGGCCTCAAAGAATCTCTATCTGTCTTTTCCATTTTTCCTTTCAACGTATAATTACTCAGCTATGAAAGGCAATACACAGTGTACAGACTAGAATAGGTGGATTTTTCATTAGGAAACATAATTTTTGAGACTAATTCAATTTCTATTCATGTTTTACAGTACTGTTATAGTGGTAGATTAAAGAAGATTAGCATGAATTATATATTGGCATCCTTCTAATTCAGCGCTTCTCCCCCTTTTTTTATTGCAGAGGTTTATTGGGAATTATGGAGACAAGACAAGAGCAGAAATTACTAAAAAGGAACACTACAAGGTTGTTAAAAAGGATCTTGCCAACTCTCTTCTTGGTGGAGAGTTTGATGAAGAAGAGTCAGCAAGATCTTTCCAGGAGGCTCTCAAGGACTGGAGAAACCGAAGGTGTGATGGTCCTGCCGAACCAGTCACAATTTGGACTCAAACAGGTGTGAAATATTGCAAAATCATCTGCATCAATTATGGGTTTTTTTTTGTAATTAACTTCATTGATGTAATGTGCATTAATGGCAACCCCCTATCCCTCACGGCTTTGATATTATGGCAAAACATTTTCAGCAGTCCTCTCATGCCCGTGCTCACATGACAACCCACCTCTCCTCCTCCTCCGCTATTTTCACGAATTCCCGAGCGTTCCTGCTGCCTCTTTCCTTGCCTTTACACTTGTGTGTTAAGGCCTTCCAGAAAATGCTTACCACTGCAGTAAGAAAATAATCCATGGTGGTTGCATATTGCGATAATTAGAGAAGTGCTATGGGTGGCTGTACGCCACTCGGCAGCACTCATTTCCCTCAGCCATGCACAGCTGTATTTGTATAAGCTGCCTTCCATCTCATATTGGGTCTGCATCTGCAGCAGTGCATATGGCTATGTATTTTTATGTATGTGCTATTAGTGGTGGTGTTATTATGTTCCTGTGTGTGCTTCCCTCCCCTTGTTTTCTCTGCCTTACCACTTGGACAGACCCCCCCCCCCCCCCCCCCCCCCCTCTTCTCCCTCTCCGCTCTACTCTGCAAATTACTGCCAGGCCCTTCAGCCCTAATTATTTCTGTCAAGCCACTGGCACACAGGTCCACTTTAAAACTGCCACTGTGGACTTCTAAAGTGTTGAGAGCAATCATAACATTTTTCTTTCTTTCCTCGATCTGTGTTTTTTTTTCTCTCTCTCATGTTGTTGCAATGTTCCTGTTCTATTGCATACATTGATTTGTGAGTCTATATGGGCCTCACTGCTGCCTGCTTGTGTTTTCTCACTTACTGTCAGTAGCAATGAAATTGTGTTTTCTCATTTCTTGAGAAGTTGTTGTTGCACATCCTATTTTTGTCTGACAAATTTTGGGGTTTGTTTTAGTCTCTCTATAATCCAAATTATTTTTTATATGTTTTCTCCCTGTATCAGTGTCAGGTACAGCAACCCAAGCTGACTTCCCTCCAGAGGGAGGCCATCAAGGAGGAAACAGCAACATAGCCGTTGAAGTGGCGTTCCCTGAAAGCAGTCGCACCTATTTGGACAGGTTGCTCCTCATGAATTATCGCAGGTACAGATTTGTTCATGTTAGGAAAATGTATATATATATATGTTGTCATGCGGTCTCTAATCAATGCTTTACCCCAATAGTATTGCAATATATGCTTGCTGTTTGGCCTCGCTGTTTTTATGATGTACCACAGAAGAAAGATTACAGCTGGGTCAGACAGGACGCAGCTGGCAACTCAGTGACAACTCAGCAAAGATAAGACATCTACCGTTCCTTTCTAACAAAGACCACTTTGTTAGACAACATGCCTCATTGCTGTCTTGCACCCCAGATGAACCTCCAAGTGACCATTAAAGTCAGGGTTTCCTAACTATCTTGATCGTAGAATTAGGTTGGAATGTATATAACCAGTAATAAATAACTTAGCTTGTCGCATCCTACACAATTTCGTAAAACTTCCCTTGCTATGTTTTAACTAGAGGTCAAAGTTTTTTTCTTCTGTATCCAGTCCACTCAAACTCCTCTTCCCAGATGTTTTTATTAGTATGTAAACACCTAGTGATTTTTCCTTACGAGGCAAAGCCCACATGCTTTCCCCCTCCTTTCCTTAGGGGCTTGTCTCACAAATTGTGGGTAGGGCAAATCCAAATAAAAAGAGCGGGAGTGCATACAGATATTTAGTGTGTGTAGAGATTGTTGTAAGCTATCTGTACTGCACTCCTCGCGAAAAAAAGACTTAATATTCTGTCTCACTTGTGGTTTGTTTGCTGTTGCTCTTCTCTTAATAGTTATTCAGTCAGCGAAATAAACCTGACAGGTCACATCACACGCGACAGTTTAGATTGAGATTCAGTATCAAGTGTTTGCGTTTTATTACATTTTTACATTAAATTCTACAATCAATATAATGCATAGAAAGGGGGTGCTCCCCACAAAAAAATATTAAATACATAAATTGGTAAGAATGGTGTGATTTGATTCAAGTACGCTTATTTTTAATGTCTTTCATTCGGTTCGATTCATTTGGATTACGATGCGATTCATTGAGGTGTGGTTAGTTTAAAGGGGTATGATGAGATTAGTTTTTGTTGTCATTTTACAATATGAATGAACTTGTCGTACTGTAAATGTGGCCTTCAAAGATATAAAAATATGATGAATAAAAGATGATTGGATACATATTTCTGCAAGGAGAACGTTTTGATTTAGTCAGATTTGGTGTACTTGTATCTTTTAAATCAAAACCGATTTTTCAATTGAGACGGAAATTATTCTTTTTTACACCAAAACAGTGGCGGTTTATGTACAGCTGGTGAGACAAGATCAACAATCTAAATAGTTTTTTCATTGAATGCTTTACACTTTCCTCCTGTTGTGTTTTGGTTTTCTAACCATCAACATTCAAACCTTTGGACACACTTCCTCATGCTATTTAATGAGAAATTACCTCCAAAATGTTGACTTGTACTGTACATTGTTCGGGTACTGACCATTCGGTTGTGTGCCACTATAAACAGGTAAATGGCATTATCAGTGACGGCATCCTAAACTGAATTGAAGGATCAATCAAGCAGACAAACGGTTCTGTGCAAGAATAAAGAGGTAATGGAAGAGGGTTTTAAAATTCCAGCTGAATGCTTTCAATACATCTCAATATGTTCAGTAAAAAGATGACCTCTGATTAGCCAGCATCAACAATGTCATCTGGCAAATGAATGTGATTGTGTTGTGAAACAAAAATATCAGTGTTTTGGATTCATCATTCTTGATGCAAAATAAATATTACAACAGTTGAATTCTTGAATGTCTATGCGTTTATTTTATGTCCCAACCCCTTTTTTTCAAGCCCAGCTCTTCATTATATTGTCACTGATCCGTCTCCTTAAAAAGGAGTTTATATCCGAATCGTCTCATCACATTTTAATATCTTCTGACAAATATATTTTAGGAGTGTACTGACTTATCCGAGCTGTTGATTTAGAGCAGGGGTGTCAAAGTCATTTTTTAAGCGGGCCGCATTGTAGTCATAGCTTCTTTCGGAGGGCCATTATGACTGTCAACCCAAATAAATGTATGAACACCTCATATTATATACAGTAAAAGCTACAAAACAAACTGACAAATAATTCGTTTTCAAATCAGACGAGTAAAAACTGGTCAAATATAAAAAAAAAAAAAAGATATTAAAAGTGAAGACAATTTGCAATTCTAGTAATGACACACGAATTTGATGCATAATTTGTCTTTGCGGGCCACATAAAATGATGTCACCTGTGTTTTAGAGGCTGCTGTTTCAATATTGTTGCACTCATGTAGACACGTTCAAATTTTTTATAAAAAATAATAATACGCTCTCCTGCCAATGCCTCCTGCCTACTTTCTGTCTCTTGGTCTACAGATTCTGTTGGTTCACAAAGGATTCTCTCAGCATAGAATGTCTTCCTGAGATCTTGGCTTCAGCAAGTCCCTTAATTACAGCCCTTTATTTAACTGGCACCTCTCAGATTGAGTAGCCCATCGGAGACCGGGCCAGAGGGGATGAGAGGTAGAATGCCCTTTTAGGGCCCACTGACCGCCTGAACAGGACCGCTTTAAGTCCCCTGCTGCAGCAGCCTTTAAGTGAGGAACAAAGCAGGGAGCCAATCTAAGTGCAATAAGCCTGCAGCCATGATGGTGGCAGAGCTTAATGAAGAGACAGAGGGACTGGCTGGCTGGCAGAAAGAAAGAGTGAGAGGCTGAATTTTAACAAGTTTCTGAGAGTGAAGGGAGGATGGAGCTGTTTTATAGAACTGACTAAGGGGAGAGGTGTATTAGAGTCGTAAACATCAGCAGCCCTGTGACTTGGGGGGGATGTCAGGCTGATTACCTGAATTCTCAGGGTGTGGTGAGTGAGCGCCTCCTTCCATCAATGCCAAAGTCAAAGTATCTGTGATTAAGGCACTGAACCCCTTAAGAAAATCTGTAAAGCGAAAGATCTACACTTTTACCTCATTCCACCTATCTTATTTTATTATATTAGTCATTTCAAACATACATTCACCATACTTAATGACCCGTGCCAATGAGGTTATGACTCATTACCTTTTCTTTGTTAGCGTATTAAAATTAAATTGTGAAGTCAATTTCTACAGAATACTGTGCAGAACTGGTTCAGGGAAAAGAAAAACTTCAGTATACCTGCAAGAATATATGTTTTTTATTCAGTGCATTATGCACCTCACACAATACCACTCTTACAAAGTTTGTTTTGATACATTTGAAAGCATTTATCCCAGCTTTCAACCTGTCCCGATCCAATGATCACCAGATTCTTGTATCCAGTAGACTTGATGAAGAAATGAATCAGACAGTCTCATGTATAATTCTACAATTTAACTGGATCATAAATCAGAGATGACCTTGGAAGGATCCAATTTTTACATTCCCTTCTCTCCCACTGCTGCTCCTTGACGCTAAGTGCTCTAATATTGAAATTGCAAATGTGCTTCAGTATAAAAACTGCCACATCTTGATTTTCAAAGCTGCATTGTGTAGAAAAGTGATGGTCAAAAGTAAACGTAACTTTTTTGATTGATTTGGTAATTAATTACAAGGAAACATTATAGATGTGTTGAGAAAGTGTAAATGCTTACCAAAACGATTAACATTCCCTGTAGCAGTCAGTTGGTGAACATTTTTCTCTCACTGGCCTTGCACTTTACCCTGCTTAGAGAAATGAAGTTACCTTGGACTTTAAAGACAGAGCCAAGGAAATTAGAAATTAGAATCTAGTGAAGGTGAGCAGTATGTCTGAATAGAATATTTTTTGAGTGTTCATGCATGCATTTGAATGAGGCGGTGAAATAATCAGCTAAAAGACTAAAATAAAAATAAAAATTAAAAAAATAAACAAGTCATTCGACTGTTGCCTACCTGTCCATTTTGAGTACACTAATGGGTCATAAAAGACTGTTTGTGTGGTAAGAGGGATGTTCAGAGATGACTCATGTCTGATAGGTTGCACTCAGCCTGGGTAAGGAGATGGACAAGGGCGAGAAGGCAAGAGAGGCTTTGCATCAGTTCTTCCTGTCCTTAGCTTATGACCTGTCACTCATCACTCAGGGGCGTGTCTTGTGTGTTTAGCCCCCACCGGTGACTTGGAGACATTTAAATCAAGGTTATCTTAGTGCCTTCTACACCCAAGAACCTTGAAGCTGTCAACTCTCACATATCTGACCCATTAAAATTTGCAGCAATCAGCCAGTCCTCATATACCTTGAGTGCTCATATCTGAGAGTTACAATCGAATTTACTTCATGAAAGTCAAGCACAGGAATATTTTATTTATTATATAATAATAATAATAATATGTATTTATTATATTTATTTTAATTCACAAGAATTCAATCACAAGTACACTACCGTTCAAAAGTCTGGGGTCACAAAATTGTTTGGGTGACCCCAAACCTTTGAACGGTAGTTTAAATATTATTATAATAAAATATTATGAATTAAATATTATAAATTATATCTTATATTTGTATAAGATTATATATAATCTATGAATATAAGTATACATATATATTAAAAGATTTTTTACACAGAAGATTATATACATAATCTATAAATAATTGGTCACCCAAACAATTTTGTGACCCCAAACCTTTGAACGGTAGTATAAGTCTAATAATCAACCCTTTATTTTGTGAGTTGTTTTATACAAAATGATAAATTGTTGTTGTTTCCCTGAATTGACCCAGATACTGCATCGGTCCATTTTTGGCCCAATGTTTTTAGAACATACCTTGTGTTAAAACAAAGCGCCCCCAAGAATTAATGAGAGAAATGAAGCAGTGGGTTTTTTCTTTGTTTTTTTTATTCTCCAAATTATACCCGTTGCAATTTAAAAATTGCATTGTACTGCAAGGAATAACTTTTAGTATCTCCCACTAAGGGAAAATAGCACATTCTATGTCATATGATAATACCGCTTTCCTTATTCACATGCACAAATTAGGCCTGTGAATTACTGTCTGAGAGGATGAGATGATGAATGAGAGGTTCAGTTCTTGGAAACCTCATGTTTATGCTGTCCAACTACAAACACATGACAAGGCAATCGGACTTGTTGTCCACATAGTTAAGTAAAGGCTCTATCAATGTAGTGGAGCTAATACTATATACACTTTGAATCAACTTTTGTCTACTGGGTTTTCTTGTCATGGGTCCACAACTCACCACCTCCAATAAAGCATTTTTTGGGTCAGTGATCATAATTGGCCTGTGAATTACTGTCTGAGAGGATGAGATGATGAATGAGAGGTTCAGTTCTTGGAAATCTCATGTTTATGCTGTCCAACTACAAACACATGACAAGGCAATCGGACTTGTTGTCCACATAGTTAAGTAAAGGCTCTATCAATGTAGTGGAGCTAATACTATATACACTTTGAATCAACTTTTGTCTACTGGGTTTTCTTGTCATGGGTCCACAACTCACCACCTCCAATAAAGCATTTTTTGGGTCAGTGATCATAATTGAACGAGAGTCAATACCAAAGTTATTTTACTGGGTTGTGGTCATGGCCATTTTTTTTTTCCTAAACAAGTGAAGCATTTCTTTAAGAATGTTGCACTTCTCTTGCTTGAGCTCGCCCTTACAAAACTATAGTATCCATTGACAGTTGAGAAAAAAAACCTTAAAATATGAAATTATCTGTGCATTATTTAAAACTGCAGCACTGTTAATGTCAGTGGGATGTTTTGAATTCAAATATTTTGTCTGTGTGAGAGGTTTGGGAAAACAGTTACAACTACAGTCAATAAGCGCACACTAGATGAAGAACTCCACTTACCTTGGAGGCATGAAATGTTTCCCTATTAGTGTTTATTACATTTGGAATAAGCTGCAGTCAATGAGCAGAAGTTATTATAAATACTCCCCAGGGGTTTTTTGCTGTAAACAAACAGACATGTACTGAAACACATTCTGAATGTCAAATGAGCACTACCCAACACAGAAAATTAAAATTTTCAAACGATTCATATAGAAACAAAATATTTAAGTACAGTCTGTATAGCTTTTTTTATCAGGCACTATTTATCAGGCACTACTATCAGGCTAATAATTGATATCTGTTTAGTTGATAATTAGAAGACTCCTATGACTTCTACCAGTGTCTCATCTCCTGTCTTGTTTTGAAAGAGTGTGTGGCCATGAATACATTCAATGTGTTGCCATGACATCCTGTGGGGAACGCTTATTTCTCATTGTCATCTTCCTGAGCTGTCAGGTGGTCCCACACGGCGATGTGATGGAGGGATTGTTAGCAGCAGTCTTTAGTCAATGTCAGCAATGAGGGGTGTGGGACTGATGGGGAAACATGCAGTGACTAAAAATATAGCTAAAATTGTTTTATTTTTACTTTTGGCACACAGTTTATGTTGGGGTTGTGGTGGCTATCGGGAGTTTGGGAGAACTCCCCTATGGCTGCTGCATTCCAGCCCCAAATTCTCCCGCATCAGTGCCGGTTTATCAGTGGTGTGGCTTCAAGAACCACACCAAAATGCTTCGGTGTACCCCTGAGGATAATAATTATTTGCTTCTAAAATTAGAATGAAATTGCCGAAGTCAAACAGATTTTCAACAATTTTCATTACTCGTTTAAAGATTCTATGGAGCGTTGTGGACGCTCTTCTTATGTTCATACAATAATCAAATGATCATACCAGTAACTAGCAAATTTTCTTAACTTGACACACAGCGGTGGGCAATCAGAGTGAGCCATAACACTCCATTGCTGTAAGTCCAAACATTTCAAAATCAGCTTCAAAGCCGCAACGGTCCTCTTCCTCTCCCGCAATCCACAAATCAAAACCCCACTGTGGTTCCCCACACATTTTGCACTTGCCATCATTTCCACATCATCAAACTGAGATCCCAAACATTTCCCGAACTCCTCTTTCATTGTCTCTTCTACTTATACTGTCAGATCACCAATCCCAAATGTTTATTTCGTAGCCTTTCCACCATCCTCCTCTATAAGGTCGACTGTCACAGTTTTACTATCAAGTTAAGCCTCACTGCCCAAACATCGCCAATCGAACCCACCTCTCCTATTAGAACAGTTGCAATCATCCCAGTTACTCCCAGAACCAATCTCGTCACAGAAGCTTTCAATTTCCCAATCACCACCTAACAATCTACAATCCCCAAACCAATCCCCCTAACAGTCTCTCCTAGTCGATAATTTACTCCAATCGTCTTTATCACTGCTATCTTGCTGCAAAAATCCACCTCCAGGAGCCTTAAAACTGTTACTGTCGAGCTCACCTCAATAGTGACTTCCCATTCAATAAATGTGTAACAAGCTCATCTATAAAATATGAGCACAATATAGTTTTGATAAGTGTTCCGTCACCTTCACATCTGATAAATACCAAAGATGCTGTGATTGCTGTCAAGATGGAAGACGTATCAGCAGATATGTTAATTGTTTGATATCCTTGCCGCTCATACACATATTTCTACTGTATATGAAAAAGAAAGTTTTGAATGTCATCATAGGTTGGATTTGCCCGCATTTGACTAACACTGCAGCCCACCCGAATTCGTTGCTCAACACTAATTATTTGCATTATTCATCAAAAGCTGAGTTTCTCAAGGCAAAGGTGTAAAAGGTGCAAGTGCAGTAAGGGAAGAAAAACAAAGTACTTATAGAAAAATTGCTTTCATTTATTCCAAATGACCTATAATGCTTCCTCAGCGCTCAGATCCTCTCAACTAATTATAGAGCACTAACAACCACAGTTCTAACAAAGTGCTTTACATGCAAATAATATCAAACAAAACACAACCTAAATTAGAATAAATAAATAAATAAATAAATAAATAAATAAATAAATAAATAAATAAATAAATAAATAAATAAATAAATAAATAAATAAATAAATAAATAAATAAATAAATAAATAAATAAGTACGTACGTACGTACGTACGTACGTACGTACATACATACATACATACATACATACATACATACATACATACATACATACATACATACATACATACATACATACATACATACATACATACATACATACATACATACATACATACATACATACATACATACATACATACATACATACATACATACATACATACATACATACATACATACATACATACATACATACATACATACATACATACATACATAAATAACTGAGAATCATGGTTGGTTTTAAAAAAGGGGTATAAATAAATGGAAAATTCAACCTTATAAATTTCGTTTGAGGAGTACATTTTGTTCTTTTTGGAGAGTATGAAAACATGAAATACACAACAGAAGGCAAAATATTCGATGACCAGACCAACTTTGACCAGACAGTTCAGTATATAAGAAGAAAAAAAAAGCAAAACGCACAATTGACGCATCTGCTAGCACTATGATGTAAAATTTTTCGTCATTTTTTTCCGACTTATGTCGTGTTATTAACTACATCCAAAATGTGCTGTTGGTGTTTTTGTGCTTCGAGAGATTAGATTTTGAAGATTGCCTCCCGTGTCCAACATTCGCCTGAAGATGGTTTCCAATTTGCAAGCATTTCTCATATCACAAAGGCCTCCTAATAGGATTTAGAACAAATATGTAAGAACGCAGAGCTTACAAGAGAGATGAAAATGAGTTTTAAACCCAGAGGAGTGCTGCTTGTGTGCTAGAAAATGAGAGAAGAGGGACAATGCTACTGGAACCTGGGGGGGGGGGGGGGTGTTGTTCTGCAATGTCTTTTATTTTGTCTCTTTTATTCTGAGTATATTTTTGCTTTTCTTCAACTCTGTATTGGAAGGTTTTTATCTTGTGGTATTCAGTGGAGCGATGTGATTCTTAGATATGATTTGAATAAATGAGCTTTCGATTGAGAGTATGCAAACGTTATGTGGGCAGTCGGTTACAACTGATTGCTCTGAACGGCTGTTAGCTTGCCACTCAGTGCATAAGATAGAGGTATGAGATGAATCAAAAAAAGAAAAAAATGCATTTTTTCAAACCCATTTAAATGGGTTCTATAGTACGTTAGTCATACACAAATTCTCGCTAGTGGCAGGTCAGGACTGAAGAGTGGGGTTCCACTGTATATTTTTTTACTGGAGGAGACAGGCTTTAAAAATTTACAAGCACTGAAGCAGGCTTCCCCACAATAAAGAAAAAAACTAAACAAAACCGGGGGAATTACTGGTGGAAACGGGCTTCCTGCCCAGTATTTTGTTTTATTAGCGGATATGGGCCTGCATGAATAATGCTTTTCAATTCACAAGGGGAGAATTTTATTTACCGTAATTTTCGGACTATAAGTCGCACAGGAGTATAAGTCGCACAAGCCATAAAATGCCCAAAAAAGTGAAAAAAAACATATATATGTATATAAGTCGCTCCTGAGTATAAGTCGCCCCCCCCACCCAAACTATGAAAAAAAAAAACGACTTATAGTCCGAAAATTACGGTATATATTTTATTATTCCTACAGGGTCTCAATTGTGCATATGTGTTCATGTATTTGTTTTTAGTTGGATACTACTACTGTTATTTGTGTATTACAATTATCTCATAATATTCCGATTGAATCAGGCCACGCATAAACCTTTATTGAGCCACATGATACTCATTATGGTTTATTCGCCTGCTCGAGGCTGTGTGATATTACCAGCATTTTTTTTTAAATGCGCATACTGTTGCAATTCAATATTTTTATTTGACTATTTTTTAGTTTCTTACTTTGCTTCCATAGCAAATGTCCTTGGGTGTAAATAATCCCATCAACATTCTGCCATTAAGCTTTTACTATAAGTGTGTCCGTGTCAAGCTTGTGAGATCGGCAGTGAGTTAACCCACAACTATCCGTGTCGCAGCGGGAAGTCAGCACCTCATCAAATATAGCAGTCTATGCCACAATTGTTAAAGCTCCAACTTTAATGAGAGGTGGAGGGCTCAAGATGGGTGGGAGTGGGGTTTGTGAGGGAGCAGAAGGTTGAACATGGGATCACCTTGACAACACTTCACACTCATTTAAGTCCTTCTATCCCTCCATCTGCCCTCTTGCTCATTTTTTTTTCACGACAAGGCTGTGATCCAAGAGGTTTTATGTTCCACCAGGCAGTCAGTCAGAAAATGAGGCTGTTAGTGTGCACTTTATGTCAGCCGTACGTCCACACAGGCACAAAACATCACTTTAAATTTTCCATTTGCTGTCACCTATTTTAACTGGTGATTGATTTTAACAAATTATTCAAACAATTAGTAATTAAAATGGAACCACTTGGAAGAAACCAGTATGGTGTGCAACACATGGGTGATGTCCTTGATATGGTGCACATACTCTGTCGTGATCATTGCAATTAATTGATTAGAAATTCACAGACTAGTCAATTCTTTTACCACTTTTGGAACTGTCAGTGATAGAAGAAAACATATAATTTCTGTATAACATTTAGGTCATGTCCAAATCACACAATACAACGCAAAGTATAAAAGTTGGCTCACAAGTATTCAGCATATTAAAATTATTGTGTGGGACTATTTCAAATATTTTCATTCCTCAGGATGATCTTCTTTTTTCTCTACTCAATTTCAAAAACTATATAAATAAGACATAGTTCTCTGCCGATGTCCTTTAAACCTGTTATTTCCACTTTTGAAATTTATGTTCATGTTCCAAATCACACAGAGAAGTGCCTAGGTCCTTCCAAATGGAGTCCATCTTAACTCAATTAATAAGCTACTATGAATTCTGCCAACAGCGGGTACCAGAGAGCACTTTTTGCAACCACTATTCCAGTCCTGGCGGGCTGTCAGATCACTGAAACCTATTTAAGAAGCAGGTGGGACCAATAACACTTAGCCTGACAAATGTAAACATGAAGTATGCAAGTGACTTTAACTTCTCACTGGCTTAGGCGATAAAAACTGGAGGCCTTTTGGAAAGGTACGATTTGTATCTGGTTTTACACTCTAAATGTGTCACTGAGCTAAATTAGTGGCCAATATCTAGCTCGCCGTGTCTGCTTTGCAACTGATTGAATCTATCTGTATGTGCCAGTGCATTTCCCCATCCCCAGCATCGCTTAGTTTGACTGTGAAGATGGTGCTGAAACACTAAGTGGATTTTTTTTTTTGCCAGTTGACAGGCAGAAACAGGTTCTGGAGGGAATAAAAAGCAGGAAGAATGAACACTGATCTCAATCATCACAACTACACACCGGCACACACCATTTATTAGAGGCGGCCATTTGTTCATTTACAATGGATGTTCAATCTGATACAATACAATCAGAGGTTTGACACGATACACTGCTGTCATTGGGATCATTTCTCTAATAAGTCTAATTCATGCTTTCTTTCTTCGAACCCCCTTCCCATTCCGACCCTTTTTTTCACACACTGACTCACAGAGAATGATCTACTGCTACTTTAAGTGCATGAGTGTCGTTGTGCTGCCATCGATAAGAGTATGCTTGCAATCTGCATCACAGTACACTTTTAGGCAAATGTCCACAGGCCAATCAGAACCCATGTAATTGGAGATGACAACTGCATAGTATGTTATAATTTTTTACTGGAATTTGTTAATTGTTTAAAACTGTCATGGGTGGACTCATTGGGCAAAGTGAAATTAGCGTAAATAAGGTGATAACAGTATAGCAGATGTTCTGCAGTTGAATGTTCATTGTTAAATGGCTCAAAAGTGTGTTTCTGTAGAAAAGTAAAAACAAGTCATCCTTATCTCCAAGCAGACACTAACAATAGAGTTTGTTGGAGTCATTGTTTTTCAGAAGTTTTATTTTCATCTGCACAAACTATTTTCTATGGACAGCAGGCCATATGCATATGGAAGTGGTGATGCTTCATCACAGAGGTCAAGGTTCAAGTTTGCTTCACAAACCAGTTATATTTTTTTGACTCCCCCAGATGGCACTATTGATTTGAAGAAAATGGGTTTAAGAAATGGCAAGTCAGTGTGCTTTTAGCCCAATGTTGAATAAAGAGTGCTATCTCGAGGAGTCAATACAACAAAATCATCTCTCCAGGAATGCAAATGTTCATGTGCGCTTGGCCAGAATGTTACAATAGAGGTACATCATTGTTACTTGGTGTGCCACCATTTTAGTCATGAAAAAACATACTATCTGTAAAAGTGTTTTTTGTTTTTACACGTACGCCTAGCATAGTTTTCCAATAGAAAAGCGACAAACAAATATTTGTATTTCTATGTCTTTAAAATGATTCCACAATCTCCACTTTTGTTTTTAACTTGCGCTCCTCAGTCTCCATTTAAATAACATATTTTTCCTAGCTGTGGCCAAGAGCCACATGCCGTCATGTGATTGCTTTTTATTGTTGTTGTTAGTATTCAGTAAATAGGCAGAGTATGTGTCTCCCTCATGGGGATATAACTGTCACTTTGTTGACAAAATATCCACAACAAAAGAATTTGCTTTGCTCTGACATTTTGTTGCACTTTTGTTTTCAGCTTGTTCCTGTTTTTCTAACCACAATGAGCATGTAATCCATTACATCGTCACCCTCACCCATCTCCACACTTCTTTACCATTACAGAAGTCAAGTTTGTGAGCGGAAGGGGGTAACCCTGCTTTGTTGTGCATCATCAATCTCGCTCTTGGTCTGCGCTGTTGATTGTGTAATGGATCATTAGCCACTTGAAGGACGTTTGCTTTGACAGCTTGCTGTTGGCGAGGAGGCCTTAATGTGCTTCTTAAGGTACGTGTATGTGTGTCTGCGTGTGCGTGTGTGTGTGTCTGTGTGGCAGTTGTTGATGTTTTGCGTGCATGCATGCAGCAGGCATAATCCGCGCTGGAGGCCTTAAAATGAGCAGAGTACTGTGAATATCACACTGAGACGTGTAATACCAGATTAACACACACCACACTGAGGGATTCCTAAATAGCTCCTGACATCTTTCAAACACAGCCACTCCCCCACCCACCCACACGCATGGACGCACACACACACACGCGCGTGCGCACGCACACACATACACACACACACTAGATGGCACTCTCTGTTCAGCATAGATGATAACATGATAGCCCACTGGCTTGAGATTTCATAAACCCCTTTCTCTAACAGTGCTGTCAAGAGGAGTCAAAAATTCAACTGGTTCATGAAGCAAAATTTGAAGATTCGTTTTCGCATCACCACTGAGACCACGAAACAATATTCTCTTCTTGGCCTCGAACTTGCTAATAGGTATGTCCATTCTGGTCTTTCTGAGAAATTGCCTTTCTTACTTTTCATTTTACTCATCGCCATGATTTACTCTTTTATATTCATGCGGTGCTTTGCGTTGACCATATATGGTTAAACTTGAGCATATACAGTAGAAGCGAGGACCCAAGCAGGCTATTGTCTAGGAAGACTGTGACTTCTGAAGGTAAGATTTAATGCACCTATGCATAAGCATGGTTTGACAGGTCTGTTTTGTCGAACGTCATTTTTGGCTTTTGTGCATCCATACACTTTTAGTGAGAATCGTGCACACTCTGAGTATTGAGACTGCTAGTATCCATGCTTTTATCCTTCTCTTGCATTCAAATATGAAGAAATTTGATGAACTGATGACAGAAAGATAAAAGCTATACTCCTGTGACATATGTACATTTTGTTCATATCAATGTGAACATTACAACTCGTTTTTTTTCCAAATCTTCTATCCTCTTTCGTGTGATTACTTAACCACTGCAGCCTGGATGCTCAGGAAGCACTCATCTGAGGCGTTAAACATCCCAATTGTCTGACAAAACACACACAAAATCCATGAAAATGCCACAAAGAACTGAGACGTACACCGGAAGCTATATTTACTTCTTTATGGTACTGTGTTTTGTGCTCATTCACGGGTGCATTCCATTCACATTAAAACTGATTTTTATAATGGGACCAATTTAAATAAAAATCAGATTTAGGCATTATATCCTGCAATGTGACCGTAGCTTAAGGTTTAATGCTGTGTGTGTACTGAATTCCAAGTGTGGTGAATTTTGGCTTTGATGCCAATGTCGCAGCAAGAGGACAGTTCTGTCATCGGTTTGTTCGTAATAAGGTTCGGGTAGTACTGGATCAGGACACATTGCTCATCCACACAAATATTCTAAGTGTCACACACAAAACACACACACACGTACTAGAACCGAGGTTACCTTTGCAGATGATAAATTAGTTTAGAGGATAGAAAAAAAGTGCTCATGCCAATAGCAGCTGCTGCCCCCTCTGTGTAGGTACTTGCAAGAGTGCAGAAAGATAAAGACTAGGAACTGAAACCAGTTTGTCATCTCAGTAGCGAATTATTCATGCACTCTTCTCTTGCTCTTCTCTTTTTTGATCTCACTATTTCTGTGTGTGCGTGTTTGAGCATACTTGTGTGACTTTTTCGCTGCTGTTTAGCATTAGTCCTACAAGTCATTGCTTGTCGGATCTTGGCTATCCCCGTGTCCTCAGCTGAGTTCATCTTGTACCACCTAATCTCTCACCCATGTGCGTTTGAAAATCACAAAGCAACAAAGCAGTTGCCAGGTGGATAAATTATGCCTGCATTTACGTTCACATTTACTTTCACAGCCAAAAGTAAATTGATTCTGAAGATATGATGAAATTCCTCCCTGAATGAAATGCGAGTATCATTGCCAGTTTTAATCACTTACGGCCACTGGAAGTCTTGTAAATCAGCTGAAATCACCACAAATCTGACTGTGAAAAGCCATCTTCAGACAGACAATAAGGGAGAGATAGCAAAGGAAGATCTTTTCCAGTGCCTACTGAGTTTATGACTTGCAAAGAAAAGGGCAAAAATACGAGACATCCATTCTGAAATAATGCTTGGGATGTCAGCATGCACTCCTGTCCACTCATTCACAGCATTTGTATGTAATTTCATTCAATATGTACTATCAATCAAAAGTTTGGACACACTTTCTCATGCTATTGAATCCGTTCAAACGGAGCCATGCATAGAAAAAAATCAAGAGAGCAAGAAAATGTCCCGATGTGGGATGAAATAAGGAATTTTCTATTAGTAAACATTATCTACTCATGTCAAATAGCCTAATACAGTCTTTTGCATATTTTCGGAATGTTTGGTTGCGGGAGCAATCACACGGCTTCCTTTTTGCCTAGGCTTGGTCCATTTTGGAGTATAATCTGCCTCACACCTACTGATATAGACTTCTTTTTCCCAGCTTTATCCTATTTGGCATTGCCATTTTGGATAAAGTTTTCATGGCAACTGGCCTTCATGACCTAACACGTCCCGTGCTTGGGAGCTGCACTGAGCTGAGCTGCCTTGCTTTGTAGATATATATTCCATCTAGCTATCCATCATTCCATCCATCCATCTTGCCATTTTCTATACCACTTATTCTCATCCCTGTTACGGCTAGAAACAGAAGAGTGAAAGGCAGATGGACTGGGCTGGTTGGAAATGGATCGCACACCCTCTATGGAAAATCATTCGAGTAAAGTGGCAGCTCTATAATTACATATTAATACAATAACAAAACATATGCTAATAATAATGTGATTTCAGAGGTTGAAAATAATAATTGGATGCAAGTTTGACATAGTATTAGTCCTATCTTTCGTGTGCTGGTATTCTGTCTGTGTTTGTGCATGAGTCAGCAAGAATATTTATGTCCATGCTCTGCCCAGTTTGATTTTTAGAACCTCTAAGCACAGTTTGAGGGAGTCAGGCAAACACCATAAGGTACATAATGTGCATGCTTTCAACATCACTGAAATGAGAGAAATCCAAGTTTAGATGCCACGTTGTATGCACATTTCATTGTATTCATATTCAGCAGTCTGTTCTAGGACCAATGCCTCATCACCAGAGGCAGAGAATTTGTTTGCCTCAACTTTGAATGAATGTCACCAAGGAAGTTGCAAATAGTAAAAGACGATAATGAGATGTTGTCTGCCTGCCACATTCTTGAATACAGCACAACACTCAAGATAGGTAGACAGAGCAGACAGAAAAGGACGTTATAGTAATATGTCAGTATGACCGACACAAAAAGTCGGATGCGATGGAGGGGAGAAAATTCTCAAAAAGGTAACAAGAGGGTGTAAATGGCATTTTAAGTACAGCTACAGCAGCAGGCGAGAATGTGATCCAGTTCCAGTGGTTTTTCCCTCTCTGCCTTGTACACATTTCTATACATGGCTATCCAGTTCCTCAGCTGATAGCAACTACCGAATTAAATTTCTTTCTTCCTCCTTAGTCCTGTGATTTTTTTTTTTTTAAATGCTCACTCTCCTTAGAGTCTCCCTCGTGTTCCCCACTCATTTCTCATTTAATCTCTTCCATGTCCACCCCAGTTTCATGGCACGTCCTGGTGCCCTGGGTAAGCAACCCTGCACAGACTGACAAATCAATACATCACTGTAATCGATTCTGTCGGGTGCTTGAGGTGTTTAATGAAAGCCCCGCCCCCCTCCTGTTTCGCCTTTTCACATTTGGGCTTTAGCAAAGTCCAGTTTAATGCTAATGGAGCAAAGGCATCCATGTGAAACAAAGCGCTACCTTTGGATGGGGGAGGGTTGGGTGGCTGGCTATTGAGGTGAGGTTGATGTGATGAGTGAGAGGACTTTTGGGGAGGGCACGGGTTAAGGTGTTAAGGGTTAATCAGCACAGTTCCCATGGTGATGGATTGCTCCAGCTGGTTAATTTGAAACGGTAAACTTTCAGCGTAAAATTGTGTAACCTTGGGTGAAAGAACATCAGCCAGGTGCGACTTAAAATTGTGCGTGTGTGCACTCACAGCTTCTCTTTGACAACATCAGTCTAGTCCTGCTGCTTGCAGTTTGATCAATTGCAATATGTTCCAGGTATGACCCACTCCTGCTGTGGGAGAAGAGGGATACTGAAGGACATCAAAAGAAAGTGAACCATGAATAAAATAGAAATGTTTTGAGGAAACAATGGTGGGCAAAAAGGACAACAAAATGCATCTGCAAGTTGGCTTTTAAACCGAATGAACCTTCCTCTTTTCACGTTTCACGTTCGGGTCGCATGGGCAGCAGGCTTTGCAGAGAGCACACAGGCCACTTGTGAAAAATAGACTGTTAGGGTTTACAGATTATTTTTGATCGTATGATTATGTTGGAATGTAGACTAGAATTATTAACTTTTTTTAAACCTTTTACCTTTCCTTGACTCTGAAAAGTTTAACCATTCAGTTGTTGAAACATTCCAAATGGTGTGGAAACATTCGTGCTTAGTTAGTCCTCTAAAATGCTCCACTAGTTTCTGTTTCCACGACCTTGTAAAACAATGAGCTGGGACCCTCCGCACTGATTAACCGATTGCTTAGGTGACCACCAAACATGCCCAATGTCACCCCCCACCCTGCTTCCTCTCAATAAATAGTTTCTTGCAAGAATCCAAAGTCAGACCTCATTCGATCATTGCTATACGCACAGCGACGAATGACTCTCTACTTGCAAGTGCTTAATAAGGGCACACTGTCTCCCGTGTGGTTCTTGCAAAAATAAGTTAGAGTGAGCACCACTCTAATATAGACCCTCTGTGTATTGTTAGTGTATGCATTAGCTTGAAACAAGCACATACTGATGCTTTTTGATGCACTGTGAAGAATAGCACCCATCGAGAGGATGGAATAATATGGTATACTCTATGACAAGCAACAATGTTCCCAACCAATTTAATTCATCAACCTCAGATCAGAACCTAAATTAGAAATGACTAATACATTTTTGGATTGTGGAAAAAATGCAAGACATTTAGCAGATATAGAATGTAAAAGCATAAAGTGAATGCAAAATGTTACGAACGGTGAGTCATAATGTCCAGCAGCCTGTAAGACACTAATGAATAACATGGGAATATTTGAGCTCATCCCTTTCCTCCCTTTTACTTTTCGCTCTCTTCTCACAAGATTCGCTCCGTCCACTTTAATGAGAAACACCTGTTAGAGCTCCTCATTTGGCATCCCTTGTCGATGCCCGTTTAGTTTTGTGATGCCTTTCACCTGCAAAGTGTGTGTCTGCATATTGGGTTCAGTAATGAACATATGAAAAAAGCATTTTGAAAATTTAAATGCATGTGGATGCAGCTAAATGTTTCATCTACTGTATTATCTGTCCTGCAGGAATGCAAGGAACGAAGCCCAATTGAGCTGAAGTGCCTCCATACATCACCATTAATTTGGAGTTGTATAGTACATACCGTAATTTTCGGACTATAAGTCGCACCGAAGTATAAGTCGCACCAGCCATAAAATGCCCCAAAAAGTGAAAAAAAACATATATATGTATATAAGTCGCTCCTGAGTATAAGTCGCCCCCCCACCCAAACTATGAAAACAAACGCGATTTATAGTCCGAAAATTACGGTAACCCCAAAATGCATTGCTAAAGGGGACTAAATTGTATTCCACGGGGTGCCTTCCTCGGACAGTATGTACGCCAAAACGTTTTTTGATATTGATTGCATGATTTATCTTTATTTTGAACATATTTAAAACATGAAAATAGGAAAGAAAAATCAAATAACACTTTAAAGTGCCATATCTAAGTCACTGAAACAAACAAACAAAAAACAAAAAACACAAAAACAACCAACCAACCAACCAACCAACCAACCAACCAACCAACCAACCAACCAACCAACCAACCAACCAACCAACCAACCAACCAACCAACCAACCAACCAACCAACCAACTAACTAACTAACTAACTAAAAAACAACAACAACAAAGAATGCTCGAAAAGGAGTAGGAGGAAGCAGAGCAAAATAACTTAAACTTAACTTTTAAATGACATTCAATCAACAAGAACATTACTTTTGATCAAGAGAAACAAGAAATATTTTTTCAGGCAAATCTTCCTGAAAGAAGACAAAAGTACAATACTTTGTACATATGGCCCAGTTTGTGAAGTACATTCATTTATCATTTCACGTTGTCCAAGTAATGCTGTGTAAGATGACACAGTGATGCATTTTGACATAATTATCGTAATTGTAGAAGTTAAAAAAATACATGTTCTGTTTTTACATCTGAAGTTGCCTTATCATCCTCCATAACATTGTGAAGTTGTACAGTACTTTTTCCTCCTGCAATTTTTTTTTTTTTACACATTTTGAGCAGTCAATCCACGAGTACCATATTCTACTCCATATTCTATCTTCGAAGCGTAATTGTAGGTCAAATCCGAAGAGTTGTTGGACTTCTGAACCACAGTTACTGCCATCTGACTTTACCAGGACCCAATCACCCGTCAACACGAGATACTCTGACAAAAATCCAGTTCCCGACTTAAAGTGTATGAACATATGAGGCCCAATGAAAGATCCATCGATCTGGTCTTGTTCCACTTCCGTAGCAACCCGAGTATTTATTACAATGGATTGTCATTGCTGAGGTTTCTTCTTATGCCAATGCACTGAAATAGTTGAATTCATGTCTTTAAATGCCCCTTTGATGATTGTTTTTGGGAAATGTAATAATGAAGCTAACAATCATTCTGTGAATGTTTGTGAAAAGTATTTTCTAGCTCATGTTTGTGTTTTCAACTGCTTGTCCTAATTATCTTGCCTGTAATTTGTTGTATCTTTTCTTGTTGTTGTTGCATAATAATTTTCTCTGTAGATTTATTTTGGTTTACATTACCCCTACTGTTCCCAAAACACTATGCAAGCTGTTGTATTTTTGAAACCACAGCCAACATTTTTGTTTTACTTCCCCCAAACCTATTCATTTTCCCTCTAGTTCTCCTGCTTCAGGGGCATCCCTTAGCTGGAGGCATGTTGCTCACAGGACATATTACTGTTATTTAATTTTATGATTTTGTAGTATAAAGTTCTACTCTTTTTTTACATAGTCTCATAGCTGGAAATGGAATGCATCTTATAAAGCTTCAAGATTAAACAGTCGTGGCCAATAATAGCTTGAGCTGAGGTGATGCTGTAATTGAGAGCGATTAGCAACAGATTAATCCAAAGACAAACTTTCCTCATCAAATTAAGAGGACATTACTGGATTTCTGGAGATTACTTTACTTCTGGAGATCCTGGTGTCAACTTGCTGGTCCAAACTTCTTCATCAGAAGCAAGTGGCACACGCAGGAGAGGAACCTCGTCATCAGGGATGTCATCTAGCTCTGCGACCAGAATGCCCTGCGCGATCAGTTTTGACTGGGAAGAGTTGTTGCGATCAAACCGGATTGCAAAATTGTCATTAGAGATGTGGCCATACTCGTTGGCCAGCATCTTCCTGCATCGCAGCCTGGAAATCCACGGGAATACCAGAAGGCAAGATGCAGTGGTACTGTGCTTCATAGGGATGTGAGGCAGCTTGTGGTTCTGCTGCCTAACGAGGAACAAGGACTATAACATTGACCTTTGTGCGACCTTCGTTGTGGACTGTGCAATGGAATGCGCGAAGCTCGAGTGGGAGGTGTCGCGCTGATTCTCTGGTTGTTGTCTGCGTAGATTAGGGCGGAACAGTTGGTCAGTTGGCGCACGCCCAAACCCCTTAAAGCGGCGGACTTCATTCATGCCAAGAAGTATTGAGGACGCAACGTTCCCCTCGATCGACTTAGTAAATCATATCCTTCACGTGTGGGGCGCAGTGAAGATTAGGAAATAACGCTATAACAATTACTGAAGGCTTTCTGAGCATTTTATTTTACCTAACAATCCATCTGACAAAGATCCTGAATTTCTTTTAAAGATTCATGCATTTGTGTCTAATGAAGTTGACTTTCTTCTCTTTCTTGGACTAAATCGCAATATTCGTGCAAAAAACACTGTCGATTCTTCCGTGGTTGACCCTTTGACACAAAACGTGTCCCTCACTATCGGAATTCTAAATAAATAACGTTCATTCACTTTTAGGGTGCCTCTGTGCACTAATGGATTCTTTTAATCAAGTCCCACTATTACTATTACAACTACTTGACGACCTGTTAAAATAATAAATAATAATAATAATATCAATAATAGGGACATAAATTCACGGGTCAAACTTCTTGCATAAAACCTTTGATTTACAATACAGGCTTTCGCTGGTGGTGTAAGGTTCACTGACTTGACTTCTCTGCTGGCGCCGTAGGCTCAATTCCCACAACGTGACATTTTGAATGGTGAATGTGCGTATGAAAAGTCTGTATCCACTTTACATGCCTGTGTTTGGGCAGTCCGACCATTTGCCCCAATTAAACCACTGAATTATGAAACACAATAATTATTGCATTGAGATGTGCCTCACAAATAATAACAAGATAACCTTAGTGCAATTTTGAAAGCATCGCTTTCCTAAATTCTTTGGCCTGAGTGTAAATTGTATGACTGCGGGATAGTTTCACTCTTCCACTGCTGTATTTTCTTTCTTTTACAGCACTGTGTTCAGGCTGAGCACACAGCTAGGCAATTGGCGGGTAAAGTTTTATTAAAGCTCCATATAAAAGCTTAAGCTACTTTTATCCTTCAGAGGAAAAAAAGGAGAATGTCAGCACGTAATTAAATTAGATGAAAGGCGAGGAATGAGCGACTTCCTCCTCTTTAAACACAAATGACTTAATCAGAACCTTGGGCTAAATACAAGACAGACGGCTACAAGATCACGGGGAGGATAAACATCCCTTTTGGTGCGTCTCTCCATTTTGCCGTTCATTTCTTCACGTCTTCATTATCTGTCTGAACTGGCTGACTATGTCTTATCATATTTTGTGTATCCTTTCATCCAACCTTGACTCACATGCTTGTACAACCTATGGACATGATTACTTATTGGTCTTTTTCATCTCTTCTCCTTTCCTTGCACCCTTGTTTCCTGATTTCACTGGCCCAGGTCTTCGTAGGCCTTGAACGTTCCTCCGGCACACACGCCGTTGTCAGATAGTTGGCCTCGAATGCATCATTCTGGAATATTAATAAATACTTAATGAGAAGCATGCACTCATCTCATTATTGCCTGGACTATGACGCTGCTACATTCATATTTGTAAAATTAGCCAACAACAATTCGTGACCTAAAGTTTTACCTTGTAACAATGTTTGTGGTAATCATTTCTTGCTATACTTCTGACTACTTTTTGTCAGGTGGTGTATATTAACAAAACTTGCCTCATAAAGAGTTAATTCACTAGTCGCACATTTTAGCCTTTGTGTTGGCACTATATCACAACTTTTAATTGCAGCACTGTATAATCTTTGTTCGGTTCAACTGTTGAACATGATCAAAATGTGTTAAAATTTAAAACATTTGATCATTTTTGAGGAAAATAGTTACAAATGACATTTGTTTGCCACATTTTACTCATGAGAAACCAGAAATTAAGTAGTTTCTTCTCATTCTTGGGTCATTCCCCGATGCCAAACTGATACAATACTGAGCAAAACTCTGCATCCATCACAAAGACCAGATAAGAAAAATGAGGCCTAATATAGCTGATAATAATTTTGTTATGCTAACAGTCAATTCAGTGGGAGTTCTGTTTGTCTCAATTTTTTGTTGTTTCCACTCTGATTATGTCCCTACATGAGGCAGAGCAAGAGCACAGAATTGTCTGCGGTACTCACGAGCAACACACCACAAAATAGCGTGTGTGGGTCACAGTGGGTGATGTATTTTGTATGGAGGTGTCGCTATGTGCAATGCTTGTTCTGTATGTCCATGCCAGCATGGAAACCTGTTGTCCCACCAACTTTGCTACAGACCTGAGGGAAGCCACACGACTGCTAATTAGCAGCACAGAGGGAAGTAACCCCAGCGGGCAATCAAATCTGCTTTTGAAATCGTTTCTCCCCTGAGATGCCATGGAAACAAGGCATCTGAACTACTAAGGCGATGGGGTATATATGATCCAGCCGATCACCAAATTAGAAGGAAAAAGCTACAGGAAATGTCTGACTGTCTCACTCACTTCGTTTTTCTTTGTTCTGGTTGTACTCGGTGGTAGAGCAGTCGTCTTGTTTGGCTATGTAGTTTTTTCTCCAAGGGTAAATGATGAAGTAGTTCAGAAACAGGCGAGTTCACTTAGAGTACATGCACGAGAGGCTTTGTTGACGTCACACTGCATTGAAATCTACAGTTCTGCAGTGCTGCACATGCATCTGTGACGAGCCCACACAACCTGTACTGTATATGTTACTGCAGTTCCTTCCAATTATAATGCACCAATGTGACGAAAGAAAGAACACATGCACCATTTGATGCACCATTATAAATAAAGGCCCAGATAGATAGCTGGACACGATGGCACACATTAGGATGATGACATGATGCATTGCAATGAATTCACAATGAGCTCAGATAAAGGGGGCTCATAAAAAAGCAATATAACAATGCAATGAAATAGATCAGTGCGGTCCATAACTCTGAAGGGGATCCTATTCATCTCCAAACCGAATCAGAGGGCCCATACGATGCACATACTTTTGTGTGTGCGTGTGTGATAGCAAATTAGCATTTCCTTAATGAGAAGAGGATATAGATTACTTTGAAACATGATTTGAAGGACCACTTAGATTTGCACTCGTATCTATTAGTCATCTCCCTGTCCATCTGTCCCTCACCATAATTATAAAGGTCAAACTGTCCTTTGAGCCGTATTCATGCTGACATACATCTTTGAAATAGGATCAATAAGCATGCATTTATTGCACTGGTTGTTTGTCACAATTATCTTATATGAATCCAAAATGGGACGGCATGACCCCTCCAATAGTAACTAACAGTATAAATTCCAACACTCTTTGGGGGTGCGCACCAACCGCTTATCCAGTTCAGGCCCAAGCAATTACCATCTTTGAAAATGTATTAAATAAAACAGGCAATGTTAACATTCTTAGATATCTTATAAGTTAACCACCAGAAATGTAAAAACAAACAAAAATAAAGTGACAACCTTTGCAATTTACCGTCATTTTCGGACTATAAGTCGCACCGGAGTATAAGTCGCACCACCCATAAAATGCCCACAAAAGTGAAAAAAAAAAACATATATATGTATATAAGTCGCTTCTGAGTATAAGTCGCCCCCCCACCCAAACTATGAAAAAAAAACGCGACTTATAGTCCGAAAATTACGGTAGTGTGTATTATTGTAAAAAAAAACAAAAAAACACCAAAAAGTCAATGGAAAGTGAAGCACAAGTAGTTAATCCTCTGGTACTCGCTGAACTGAGCCTCATATATGATGCGAGTGTTAAAAGGCTTATTGCTCCCCTTGCACTTTGGTTGATTTGTTGGACCTGTGTGGCTCCAGTATACGACATAGTATTAAGCTGGGTGTGGTGGAGGATAGTAGAACTCATTGCAAGTACAGCAGCGGCTCACCACAGACATAACGACATTTCCTGGGGCAAGAACTATAAGTATGAAGAGCTATGAATTCTACTTCTCATAACAATGGTACATAAACCTGGTCATTTAACACTTTCAGGCTAATCGGGAAGGTGAAACACAGTGGTGTAGAACACAAGGGTAGGTAAGGAGCTAATTGGCTGACCTTAGTTAAAGTTTATTGGCTGACACAGAAGGAAGGCAGGCTTAGTATGTGAGCAAATGAAACCGGTGATCGACTGAAAGCGAAGATTGTTAACGTTCATGGTCGTTGCTATGGAAAAAGTTTATAGGGTCGTAAGCTCAAACTTCTTCAACTACTGAAAATGTCTTCCATACGTTGAAATTTATACACCTTATCACGGAACACTTTATTGTTATTAGTTGCAATGTCCTTGCAGTTACTGCAGCCAGTGCTGTGTCTCATAATAGCACCCATTCAGTAATAAATTGTTTCACAATTTATTTCAACCTCTGCAACATGTGCGCTTGAGTTACCTTCAGTTTTATTAGTTTAAATGACTGGGGAAATCCGATTACACCAGTTGTTTATCACTTTCGGTACACCTGTCATCTTAATATTTGTGCAAATCTTATATGAGCAATTAATGTCACTAACCAATGTGAGTTTTTTTTTTTTTTTTTACATAATTACAGCTGTGATTACTGGCCAGTCTTATCAGTTCATTGGCAACAGACAAATACATTTTGGAGCAGCTAAAACATATTGACTGGCCTTATTGAATAAGATAATAATTATCCATTTTCTTTTTTTCTTTTTTTCTTTCTTTCTTTCTTTCTTTCTTTCTTTCTTTCTTTCTTTCTTTCTTTCTTTCTTTCTTTCTTTCTTTCTTTCTTTCTTTCTTTCTTTCTTTCTTTCTTTCTTTCTTTCTTTCTTTCTTTCTTTCTTTCTTTCTTTCTTTCTTTCTTTCTTTCTTTCCAGATTTATTTGCCAGGTAGGTCAGTATGTTACTGGATCAAGCATATTTAAACATTTGCTGCTGTGAAGGACATAGTAGTGTTGCTTTTTTGCTTTCTACATTGCAAATGATGGCCCTTTTAAATCATTCAAGGAGAAACACATGACATTAAAACACATAAAAGAGGCACGGAGGGTACATACTTGTATACTAATCATCATCACGCAAACAGTGATGCCCTCCATGATAGCTGGGCGTTTATGACATACTATAGTCCTATTAATCACCAAGCCAGTTTCCAGAATGTGGGACCCGACATTATGCCTTTCAAGCACATTAAATACATATATTATAATGGCAGGGATGTTCTTCAGTGGGACGTAAAATAACGAGGGAACAAATCAAAGACGTTAAGGAAATATGAAATAATAGATTTATTTGAGACATGAGAAAATGGGAGAATTAGGTGAAGTTTTGATGAGCCAATGCATTTTAGCAAGAGGACAAGGAAATTATAAGATGAAGTGGGAAGAATTAAAGTAATGATATGTAGATTTTACTGAGATGTACTGTGTGGCATGTTGAATGTGTTTCAAATCAGTGTGCTACAGTATGTGCAAAAAATATACACTCACTTGTCAGATTTTCTGTAGGATGGGCTACACCCAAACAATTGAATGAAATATACATTGTATTGCACGAGCTTTCTTAAAGCGTCGACCGTATCAAATATAATGATACGCAATCTTGACTGACACTCACAGAGATAATTTAGAGGTATCTTTTCGATGGATTGATGGAACATATTTAAATATATAACAGCTTATGGAGATAAACCATTGTGAACTCTGGCAACATTATGCTGTGGGTCACAAGTAGAAATTGGTAGACTAGTCAGGATTGGTAAAAATATGAATTTCTGCAATGTACAGAGACACCCTGGAAGAAATGCGTAGAGACACCCTTTGACCTGAAAACTTTCAGAGTGCTCAGGCTGGAGGGAAGATTCACCTTCCAGCAGAAGGTCGTTGACAATAAAGTAGTGGCTTCCGGACAACTTTGTGAATATTCTCGAGTGACCCAACCAGAGCCCAGACTTGAATCACATCAACCATCTCTAGAGAGATCTGAAAATGGATGTGCACCGACACTCCCCTACCAACCTGAATAAGCTTGAGAGGTGATGCAAAGAGGAATGTGGGAAATTGCCCAAAGACAGGTGTGCCAAGCTTATGCTATCATATTTAAAAATACTTTAGGCTGTAATTACTGACACAGGTGCATCAACAAAGTATTGCGCAAAGGCAGTAAATATTTATGTTCATGACATGAATTTATTCCATTCTGGGATGAGCCTGTAAGATAAATGGTGTCAAATGATGTGAATGTTTTCTGCATGCACTGTAAACATGCCGGTTATCTCAGTATGATGCAGTGAAGTTCTACACCACCGCAAACTACAGTATAATATATTTAATAACAACCTTACCCACATGTCAGTCAAAACAGGCTATATAAATCCCCATTTGGATTGCATCTAATTGTGCAGGTGTACCTTATGGAATGTCTTTTAAATCTTATGCCTTAAAATAAAAAAAAAAAATGCTTCTTAAGGGAATGACAGAGGAGTGTGTTGCTTCAAATGCACGCATGGATATTTTTCCTCTATTTGCAGTTGAAAAACAGTAACAGTCAACTTTCTGTGACAACTTTCTTAGACTGCCCAGTTTTAGAAGTGTGTGCAGTGAGGGCTGCTAAATGTTCACTAAATGTCCCGATGGAGTGCTTTAATCCTGAGCTTAATTTTAAGAGGCATTTCCCTGTTACTGACTAGTGCACAATCCATGCATTTGTCGCCCTAATCCTTATTTATCCTTCTGTCTTTAATTTACATCAAGGCACCTGAAAGCCAAAGCAAGTCACTTGGGTTCAGACAGTCCCTCTATTCTTCACAAAACAAAATAAATAACACACATTTGATTATGATTTGGTGCAGACAGTGTGAAACAAGAATGGAATAGCTATTAGCAATAACTAGACATGCTGTATTCTTTTTGGAAATGAAAACGATGGAGTGTTTGAACATTGGAGAATAAAAGTACCCACTTTCATTAGCATTTAAAAGATGTCAGGCTTTGTTTGAGCCACAGTGATAACACACAAAACTTTGCATTTTCACATAAAACATTCCTGCTCATGCCAGTGGAGGTGCTCAATTTAATGTGTTTGTGGGCATATGCGAATTTGTGCTGTTGTATGTACAGTAGGCCAAATACAAAAGTACGCATGCTTATAAGAGGCTGGGAATCAGACATCCTACAGTATGTGCATGATTTTGAGACAAAGCATACCTTGTATTTAGAATAACACAATGCTGGAAGGCATCTTTAGTTAATAACTGCAGTTGAGTTCAGTTTGACTTAAGCTTGAAAGGCTAAAATTGATTAGTGTAGAAAAATAAAACAGTTGATGTGTATCACTGCCTCTGAAATTTTATCAGCACGCTAGCTCCTTTTGATTAAACTTATTAAACACATTCACCTTACTACAGCATAGTATCGACTAAAGGCCGGTGGATATTTGTCAATTTAAATTGTTGCTCTTCAGACGTCATTACTGGATTAAAAAAAATACAATTCAGATTGAATTCAATAGATGTTTTGCTTTAAAATTGAAAATAGTTGGCATGCAGTCACCCATGGTGTGGTAGTTTACTCGCCTGACTTCTGTGTAATCATGGAGGGTTCGGTTAGTAGTCTGTTAGTAAGTGTCAGTGGTTGCTAATCACTATAAGTCTCTCCCATGAAGTTGGCAGACCCAGACAAGCTGACAGTGCTGAGAAATCCTATTGGCAATAGTAAAGAATAGGCTGAAAGATAAGGTGACACTGAAATCCCCATGGATCATGATGTTCTCAGATGACATTGTGCTATGCAGTACGAGTCAACAGTCCAGAGGAACAGTGAGTGTGCTAAGGTGAAGAAATGCATCCAAGCAGGTTGACACAGAAGTGTCAAGTTTGTTGTGTGATAGAAGAGTCCAAGCTGAATACTTGATCACGACATCAAACATTTATGTAGTTTGATTTGAGTGCACGGAGCGGTGCTGATTGTAATGTGACTTAATATACGTATATGCCAACAAAGTCCAAAAATCACATCTTTGGTAGATCTTGAAGACATCGTGTGGAACAAAAAAAACCCAATGTAGAACTTGTGTTGTTCCTACGGTTGTTTTGTCCCAGCCTCCTGCCATAGCTATTGGCCAATCACCTGAATCGAGCTAATTACATAAACAAAACGTATTCCCTAACTGAAACAAGATTGTCTCTTGACACTTGGCAGCGGAGCGCTCTTTAATGTTCTGCTGCATTCTTCCATTTCGTATGCTGAAATCATACCCAATCTGTTTCTATTTCCCGCATCCAGCCACTATGGCGGATGTTCTGTTGCTTTCAAAGCACTGAGAACGGCACCCCACCTGCCTAATGAATATGACTTTATGCATGCGTTCTACACCAGAGATTGCCTGGATGGGTACATGCATATGTCTCAACGAAACAATGGCACATATTACGTAGTATATGCACGCACACACATGCAGACAAACACACAGGCACTCACAGTTGGTATCCTCTAAAAAGAAACATCCAGAATAATGAAGGCCCTCTCTTTTAATGGCAGTTCAATGAGCCATTCAAGCTGAAGTCACTGAGAGATTCATGAGTGTGAACTTGTTGTGCAAGGATGTGTTTGTTGCAGATGGAAACAGACAGTTTCTCTGAGTCTAAGTATCATGAAGGAAATGACTATCGATTACTTAAAGGGTACAGTACAACACCGTCACAGTTCATCTGTAAGACTAATCATGCATCTCATGTAACGTATTAAAAAACTGTGCCAAGTTATCATGCGCTTTGTTGGTAGAACACAATAGGATTCGTCAGCATTGACTAACCACAGAACACTGCCACTAAGCAACATCTGGCACAACTGTACAGCCCCACAGTGATCAGATATACGAATTTGAGTAGCAAAACAGACGAAATAAAGTTAGTAATGGTCAGCTTGTCAAAGAGGCACCGAGATCACTTTGACATATGGATAAATTGGAATCAACATCCGCATAATTGTTTTCACTAATATCTACTGATTCGTCTGATGGACCTTTAATTAATGTTCAGAAATGTCCATCCAGTCATCCGTCAAACAGTTGCTTTTCAGATCATGCCGTTTTTGAGCCATTTTCAAACTGCATGTCAGGTTTATCCCAGTTACAAACGTTCATTTGGGAAATTTAAACTACCGCTTTGCTTAAGACAGAAAATATCTTTGCCAGACTCGTATCCCTGCCAAGAGGTTGTGTTTCAGTGAGTGACCATCCATCAATTTTCTCTAGTATTTATATCGTAATATATTGTACTGCAATATTGCATTATATAATATTTCCTATTTTATTACATCCCGGGCCGGATGTCTGCACTCGACTGATTGCTAGTCAGTGGACTACATCTTCAAACAGATCACCCAAGAAAAAGAAGTCGAAGAAAAACAGCCGTGAGAGCTCCGTGTGATTTAGGGCTGTTGTTCAAGCTTGGTCTTCGCTGTCCTGCTCGTGAAGCAAGCGGCCTGTGAATCCTGATGATTCTCTATTTAAACAACAGCCATCTCCTCTTGAATTAACTGCCACCTGTCTGCCTTAATGTGCTCTGTAACTTACGGTGCTATTATCAGTCTGGATCACAGCTCACAACCTTTTCTACCACCATGACACACAATTACAACACATTCAATCTACCCTGCAAGTATAGAAAAGGCAAGGAGCGTACCCATGTTATCCCTGGACACTAATTGGCACTTTTTACAGTAATGAAGAAATTAAAATCACTGACTTGGCAAACTTGTATACTTAAGGCGATCTGCCTTTTGCTTTCAGTGAAAGTTGTAGTCAGCAGGGCCTAATTTGGACTCAGAAAAAACAAGGTTGGCATTTTGATTTGGTGTTGATAGGGCAATTAAGTTTAAAATCTGACAAAATGGGAATTTTCTAATATATATGAGTAAATATGGGATACATATTTGTACACAGTTTTTTCTGCAACCTTCTGTTTTATGAAACAAACCATTGATATAGGCACATTCCCAAGGATGCACATTGCAAATGAAATCCAATTCGCTCTCATTTTGCAAATTTGATACTTGTCTTGTATTAGTCATGATTACCTTGTCCGAGTGGTCATATTAATAAGATAACAAAACAATTTCATTTTTGTCTAATCAATCTTGCCTCTTTTATTTATCAAACTGAAGGTTAAACAACCAACTCTTACTCAGTGCTATAATCTGGTGTGTGTGATGAATATTTTATGTTTAGAGACTCACTACATCCTCATTTCTCAGATCACATTATTATGTCGGGACTAGAGATAGTTTCTACATAATATATGAGGTCACTTGTTTGTCACATCAAACAAATGCTGATTTTGTTTCTTTGTCATTGTTGTCATGCCATTCTTTGCTTTTAATCGTCATTTTTGGGCTTAGACCGTTTGTCAATTATTGATCGACAATAAATACCACTTTATTGTGTTTTCACATTATATTGGTCACAGATTGTGTGGTGATTTAGATGCCTGCTTAAAGTGATGTGTAAAAGTGACTGTTCTGTCTCCACAAGTGCCCCGTGATTGACTGACCAATTTAGGGTATAGTTTGGCTTTCACCCAAAGTCAGCTGGGATTGACTCCAGCTGCCCGTGACCCTGAACAGGATAAGCGGTTTAGAAAATGGATGCATGGATTATACTTCAGGACTAATGTGAAATTTATGATTCTGAAATCACCAAGATTACAATGATTGCCAAGTGTGGCACTATACTTAAAAAGAATCGGCTACATCTGAAAATAACGTTCAATGAATATCTTTAAACATTTTTAGCATTGTTTACGTCATAAAGATGAGACGGTTTTAGACCTCAGAAAAATAGAGCAATAAGAGCAACATTGTTAGAACCAGTCTGAGTCAAGTCACCTACCTGCAACACGGAAATAAACTTGGAATACTAATTATATGAAACATGCTCTGCATGTTCCTGTGTGTGTGTGAGGCACACTGGTTAAAAAGACTCCTAAAGGGAGCACTTTTCAAAATGGCCCTCCATACCCAGATCCACTCTCAACAATGTGCAGACAAAGTGCAACAGTGTGCGGAAGACCGAAGAAAGAGAGCGAGAGTAAGGGGGGAGCAATCCAAAGAGAGCACGAGTGAGCATCAAACCGTTTGTAGTAACTGGCCCTAATTAAGACCATGGGGAGAAAATGAGTTATTATCTGTCATAAGCAAGTTTATTAGACCTAAAGAGGGCATATAGAACTGTGTGTTTGCATGTTTATTTATGGGAGTACTGTATTGCATCTTTATGGGGTTGCATGTGAAAGAGGTCTCCAATGACATGGACAATAAACAGCTATTTCTTCACACGTGTGTGTGTATGTGTGTGTCTGCATGCGTGCGTGCGTGCGTGTAGCACAACATGGCTCTCACACTCAGACATGGCAACTGTGCTTTCCAGGACTGTATGTTGACTAATTTCCTTGAATCACCAACTGCCCGACGCCTGACTTTAACCTTTATTCTCTGTAACTGAGTCTTGATCCTAATATGAGTTATTGCTGGGACAGGCTCCAGCACACAGATGGCCATTCTGAGGATGAAGTGGTTTGGATAATGGATGGATGGATGGATGGATGGATGGATGGATGGATGGATGGATGGATGGACGGACGGACGGACGGACGGACGGACGGACGGACGGACGGACGGACGGACGGATGGATGGATGGATAAATGTAAATCCTATTGATCAATCCTAGTGATGGAAAAATTAAGCTTCAAATTTGCTTCATAACTGTAACTGTTGGATTAAAGAAAATGTTTAAGAAAACTGTGTTTCAGTCCAATGTTGAACAGATGCCATGTAGGGGAAGTTCATGAAGCAAATCTGAAGCTACATTTTCCCATCACAACAATATACTGCATCTGCTCAAGTACACACACTGTAAGTCAGGGCAAGTGTTATGAGAAGTTCGTGAGAGTTTAAGTGAGGCATAAAAACAGTGAAATATTTGAGCTTAACCAAGACAAGGCATTTAGATAGCATAAAGATGACATTATTCAGACAGCACTGGAGTCTTCATGGTTAGGCCTGCTGCACTGAACTGTTCCAAAACGTGGTGATTACTTTTCATGAGTGGCCGAGCGCCTGTCACTAGTTGGCTGTCTGCTGGTCACTAGTTTTACTGAAAAGGCTTTGTCATATGGCATAAGGTTTCATAAAATAATTAATTGTTTATAATAAAAGTATCAAATGAGATCTAAGACATTCCTGGACAGTAGATAACACATACACTACCGTTCAAAGGTTTGGGGTCACAAAATTGTTTGGGTGACCCCAAACTTTTGAACAGTAGTGTATATATTTATTTAGATAATTATTTATAGATTATATATATAATCTTCTGTGTAAAAAATCTTATAATATATATGTTTACTTATATTCATAGATTATATATAATCTTATACAAATATAAGATATAATTTATAATATTTAATTCATAATATTTTATTATAATAATATTTACACTACCGTTCAAAAGTTTGGGGTCACCCAAATAATTTTGTGACCCCAAACCTTTGAACGGTAGTGTATATAGATTGTAATTTACAATAAACCTTAATTATAGATTACCCCCCATTTTGTTTTTTTGTGACTTCATGTCTTTATTGCTCATTTTCATCTCACTGGAGAAAAAAATCTTGTATTCCTCGCTTTAAGCCTCATGGGGGGTTAAACAGGCTCACTAAGACAACACAATTATGCAGAAATGTGCCTACCCTGACAAATGCCTTGCTGTTTTTCAGCACATCACTCCCACAGTGACTGTTTCCCCCTTGATGTTCTTCTGTTCTTGTGCTGTTTATCTCAACTCTTTAATTCAGTTAATATTTCCCCATTCCTCACATTCACCCTGTGTCTTTTTTTGTCTTCTTCCCATTACACACATTCACTTTGCATCTCACTGGCTCATGCACTCCGTTGCAGTTCAGCCCCTATTGACTTCCTCTCAGGCTCAAGTGTTATTGATTGCAATACATGCTCAGGCATTAACACTGCAAAAAATTAAATGCGCACACATGCACATCAGCTCTTTGTCTTTGTTCTGTTTTCTCTGCGTATGTTGGAAAATTTTGCAATACTGTATTCCTTCTCTTCAACTTCACTGATGTAGCAGTGTTTGTCGGTAAATTGATTGGCTCAGCGTTCTTTTTCTGCTATTCCTCAACCCTTGATGTGTAAGCAGAGTTTCTACGAAGAGGAGAAAGTCAATTGAAAGCGAGCTGCGAATTAAAGCAGTTTATGTATTGATGCTGACTGCTGGCTGCATTTTTTTTTAATCGAGGCAGAATGATGCACTGTGGAATGTGAAAACTGAAGCGCTAGAAATTGTGTAGCCTAATAGTTAATGAATTTTGCTGCTATGAAAAACAGGTGACACGTTTCAAAACGTTTTGCTGTGTATGGCGATTATCGTCACTTTGCAAGATACAATGCTTCCACTTACGGAACTAGAGTGCAACAGTATCGCCAGGCAGATAATGAGTTTACAATCAAGCGTGTTAGATACTACATACTTACAAATCATTGACCGTAGTAAAGGTCTCAACTCTTGAACAAAACAAATAGACATGAATTAAGACAGACACTGTAAATGTTATTCTGTGTTAAAATATGAGCCTGTTTAATTTAGATGTTTTTTTTCTCATGAGTTAGTGATACTCAAACGTCAAGTGTGGGAACAATGCAGATAGTATCATGTCAGACCAGGCGGATTAAGAGAAATGACTCATGACAAGCCTTGCCAGTGAAGCTCAAAACGCTAGCCGACCACTGAAGTGACACATTGGTATCCGCGCCGCATCGCTGCATGTAGATGTTGGTTTAAACTGGCAGGAAGATTAATTTGTAATACAGCAAGATATCTACCTTGAATAAGGATGACAAAAGTCGAATGGTTTATCATAAAAATGACAGCTGCACGCTCTGATGAATTCGGATGACACAAATTCCATAGTCAAGTCGCCAAGGACATGTCCACACCAGTACAACATGTATTTAGGGTGCTAAAATGGACTGGTGTTACTTTCCCCCTTAATAATACATACCTTCAGGCTTTATTTGCTTACTGCTTATTATGAACTGAATTAAAACAGTAGTTCCCTTTGTCTTTTAGGACACAGATGTTAATCTACGGCAAATATAAAGAATGACTGTCAAGCATTAGCACAAATGCTTTAATGATGTGGTGAACACGAATCACCTCTTTAGGAGTAAATCCCGGTCAACATAATTTTGAGCCCAATTTCCCATTAATTCAGAAAAGGCTTAAGAAGTTAAACAATTATCCTGTTGTGTGTCAAGAGTGATTTCCCCCCCCTCCCCAATCGACTTGGAAATGGTAAACTTAAATGATATTTAATATTTACAATGGAAAATTCTTTTGTGTGAGGGTCAACACAGAGTTCAGACAATCCACTGATTTTGTTGAGTGTTTGCATAACGTGTCTCATAAACCAGTTATCACAAGAAAATGTATAAGGAACAGCTCGACAACTACCACAATGATGTATTGATACTCATAGATCCCAATACAATAATATAACAATATGAACCTCACAATAGGATATTGTATCGGGGTTAGTGATATAAGATATAGATTCCATGCATGGTGATAGTGTGATGCGTTGGCCATCTCGAGTACAGCCCACACCAAAGTAAGCACACATGCCAATCATTTCCTTATTTGTTGTCTTTCTCACACTTTAGTAAATATTTTAAAACATATTTGTGTGTTGTATGCACCAAGCTTGACCAGCAGTGGTTTACATACAGCTCCCAGCTAATAACGTCTTACAAATTGAACCTCATAGTACCTCGCTTCTTGTTTTCTTTGTGAGTACTGCTTCTGTTTGTTTTTAAACTGAATTGTTGGTACCTCTCAAGTGAATGATATGACTCACAGGGCAGCACAATGAATACCTGTGGTGATGGATGCTGTATGCTGATGTGTGTGCTGCCCTCTGACCTGTAATTGAACATACAGGGGATCCAACACTAAATCATGATAGGGCCATTTTCTCCACAGGTCATCGAGTGCTAAATGGCTGATAAGTTGCTGCACTTCACACCTGCTGCTCATATGGCTGCTGTCAAATCGCCGCACGGTGCTGACTGATGCATGAGAAGGAAAGAGCATCAGAGTGTGTGTGTGTGTGTGTGTTGGGGGGTTGAATGAGGTGTGGCTGTGCGAAAACAAGCCCTGTGTCAATTTCTAATGGGAGTGTCACTGTGTCATCTGCAGAGAGCAAAATCTGATGGTTCTGGGAACAAATGAGTTGCAATGGTGCATCAGTGTCAGTCTAGTGGCTTCCTGCCCGGTCCGTGAACCTCTTCACTCCCCTCCAAGATCCAGAACAGGACACCATCTCTCAAATGTAACTTTTTGTTAAGACAAGTGCGACTAGGATGTCCAATTAAAAAGCTGCTTTCAGCTTGCTTTTTGTTGTGTGTTAGTTTTCTAACCGCCAAAAGGCACAGATCCTTTGAAAATCTCATGTAATTCACACAATGTATTCACAGAGGGATACAAATCATAAACATAAAGCACATGGGGATTGAACTCATTAAAGTTCAATTTCATGTTTTGAGTCACATTTTCTGCTTCACTTGTGGGCTCCTATTGAGGAAACTCACAAAGCTAGAATAACTTTGGAAATGGGTAATGACTCCCTAAATTAGAGGTATTTCAGACAGTAACATCACTCAGCAGGAAGATATGAGAATGCAAACAGTAGGTGTGATAAAAAAAAAAAAAAAAAGGAAATTAGGAGCTAAGGAAAACAAATCATGTACATACCCTGACTTTCTTTTGCTGCAGTAATTGAATGTCATGCTTCCGATTATGAGACTCAGCTTTATTGTCAGGTCTTTTCCTCAAGGCATCAACTGTTCATTCTAGTGTAGTGTAATAGTCATAAGGAAAATAGTCAATTTTTTTCTGTGTAATTGGGTAGTAATGGTAGTCACCATCATTTTTTAAATGTGTCAAGGCTCTAAAGATTTGGCTGATGCGCTATCAGGGAAAAAAAAAGCTTGCTTCTTTAGCAATGTGCTGTACTTTGACCAGCAACAAGATTATTACACCATTATTACCACGAGATCAGTGGTTGTTAACCTTGTTGGAGGTACCGAACCCTGCCAGTTTCATATGCGCATTCACCAAACCCCTCTTAAGTGAAATTTTTTTTTTCAAATTCAATACGTAGATGTTTTTTACTGATGCACACATTGAGCCGTGCATGAACATCACCTTGTTCAAAGAAATAAGACAACACAATGCATGAACTCACAACACTGACTTCTGATGTTGCCTTTGAGAGCGCAGTTCAGATATGCGTCATCACAAATATACACGATAAATCAGGTGTGTTTTGGACCTCCGCAGTGGAGGTCTCTGCCAAACCTCTGAGACCGACTCACCGAACCCCTAGGGTTCGATCGAACCCAGGTTAAGAACCTCTGCACTAGATTATTAACAATACAATGTCTGTTTAATCGTTAGATGTAGAATTTGTGCTACAACTTTGTATTATATCTTATACATTATCCTAAACACTTTAAATCTTAAAATATAAAATAAAATATTATACTTTTTAATTCCTCCCCCGTGTGGCATGCCGTTATGGGCCACTTATTACTACCAACTAAAAGTTATATTGTGTTTTATTCTTTTTTGTAACTTTCGAGAAGACATATTTCTTCTCAATATTTGAGTGGTTATGGCACCACAGCGGTGAGCGCCCCTTCAGACAAATAACCATTTTGTGTAAGTACATTTTAAATATTCTATGCAATAAGTAAATGTTGATTAAATTTGTGTATCAAAACAACTTGGTTGTCATGAGCACTGTAACTAGCTCGGAAATGCCATCAGGAGCTGAACAAATGTTCAGTCTTAGAGGCTGTTGGTAATTTTCATGGCTAATTAACAAATGTGAATGCAGTTAACATTCCAAATGACATATGCTAGCACGATTACTACAAACGTCGCCTGTGTGTCAAAACACTTTGCTTTTTGCCAATGTTGACAGCTTGTTTCGCAAACAAAATGTCCCTCTCAAGACTCATCCAGGAATTCGATGAATTTTCACCTTTGGATAAGGCAAAAATCGCCCATCTTAATCTCTAAAAAGTGCCAACATCATTTAACTGAATGAGCCTGTGGCTTTGGGCCATCCCTATTATTGATTTACCTCTAATTGATGCAACATCATTAACTATATCTTCACAAGCTTCCAGAACCAGAGTGAAAATGTATACTAACTAACCAGGTGTTTGTGTTTTGAATGAGGCAATTTTTTCCATATGTCCTACATAAAAAAAAAAAAAAAAAGGAACTTATCGGAGATGGGTAGCTTTGAAGTAACCTTAAGCACTGATTAAACAGACAGTTTGATTTGTTGTTTGGTTGGGAAAAACTCATTTAAATTGGAATTGCAGTCTAATTTTGGATTTCCCTAAAGAACATTCAGTATCTTTATGAAACAGATATTACAGCCTTGGAAAAAATATGAAGTACAGTGCCCCCAATGTACTGTATTATTCTGAAATATGAAATCTCAGACAGCCCTGGTGACTCCATGAAGGGAACATGCCCTTGAGTTTATATTTACCAGCAAAATAGTCAATAGTATGGATGATCATGTTAGCTAGTGCCCTCTCTGTGGGCTTGTTTGATTATATGTTAGGCGAAATTGTGCTCTGCTGCCTTCACTGTGGTGTGTTATTTGTGGACACACACCTCATGCACATAACCCCACATGCAAGAATTAGCAGGACATTTGGAGAAGGGTAAACACTGACTATTTCATCAGCTGTGTGAGCAGGCAATATTTGTTCCTGTGGTAACAGCATTACAGTCTATTTGATTCTGTCCGGATGTGTATTTGTATTGTGTGCATCTGAGTCTGTCCGTGGTGATATGGGATGGGGGCTAATCTGAGTTGGTTTGTTTGGAATAATAAACCTGCGTTCAGCATCTCACATGTCGACAAATACAGTGTGCAGAAACAACTATGGAGGCACACCGGTTTATTATTGTTATGGACCACACCAAACAAATGCTGTCTACTGTATTGTATGTATTTAAAAAGGTGCAGTTTCAGATTGTTCATGTCATATTAACTTATGCTACGTAAGGGGTCTTATACTTGGACCTGTATTTTTTTATTTTGAAAGTATTTTTAAACATTCTGTTAAAGTCCACAGTTATGCAGATTAAACACAACTCCTACGTTTATCAATGAGAACTAAGCAATATATCATAGAACTATGACTGCATGCCATGCCTGTTTATTTAGCTTTCTAGCACAAAATAGAACAGAGATTTACATAACAGTGCAAAAATAGTTGCGAACCGCCCCATGCCATACCTACAATGTCCTGGTGAATACAGATTAATTTTTTTCAAATGACTGTGAGAGTAGGAATAATATTCAGTAACCTTAATTATTTCATATATCCACAGTGCACTAATAGATTTTAATAGTTCCACATTTTAATTAGTAGAGGTTATAGGATAGGAAAAAAATGATTGTCACTGTTTGGACGATAAAAAGAACTGATGATCTGCCAGAGGACCAAAGCACCAGATTGGTGAACACAGCCTGAGATTCTGGATTGTCAACATTACCTCAATACCTGTGCAGGTTATCAGTGTTCTAGCCTTGTTGGTCATATGTGCTCCGAGTGCTTTGGGTTGTTTTGTGACACTGCTGACTTTTACTACAATAGCTCACATGAAGCTGTCCTGGATGTGTCAAACTGGATCCATAGCGCAGACCCCTTATTTACCCCTCAGGTTAAGATCTGTTGTTATTCTCTTAAACTGCAGCTATCCGACCGATCAGGACCTCAGGGCGTAAAAAAAAAAAAAGACACTGAGACAACTCTAAGCTTACGTTTGCTACTATGTTACCGGCAGCAGAAAGAAATAAGCTCATCGTAATCGAACACCCGATAAAGCTGCTAGTGAGCAAAGACTGCGTCATTCGCTGTTCAAAAAGAATTGCTTTGTGGAGATATGTGTGCATAAGTGAGCAGAAAATAAGAAGGAGAAACAATGACAGGCCAAAATCATTTTAGCTCTCTCCGTGTCATTTGGGGTCCATAGGGCAGAGCCATGTGATTGCGCAGTTGCTTTAAATCCCCTCTATTAGTGCGTCTGCATTTCAAATGCCAGTCAACAAAGTACACCACTCCTGCAAGCCCTCAAGCCTCGGGGCTAGAAGTATTGCGCGCTAACAGGGGATTATTGGCTTGTAGTTGTCATTTCCACCTTGTTATCGGCCTTCAAGTGAATATCTCCATCGCAATGCATGAGAGCTCACTGAGTGTGTAGGATTGAGCCAAAATAACCCTATGAAAAGTGATTTGTTGGGCAGCATACTGAATTATTGATTGGATCCCATGGAAGATGATGACGATGATTAGACTTTGTAGTGCGCTGGGTTAGCTAAGGGGCAGGAGCTGTGATTAAGAAGAGTGCCTCTCTTATCTGAGCAAAAGGGAAGAGAGACGTGTGAGATAAGAGATGAGGAAATACAAAATATGATGCATTTGTTGGGGCACAACATTTAAAAGTCACTACCATACAAAGTGAGAGACAAATTTAAAAAAAAATTGCTACACAAGTACGCAAAAATTGGTGATGTTTTAAGACGAAAAAAAATAAATAAAAGAAAAAGGAAGCGCACAAACAGGATAAGCCAACTGTCAAAACAGTGAATGTTTTACACACCATGGGCAACTGCTCTGGGCTCAGAGCCCAGACATTTCTCCTCTTTTACTGAAGTAACTATACTGGGTACATGTCATGCAGAATGTCGTCCAATTTTCCATACTTTCTTCCAGCAGTAAAACTTGGAATTAAAAGTTTGTGTGTGTGAAGAAGATAAATCTTGGGTGCATCTTTTGTGTAACTCCAGTTTGTTTTCAATGTTGATACGAGAACTTTTTGATTTCTTTGATCTTTATTATTTATACAGTGGTGTGCAAGTAAGGTGCAGCTGCCGCATAATATCATTTTCCTCTGTGTTGCCAATGTATTGTTAATAGTAAAATGCAGTCAAAGAACCTTTTCAGCTGGATCTCTCTCTCTGTTTTTCTTTTTATTCCACTCTTTTAAATCAGTTGCTTTGTTTTCTTCTACTCAAGTCTCCTCCGCAGCTTTACATGCTCTTGTTGTCTCACTCTCTCTGTTCACTACTTTTTCATACCTTACATTGTCTTAAAGACACTGGGGGCTTCCTCCTAAATTAATAAATAAAAGCTGTTGCTGTGCGAATATATGTATATCAGGACAGATTATAAAGAAGAAGTAAGTGTGCTTCTGCGGATACCTGATTTTGTGGGCACATGATTTCATGTTCAGTGTGCAATCAAATTAAACACGCTTGTTAACATAAACCAGCGATGTGAGCTTACTGAGTATGACTGGACTTTTTTTTGTTGAACACATTTTATGACAAATGACATCATCTCATTTGATGTAACTTAGAAAGACAGCCAAAATAATCTAGTATACCTAACAGTATAGTCGAACAGGAGGAGCTGGTGCGCGCCTCAATAATGCAGTTACATCAGCTCACCTATAAATGCTCCAGACAGTTTAATGGGCCAGAGTTACAAAGATGAAATGTGAACATAAAGCATCCCAAATGTGCTCCCAAAGGCAAGTCATTTTCAACACTACGTGGGGCCACACGTAGTGCTGCATAAAGGGTTTCAATTTGTTATATGCAATGTGATATTACAAAGTATCACTGGAGCCACCCATGCAGCCCAGTACTGTCAAATCTTTGCAAATCCAGGGGCTCACCTCTCCCAAAGACCTATAGGTATAGTATGTGTATTTTGTACGTGTGTATGGTTTTTCCACCATGTAAAAATGTCTGTATCCATGATTTACGGTGCATTCTAAAAGACCTTAATGAATGTGTGACAATCCGTAAAGTATGTATTGGTTTATTGACAGTGTGACCAGGCAAGTTAGTTTACTTTACATGTCTGCCAGAAGACCTCAGGTGGTTGGTGTAGAGCAGGGGTGTCAAACTCATTTTTTTTCGCGGGCCTCATTGTAGTCATGGCTTCTTTCGGAGGGTCATTGTCAACCCAAATAAATGTATGAGCACCTCATATTATATACAGCAAAAGCTACAAAACAAACTGACAAACAACTCATTTTCAAATCAGACGAGTAAAAACTGGTCAAATATTTAAAAAAAAAATAGATATTAAAAGTGAAGACAATTTGCAATTCGAGTAATGACACTAATTTGATGCACAATTTGTCTTAGCGGGCCATATAAAATGATCTGTCGGGCCGTATCTGCCCCCTGGGCCTTGAGTTTGACACCTGTGGTGTAGAGGATGCATGGATAGACCCCCAAGGTTGAGTGGACAAAGGGGCTGATGAATGGAGGTGCAATGGGGAACAATGCTGACCCAGACTAAAAAAAGAGGAACTGCCCTTGTGTGAGTTTCAAGTAGGAGCAGTTCTGTAGGGCAGCGACAATGTCAGTGAAAAAGTATTGGCCCCTACGGAAAATAAGGCCGGTATATGTACTGGGGCAAAGGAGAATGGTGTGGACGGATGGCTGTAGGTCAAGGCCATGTTACCATGACTTGGCCAGCATGGCCAATGGGCATCTTTGCAAAGCACCACATGCTTGGAAAACAGCAAAAGCAAGGGCATGACTACAGGACTGTCTGTTTGATGTAACGCCATTTAAAAGTTCTGTGACGGTAAACGTATGCTGTGCCAGCATACTATCAAGAGAAGAAGCTCTGCAATTTTATTGTGTCAGGGACAACTGGAAGAATGACGAAAATCTAATGGTTAAAAACTGTCAAGAACAAGTTGCTCAGTGGGATATGACATTGATCTTGTAATTACTAGAAAACAGGAAGAACAATTTAGATTTTCTTGATAAACATGGAGTAACAGTTGCGAGTTCAAAAGTCTTTGGCCCAAATACAAGAGACTCAAATTGGAATGAGTGAAGGCAGTGTCCTTCCACCAAGGTAATAGGTATGCTCCCATAAAAGTGGGTAAGGGTTTAAGAATTAACCAATCCACCAATCAAACCTTTACAACCTCTGAACCACTTTTGGCTTGTGTACCCCTGAACCTTTTTATCTTCTTATGATTACTTCCTCACTCATTTGTGTTGATACATTTCCAAAAGTAAAATGTCATGTGATTGATTTTGAAATAAAAATCCTTTTTCTTAATCTCCTCAATTTGTAAAATTAACTCCCAGTGACTGTATTCTTGTTAAGTCAAATTGAATATAAAAATAAACACGTTGCCTTCAAAAATGAGTAATAAAATGAAAATGCGGTGAAAAAAAAACAACTACAGTGAAGTAAGGACAAACCAGATAGAGAAGTCCTCACCATCAAACGAGGAAGAGAAAATTTTATAAATATCATCTCTATCGCTGATGTTATCTAAAGCCATTCCACTCTGTCTTAAAAGTCACCTCTGAAGGCTCGGGCCTTGGGTCACGCTACATGTGTGAACGTGACGGCAATAAGGAGTGAGAGATTCACTGAAGCATGCCCCTCCTGCGTTTACTTACCCAAAGGTCTGTTACGTTACTGCAGAAATTACAGGAAAAACATTTTCTTTATCGGCATAATTAACATTATATTGTGCCGTATTTCTTTGTTGTTGCTGACTAATGTTGTCACTTCTGTTTCTGAACTGGCGCATATTTGTTTACCGGCCATTTGGGCACGTGCGCATTACAAGCTGCTTTATGTGTTCAGTAAATATAAGCACAATGATTTCAAAATGGGTCACTTGACAGTAGATATTAATGATTCAGTCATAAAAGTGGTCATAGGCACTAAATCGGAATTGGGCACTAAGGCTTGCAATAGAAATGCAGCCATAAAAGTGTGGTAAATAAAAATGGTAAAATAGCGTTACAACAGTCCTACATTTTACTATGGGAACAAAAATAATTCCAGACTACATGGGAGGAGAATTAAATGATGCTGACGAAACATTTGAGAAAACCATTTGACAGTACGGCTAAGTCAAGAATAACCCCAAAGAACACATAGGTAAAAAGATGGCACGTGGGAAATAAATAAACTGGCATACAAGAAACTGGAACATTCTCATGAATCATATAACTACTGTATACATATAGTTACAGTGCATGAACATAAAATACAAAATTAGCAACCCTGACAATTTTTCTTTTTGACAGACGTCTTGTAACTCTGCTCTCCCACGTCCATAATGTTTCACTTCCTTTAACTCCAGTAAAAACAAACAAGTCCATGCCTAAACATTACATTTGGCACTTTTGTTGCTTACTGATGCATTAAATGCAGTGCCACGATCGTGGTGTCAGAGCAGCTTCAAGTGTTATTTTGCAGAGCCGGCAACTGCAAACAAAGACCAGTATGGTAGATCTGAGCATGTCTGGTACTGGGCAGTGGAATAGGAGAAGAACTCAATTTCCATGAGCTCCAGACTCTGTTGTGACATCAGGAAAAAAAAGCAATAAATAAATAAATAGATAGGTTAATAAGATGGAAAGATGATTGGATTGCTATTTGTTGTGGTGAAGTACGGTGCAATACGGATGGAATACACTATACTGCAGATTCCTAACAATCGAACTGATATCAAGATGTAAGATACATTTTCACATCATTTAGGTTAGAAATAAATAATGGTGCTACTAATATTATTCGGTTTAGATTGAATCAGCCTTAAGTTCATGATCACCTGAGGGCTTCTTCCTCCTCCCTTAGAATGTCAACGAGATACGTTGGCACTCTGGAGGAGAAACCTGAGAAAATCATGTTAATTCAGGTGTTCTGCTGGTGTCAATTTGGTGTCGGCTCATTTTTAAAAAGTGAGCAGACAAGAGCCAGAGAGGCTGGACCAATATCCATTGTATCAGAGAGACATATCATTGTCAAGGCGAGATGCTCGTTAGGTTCTTCCCTCAAGAGCCACGAGAGAACAGATGCACTGAAATATTGAGAGGAAACGAGAAGAATATTAAACATCTTCACAAAAAGATTGACATTTTTCAGAGCGTGCGTAAGAGTGTGAAAATCGGCGAGCGTGGATGAATCAGTGGTATTAGCCTCAGCACAAAAACCAGAATAAATGAAAGAAAAACTGGAAAAAAAAAGGCCATGAAACAGAGTGGGTCGTGGTGAATGGACTTAATTACATCTATTGCTCGGCTTGGAAAAGATCTAATTCATGTTTCAAACATGAGCCAGATTAATTAGAAGCAATATCTGAGCTATTGTGCCCTTCCACGACGTCATTCAGCCTTCATTACAGCCAGTTTGATACAGAAATGAAACCGCCTTCAGTCAGATTGTTGCTATTATACCACTGAGGCTTGCTTCCTTTCAGCCAGAATTACACAGTCAAGTTCCCTTTGGGTTAAACTTGCCCTGTCTGGAAGCAAGATTGGTTATTGGTCTGCCTATCTGTGTATGTGTGTGGGTGCATACATCCAAGGCAATGTATAAGCTCTTTTTGTGTGCTCAAATGTGCATATTTGTCTAAAGGGAGCCAGAGCCAGACATTTGCTGACTTAAAAGTGTGGAGGGAATGGTGCTCCAGGCAAAGAGAAATAAAACATAAAAAAAGCCTAGAAATGAAAAAAGCTGTCAAATACGCACTTTGTAGATGGGCAATGCCTACTTATTGACAAATGAAAGAGGATAAACATGCACCATTACACTCTTTTTTAAGGGGCAAAGACACAGAGATTACCACCTGCCTCATTGCACCCCCAGTGCTTGCATCTTACTCACATCCAAGCGTTCTTTAAATGGACAACTCTTCACAACAGTGTACACACTATACACAAAGCATTCAAAATGATGTACAGCATTTAGTATACAGGACTGCGATTGTTGTCCACAGTCTCTTTTCCTTTCACTCACAAGTGGTGTCGAGGTTTTGTGTGCAAATTTCAAAGATGCCAAGTAAATTTCAATAATAAATAAAAATGTAATCTTGAATTATATGCAGAGGAACAAGTCCTGCAGTTCAGTCTTCATTGATGTCCTATGGCCAGTGTCACCAATCTTTTTGAATCCGTGAAGTCCCTGTTTGGTAATGATTAGTGCAAAACGTCAATAGATTGATACATACTTAAAAAATAACAAATTTGCTTAAAGGACTGTATGCGTAGACACTAAGTTTACATTGACAAGGTTTCTTTAATCCGCTTAGAGTTTGGATTAAAATTATGATTGGATGCACTGTTTTCATGGACACTAAAAAAATTGTCATGTGTCAGCCTAATATACTGGAAATAATAAAAGAAGAAGCCATAGCGACTTGTTGATTCCGTCATTGCAGCTTTAATCAGACTCAGTCTGTATGATACGACTTAAAGAAACAGAAAATGTGACACATTTCCATTACACAACATAATAAAAAGTAACATGCAGAGTAGTGACACTAATGCTTCTCATTTGGAGATACACAACAGTCTGGCCCTGTGCAACTGCTGCATGTGAGTCATCATTCATGCATCCCAGGCTTTTATTGCTGTTATAAAACGGTTTGTCAAAGCCCTCAACGTCAACAGGAGTGCGTATTTCCTAATTGGTAGACTCGAAGCGCGGACCCATTTCTACAGGACTGACAATGTTCATTTATTTTCTTTATCTTTTACACATTATCATTTTCAGACACCTTTACAATTTGTCTTTGCTGCCACCATTCATCCTGAAGCCTTCAAGAGAGCAGCACAGTTTTGTTCCACTCACCATAAAACTGATGGGAATTTTCTATACTAAAGGAAAACATAGGACAACTATGGATTACATTACCATCTTTATGTTCTCCCCTTTCCATTGCCAGATGACGTAAAATGTTAATGAACAAAGGATCTCAATGGCACAGCTCGCATAACACCCTTGTCTGCACAATTGTACACATTTTATGTCCAACTTTATTTCCCTTCATCTTAGCCAAGCACAGCAGCAATCATGTTTTGAATATTTCGCACAATGTGATGCAAGGCAGCCTGGGACTTGCCACAAAACTGAACCAATCTTGCAAAGCTAAAGGTAGGAACAATAATGCATAGCCGTTAAAGCTCCAGCAAAATATGAGATGACACAGTAAAATGTATCTGACTGAGACCGAAAAGAACATGAATTAGTTGCACATTGTCCATCCTTTATTCCCAAGCATGTCCCACCACTAGCAATGTATCAATATTCACACTCTCAAATGAAAAGAGTGGCATGGTTTAAATTTACAAGCCACATGCTTTTTAAGTTTGAATGGCTGTTGCCTGAAATGGCAGAGGCACATCAAATTCATTACAAGGCCGTAAATCATTCTGAGCTGCCAGCGAAGGGCTTCGTGTTGGCTTAGTTTGGTGGAAATACCGAGCAGAAAGAATCATGCGCTCTGTTTGCTGGTCATTGTTCGTTTATTGGTCTGTGCAATATGAGCGCCAAGTTAGTGCTGTTAGCAGAGGCTTATGAATATATTCAGGCCGCGCCTCGAGAAACAAAGCCACTTTCTGCAGCTCATTAAAACATATTGCTTCTCTTGCCTGTTGCATATTTTGGATCTTGACCTGAAGTTGCGGGCAGCTCCAATACTGAATGAATGTGCAATGAGAGGCAATCTGGGATTAGAGTCTCCTATCTCTTGCGTTCTCATGGTTGTAATGAGGAGTTACAGACAGTATTTGGCCAGAGAGATGAATCTCAATATATTCAACACTATCTGCTCCTTGTCCACCATGTTAAGCATGCCTCGAACAACCAAAGACACCATGTAGTGTGGTTAGCAGCATTGATGATTTTGAGAACGAAAGCAATAACAATGGAAATTTATACATGTTTTTGAGAGAGACGTACAGTGACTGTCTTCCCTGAACCATTTTTCATCTGATGCTTTCCCCTCCTTGCTTGTTCGACTATGTGGCATTGTGACAAGTGTTACGGCACAGTGTCGCCAAGAGACACAAGTGTCATCGTGTCGGTTGGTGCTTGTGGATAAAGTTCTTGTTATCACAAAAATATTACCGGCACTTTATTGGACATGACATTTTGCTGACGAAGATGGAACTTCACGCTCCGCCGTTGCCTTGGTTCCTCGCCACCATTTCCAATCGAGCCGGTATGACTATTTTTAGACTAGCAGCGGAATTGGAACTGCTCAAGCTTGAGAAGCTAACCGCTACTTTCATTCACAGTTATCTCATTTTTGTTGTTACACTACCGTTCAAAAGTTTGGACAATTTTGTGTTTTTCATGAAAACTAGTATTATTGCACAAGGGTTTTTTAACGATTCAAAGCATATCAATCAGTGATGGATGGGAATAGTTGCTTTGAAATAGGAACAAATCAAAGGTCAATCAGTGTCCTGGTTGTGGTCGACTTTAGAGTCTACTTTATGTGATGAAGGTATTAAAATAAAAAAAACAATTTCCATGCTTAGATAAGGTTATTGTCAGTAGGAGAAACTTTCTAAAAACACAAAAGTAAAACTTTTCTGTTTTTCGTGGATCGATGTCATGTAAACGTACTATTAAGCCTCTATCCCCTCTCCCGCTGCGTAATCCCCATCTTTCTTTTCTCTCCCTGCTCTTCAATATGTTTGATTCACACGGCAAACTGTGCAAAATGGGATTATGGTTCCTGACAGTTTCACCGAGAAAAAAAAGATGCTCTTCCTCTGCCCTCTGCTTTTTTTTTTTACCTTCCGGCCTTTTTTTTTTTTCTTCCTCTCCCCACTAACCCCTCTTTTTTCCATTCTCACAAATCTCCCTCCATCCTCCCACTACAAAAGTGACAAGAGTGAGAGATGGCATTTTTTTTGCTCAGCTGTCAGTGCTTGAAAACAATGTCATATGTTCAAGTAGGGGACATTAAACGTCAAAACGGTGTAACAAGTCAGTGGGTTTCCTGTTTCCTTCCGCCACATCTCGTCAAACTTCATCTCGTTATAAACAGATTGGCGAGGGTTATCTGTACCTCCTGCTGTATGCTGCATGGAGCGCTATGGGACAAACGCTTGAGGTGGCAATCAGATTGGCTTTGCTCTGATGGTGTTGTGTAAATAATGTCAGGCTGTTGTGGAGTGTGACAGGACAAGACATGTGGTACAGGATGAAATGTGGGAAAACCGTTTAATGACCAAATCTGTTAACTAATAGTCAAACAGATGAGGAGGAGGGAGAAAAAACATTCTCTCTGGGGCGCACTGGAGAATTTAAATCATAGCTAAAAGAATATGATAAAAAAAATAAAAAAAGATGTAATCTTGGAGTATATGTCGAAATACATTTCATATTGTTTATCAAGGTATTGTGTGCACAAATACACTAACTGACTAATGTAGTTTTCAATTTTAATTTTCTAACAGTACTGTAATTTCAAATTTTCGAGAGTGTGTAAAATAAGAGTATTCTATCCAATGACATTCTTGTCTCCTCTCCCCATCAAAAGTTCCAGCAAGGTCAAATCCCTGGGTGCTTTTTAATTAAATTAGTCTATATCGTAAAGAGCTGTGGACCCGAATTCACTCGCAAAGAGACTGACAAAGTCACTAAGTAGAATAATGAGAAATGGTTCTTTATCTTTGTGGAATACCCGCAATGGCTATTGTCCTCGAAGCTCTGGGATGTTGGAATGTTGGAAATCACTGCTGAGCTTCTCGAGAGGGGTCATGGGAATAATTCAATGAAACATCTGTGAAGAGAGGTGCCAACTTGATAACCCCATCAAGCTCGAGCTCCAGTGTGTGACTTGCACACTCAACGCTGTTGGATTCAGATAAGGTGTGTGGTTGAATTGTGCTGCCTGTCTGATGACCCTGTGGGCTTGCGTGTGTCTTGTGTGACATCCTCGAGCATCTCCAGTTGGGAGCCAGGACTTATTTCCCTGGACCTGTGTTACGATTGTACACCTAAATGATTCATGGATGGTTGTATAAATTTAAGGCCTGTACCAAATATGTTTTGGATTTAAATTGCATAATGAACAGAAGCTAAATATGTTTTTCTAGCACAGTTATATGATCCATGTACATCAATTGAACAAACCACCATGTGTCTTTATGGGAAGGACATAGGTGCCCCTGAAATAACTCTCTGCCCTCTCCTTAACCCAACTGTTCCTTTATCCCATCTTCTTTGATTCCATGAAAGGTTATCTCTTCTAAATTTTTTTTTTCATCCTCCGGGCCCACCGCCTTACTTGGGGGTGGTAATATGAGTCACTGCGGGAATGACTACAAGCGCTGTCAGAATCGGAGAGAGATTAGAAAGAAAGCTGTTATGCAGGCGTTGTGAATGACCTTCAATTGCTCTGTTCAAATATAAATAGATCATGGTAAGCAACGTGCACTGTGACACACGCATGCCTAAACTCATCTTGTGATTTTTTTAACACAATCACAGCAGTACCATTGTTCTTTTACCTCAACAGATGTCTGTTAACACGACATCTTACTCTTTACTAGTGTACGTGTATGTATGTGAGTCTCGGGGGTGGGGGTGGTGGCCGGGTCATGTGTGGGTGGAGATATGCTTTTTCTATTTCTTTATTTCCCAGTCATAGATTGTATGGAGTGTATGCGCTAGAGGCCTGTCATCTTCAACATGTCTCATGCCAAGACCTAAAAAAAGAAACTAATGACATCATAAGTCCAATACAATTAAGAGATGAGGTCAAAAGTTTAAGGTTAAAAGATTCATGCATTGGTCAAAGCGGATGGGGATGGGATTGAAATACCAGAGTGAGTTTTACTTGCGGAATCCATGTGTGCACGCACGTGTGAGTGTGCGTGAGTAGCCTTTAGTCTTTGAATTTTCATTTATGAAATTGCTGAGAGATTTTTAATGTGCCACTCAACATGACTTTCACTGATCATCAATCTTATTTGTGGAAACGATTTACCTGTGATTATGATGATTTGCATGCTGGTTCATTTGTGTGTTAGTGGGTGTGCAGGCAAGGCTTTTTAGCAGGTAAACAAATCAGGGCAGACTCTGGTCTTTCGTTCGTCGTAAATCATATCCAAAGTGCTTTGTCACACACAAGGAAAGAAAAAAGAAAAACACACACAAACATACACACACACAGGCCCACATACACAGACATCTGCTGCTCACTAATGGTGATTCAAACAAGATGTTTGCCCGTGTTTCCAAATCAACAATAATTTGTAAAATATTAGAATTGTGGGGGATGACGGTTGTAGAGTGGTTTGCAGGTAGGTATTTTGATAATAGGCTGCCTAATGAGGAAATTGGCATCGGTGGCTACCATTTTGACCTACAAAAAACTTCTTTACAGTTGATAGGACATTGGAATACAGTCATCCTCGCTATATCACAGTTCACTTTTCACGGCCTCGCTGCTTCACGGATTTTCTTCACAGATGAAAATGACACTACAGAGCGGAGTCAGGCCGCAGAGGCACACTATATAGTAGGTACTTTGAATTGATGATTAAAATGATTATTTTACTGTAGTTATCTGTTTGTCTTTGTTAAACTAATGATTGGGCCTGAAATCAAGTTCATCGGGCAGTAAGCGGGGGACACCCTGAATTCATTCCCAGCCAATCACAGGGCACACAGAGACGAACAACTATCCACACTCGCACTCACGCCTACTGGCAATTTGGAGTGCCTACCGTGCATGTTTTGGGATGTGGGAGGAAACCAGAGTGCCCGGAGAAAACCCACGCAGGCAGGGGGAGAACATGCCAACTCTACACAGGGAGAGCCAGAGGTGGAATCGAACCCACATTCTCTGAACTATGAGGCCGACGTGCCAACCAGTGCTCCACTGGAATATATAAATTGAGATTTTCCTTTTTTTTTTCTTTTTTTTTTTTTTAAGAAATCACTGAATATTATTTTCTACTGGAAAATATCTCAGTAGACAGTTTTACAAACCGTCATTGTATGGAAAGGTTTACCTCTGCGTTTTGCTTCTCTCTAACTTCTCAAAAGTTTGTCAAAAAGCATTAATGCTGCAGGTAAAGATTCAGAAAAATGCAATAATATAAGTGCTTGTACATGAATGATACTATAACAAGTTGGCAAATTAATTGACTAATTGCTCATGAAGTCTAGAAAAGTCTGTCTTGAAATTTGCTCATTACTCACTTTGAGAATTTGTAATCAAAATTGACGATGATAAAATTGAAACATATGATATTGAAAAGTATTTGTGCATCCATTATACCAATTCCTTCAATAACTAATGTTGTTTCTAAGGCCACTAAAAAGGCTAGCATTTAACCTCAAACAAAATCCACATAAAAAAGAACTAAGAATTTCCTGCTGGGGATCAAACGGACATTTAAATCACCTCCCTGTTTTGTTACGTTATAATCTGGCTTTTTTACTCTGAGGTACTTTTCCCTAAAGAAATCAGCATTCCCCAAGGAGAAGTCAGTGTATTGCAATGCAATTAGAACACTCCACTTGACTGAATCTTTTGACACGGACGACTTCTTGACATGAACTACGTATCAGTCAACTCAGCTCTGTGCAGCTTTGACGTTGTTGTCTAAACGCTCCTCTGCTCATTATAACATAGTTTATTGGCACCAACATCCTGCAAGAGTATTTTATTAGACAGGGATTTGGCTTGGGCACAAAACAGTGTCTTTCCGCCAATAATGGAAGACCCACAGTAACAGAAATATGTATAAATCTATAAGCAGGCAAATCTGCAGGTATCAATTTCAGAAGATCAAGGGGCAACACTTTAGACATTTGGTACTCTCATGAAAAAAAAATGCTAACTACCATAAATTCCATCCATCTATCCATCCATCCATTCTCTGTAATGAGTATACAAACAAGTTGAATTCAAAATGTTATTCAAAATGATCTTATTAAAGTTCTGGGTCTGTATGGTAAGAAGTTTTGGTTGGTGTGCCTGGTGTAGTGCCTTTGAGGTGGCGCTAAAGATCGAAATATCAGTATCGTATGACAGCTGCAAAACATGTTATAGCTGTCAACGACATTTGTTTTATCCTGTGAAAAGTGGCACGTAAGTGTTGTCAAGCATGTGCAGAGCGGAACATTAGGAATAATGACAACATGCTGTCAATTTATACCGCACGCTTTGAAATGTTCCACTAAGGACTCTTTGCGGCTCACAGAATCAACTGTTGCAATGATGACTCGATGATGGCAATATGTTCAAGAGGAACCCGAGTGCTGTGAACTTGGAAAAGCGTTGAGATAGATGAGGCTACATGTCAGCAATCATGAGTGTAAGTTAGAGCAGAGTATCCACTCAGGTATAGAAAAGCATGAATAACCGTCAGATGGGAAGAGGAAGACAACATGTATATGCAAGCGAGAGATGAAAATGGGAACGTGTCAGGGTCTGTGGAGCAGGAAGAGTAGCTCTTGGGCTTCATATGTCAATCAATCCTACATAGAAATCTTCCTGCACGCATTTCTAGTCTATAATGTGGAAAAACACAGACGACACCAAATTTACCTGGAAACACCTTGTTGGCTCTATCTTTATGTGAAAATGGTGCCCTGATGAAAGTAATACTACAGTGTTGGTCTTTGAGTTTTTAATAAGGATGGAGGTGGTAAACACGTTTTAAAACTGACAAAGTGATTTAATTAGCAATATTAGAGGTGCTGATTTCATATTTAAGGTGTATTTTTGATAAAAACTCATTTGATCTCATTATAGCCTGTCACAGCGCTTAACGTGTTATACTATATATGATTTGTTGCTTTGGACTTCCTAAAGTTGATGCGAGTTTATTCTTTCATCATGCAGTGTAAAGATTTATTAGATACTAAAAGTTAGTATTCCCTCTTTTGTGGTCATCTCTTGGTAACACAAACAATGTTGGAATACTCTGATGTATTAATTAAAATTAAAGGGATGGCATATTGCTATGGATTGCACAAGATACAACATTAGAGATTGGAATTCCTCTGTGTGTGTGCTGTGTGTCTATACAAATCGACTTGGCTAATAGGCTAGTTGGCATGGTGCTTATTCATATGAAGCTGTATTTTGGGATTTATAAATATTTGTGGCAGAATAAGACAGGTCTGGGAGTGCGTGTGCATGCATACCGGTGTGTCTCTGTGCGAAAGTACACAACAGTATGATGAGGCTGCCGCTCGTACTGTTTATCCCCATTACTGCTGCCAAGGAGCTTACCAGCTAAATTCTGGGTCCCCAAAAACAATTACCCGCTTTATTTGAAAATGGAAATAAACTTTTTAAAACGAATGAGAATGACTGGTTTCGTTGTGTTTCCTGTTCAACTATTAGAAATTTAAAATTAGCTTAGATTTCATCACTGTTCCTGTCAACCAAGTTTAGCAAACTTGCTTGAATCACGGCGCAGTTAAATAACATTGCGAAATATACTTCTTGTTCTTGCTTTGGATAACCCGCATCATTAAATTTGCACACAGGGTGGTACGCCTTTGAATGTTGAGCAAGTGACGCAATGACAATGTTTGGAGCTTTACAACTGACTTTAAACTACACCCTTAAAAATGCTAAGTTAAAAACAACCAAATTCAAGTTAAAAATTGGGCCATCCCAAAACAACCCATTTTTTTTTTCCATACAAAAGAAACCAACAAATTGGTCAAACAGACATAACTTCCTGGGTTGGTTAAATTTTCAAAGCAGCGGTTTTAAGGGTGTACATTTACAGAAATTAGCTCCCTAACTGGAATTCAAGAATGTTGAACTTTCAGAAAATATCCCCACAACTTACAAAAATATTTTAGATATTAAAATAAAAGAAGAAAAGGGGATCATTTTAATATACTAAAGAGAAGAAGGTGATGATGGGGATCATTAAAATTGCACACATGGGTGATACGCCTTAGGATACGGAGCAAACAGAATGCAGAAAAACATTGCCAGAGGATGTGATGAGCAGGGTAAACAAGAACATGCATAAAAAGCTAAAATGATGGTATAGTTTTTTTTTTGGTGATTAATCTGGTGAAGAACTAATCGGATGAAACTGAAGGTATAATTCTTAAAAGACACAATTAGATTACTCCGCTCCATCCATCCTCCAGGCATCCATCCATCTTTTGCACTGCGAGTGACTATTCTTCAATTCCAATACATTTTTAAAACTGTGTTTTATAGAGTATAGTTTTGTGTTCAGAAAGCAATGTAAATTAATATAAATGGTTAATGAACTTGATACGTGACCATTTGGATGAAACTGAACTTTTTGGGGGGCCTCATTGTGGAACTAATAAAAGCTATCTTATGTTATTGTATCTTTTCTAATTTAGCAGATAAACACGTAGCATGATGTTCTCTCAATGAGAATTAAGTCACAATTGTAAATTTAAATTTTTGTGGGTACACAAAGTCAGAAAATATTTGCATGAAAACCAAGCGGATGTTGGAAAACGGACAAAAGTCCAGCGCAAAAAGCAATTGAAAATTGAATTATACAAAAACCACTGAATCACAATGCGAGATTAGACGATTAGAGGACTTGGGAGTGGATTCTGACAGCAAAACAGACAAACAGGCAGAATCAATGGCCCAATGTCATGCATCTTCCCTTTTTTACCCGTTTACATTTCAGGTAACATCTCCAGCCATATCTGTCCCCCCTGTGGCCTCCCATGTTTCCCCCAATGCACTCTCACCTGAGCAAGATTAATCGTTCCAGTTGAATCACATTACCTCCCGGCTGAGCTTGAAGCTGCCTGTGTGCACACATGGAGTGTGGCGAGTAGGGCATTAGGGAGCCTGAATGCATAGATGTTCCGCTCATTAAACTCATCACATTATTTTAGTTCTGTGCTTTACTACCCTTAACTGTGACACCAGCCACTCTGCTAGTCATATAAACACACATATACAGTTATGTTTTTCTAAAGCTATGCTGAAATGCATGCTTGCCGTAATGTGTTTATGACACACCGGGTTTAATTTGAAGCAGATGATTCATGGCCCCAGATAACAATGTCTCAACATCCCACAGCACCTACTGCACAAAGAGCACATGGACAGGGCAGCGACACTGTTGTTCATAGTACTCTATAATCATCTCATAAGAAAGGAAATAGGAAACGAGGTAAAACCTTTCACGTGAGTTTATATGTCTGCTAATGTGCATGCTTATCATTCAGTGCATGAAGCTACTACTGTATAGGTAGCGTGTCAATATTTGTGTGTCCTAGGGAATGTGCATGTAGGATGACCATTATATTGATCCAGCACTGTGTGCTCCATCACCCCGACAAGCATAATAAGGAAATATGGGGCACTAACTTTCCCCACCCTACCCCGCCTGTTAATTTATAAAACATATGCACTGGAATAAACACCTCAATAAATGCATGGGGTTGGGTGAAGAGAGGAACTTTATAATTTTATAACATTTACGTGTTAAAACAGCAATGGTTTTTTTTCCTGTTTTTTTAATGCATTCAAACTCATGTTTTTGATTCCCTTCGACATCCAAATTGGGTATATTGCGTGAAATTCCTAGCATTCAGCCGTACAAGCTCACTTGGTCAATAAAACATAAGTGCAATTAGTACCCTATCCCTTCGCATTGCATCTTCATAAAAAAACATTCTTTTTAAATGTATCATATATCAAGATATATCAATATTAACTGGTTTATTTTACTATTTGCATGAGTTAAAATTGTTACATTTCAATGTGAATCAGTGCCAATATTGATAATAAGAGTCTTTCGATCGCGATTGAACAGGTTCTTGCTGTTTTATATGATACTAAACCCGAACAAATTAGAGGTTAACCCTTGTACACTTTAACAAACATCAAAGTTGGAATCCCACTGAGTTTGATGGTGTTCTGATCCAAGATGCTTGCATTACCTGAAGTCCCTCTCATCTCACAAGATTATCATGTTGTTTGATCAAAAGTAAATAAATTACAAGCCTCCAAACAAAAGATTATCCTTTAACAACGGCATAAAACCAACCACATCTGAAAAATGATTAAACAAATCAAGAAGGATTTTCGCAGTGACTTCGAGAAACACTACTACGCTCCCCGCTAAGCTAAAGCTCTCGTGCGTCAAATTTGGATTGCTTTCTCGACTGTTGTGGCAACTGACGGTTGTTGACATTTTCGTTACAGCAGTTCAGGAGATGGAAGGAAATGGTTGAGTCCTAATAAGTCCCTCACAATTTTTGTGGAAGATTTTACGTGTTGAAAAACCTGATTGGAGCTGAGGCTCTCAGAGTCATGGGGCACACCCATAAATCAGTTAAACATCAGGTCAGAAATGAACTGCAAAAGAAGCCGTGCAACTAGCATCGTTGCTGTTGAAGCAGTCCGCAGTACTTGTCTTTAATGCACCTTTGGCCTTTCCGATCCCTCACTTCACGTTGGCTCTGACAGTGAGGTTGAGCTCCTCTTAACCAGACCTTAAGGTTCTTTTCCCCCGAGAAGGCACTACACTAGTTTTGGCATCCAGTCCTTTTTGTGGAAATAAAGCTCGATGCGTCTGTCATGTGTGATGATACCTGTGCAGAAATGTGTACAATCCAAAACAGCTGTCGCGACTGCTGCTCCAGATCCTGATGTTCTAAAGCACAGGTGTCAAAGTCAAGGCCCGGGGGCCAGATACGGCCCGCCACATTATTTTAGATGGCCCGCAAAGACAAATTGTGTATCGAATTCAATTCAAAATTTCAAATTGTTTTCACTTTTAAAAAATAGAGATATTGTTATAATTTGTATTTGTATTACCAATATTTTTTTAAATACATTTTATTTTCAAATATTTGATTTGATTTCAATATTTCATTTTTAAATATTTGAAGAGTGTTTATTAGTCTCTATTTTGAAAACGTGTTATTCATCAGTTTGTTGTGTAGCCCATACCATATACTATACAATATGAAACGTTCATACATTTATTTGGGTTGACAATTTTAATGGCCCTTTGAAGCAAACTATGACAATGATGCGGCCCACCACGAAAATAAGTTTGACATCTCTGTTCTAAAGCATCCCAATTTGTTGTTTTGAAACAGTCCCAAAGTTGCTAAATCCAACAAGTCAGCCAATTCTTGACTCTGCCCTTTTCCTGAGTGAAGCTACCATCTGCTATTAAGAGGAGCAGCAGTCCAAATGATATACACATGGTAATGGCTTCTCCCGGTAGCCAGCAACTAGATATTAGAATAAAATGTGTCTAGTGTATTTTCTTTTTAATAAGTGACATGGTATATGATACGAACGCTGCGTGCATTAGAATCCTGTTATATGATGATAGCAGTAAACTCTTGAGGAAGATAAAAGGGTCTGCATTTAACAGATATTAATTGAATATTACCACACTGTAGTTGTTTGTAGAAACCAGCAGTCTCAAATCACCTATTTTTTTAGAGAGGGCTCTCGTGGTTGCAAGGCAATCACTGGAAAACAGTGAGTTGTGTGGGCTGCCACGTAACATAGCCTCTCAAGCATGCCGGTTTGGCGTCCACCTCTCCTTGTCTGGCCACTGCAAAACCCACTGGGATTATAATCCAGGTAGTGCCGGGGGCTCCTGGTGTCTGCCAGGATTTTATGTGTGATGATATAATCTGTTGTAGCAGCTCGCTTGCTTGCTGGTAGTAGTATTTGTTTTCAAACCAATGCAGACATAGCTACATATAAACAGCAACACAAAATACACAACAACAAAGCACTTAAGGGAAGAGCAGTAAAAGAGTTTTCTCATGCAGAGACCAGTCATTAATATAGAACACCTTATTCACGGCAACTCTTCAGGATTCAAGTAGAAGGGGACCTCTGGTAAGAAGGCCCCCACCCCCCTCTTTTACACGGTATAGATTTAATATAGATATTAAATAAATAAACATTTATTGCAACAGTTTACCGTAATTTTATTTTTGTGTCTTTGGTATTATGTTCTGCTACTGTCAATTCTTCTGCTGTGAAACAACAATATTCCCATTTGGGTAGTTAAAAAAAAAAAAAAAAAAAAAAGAAGCTTTTTTTTCTATTCTTTTGTATTACAAACACGGCCTTCCGACCTCTAAATATCACAGGCGTTCATCTATAAAAATCTACCAGCATGCAGCAGAGGAAAAACCACAGGGAAACAAGTAGGATGAAAAACTGTCTTTTTATGAGAGAAAGGATCTAAGGACCTGATTCAATAAAGCTTTCTGTGTGTGAAAACAGGCAAAAACTTGCTTGCTTATTCAAATGATTGAAATCTTGATTTATGTGGTGGTGCTTCCAAATGTTAAGTGGTAAAAAAAAAACAAAAAAACATCAGATCTACTTCTCTAAAACACAGAACTCTCTTTTACAAACAACATTCACTTCCACCTTTAAAGTTTTTGCCATCAGTACAATCTCTTAGATTAATTTAGTGCCTGCTATTTGAGATCTCTCAATTGAATCTGAGTCTGAGTCAATTATGCTCAACACAAAAAAAAACCTCAACAAACCAAGACACCTTGTGTGCAGTGTCTCAGAGTGCACATGCAATTTAGCGCCACTATACCCTGAATTATTATTACACAACTGAACTGTCAGATTATTTCCCCTTTATGCTGATTCTTTCTTGACGCCAATCAATGGTGTGACTCATCATTCTCCTCCTTTCAGTAGATGTCACTGCAGTTCTATCGAAAGCAATTGGAGAAGATGGTGTTGCATCGTCACTCACTACAGGTGACGGTAGGGGTGATGAAAGAAATTGGATGACATGGGAGAGGATTGGGCAAGCTATAACAAGCCAAAGAAATGAATGGGCATGACCATAAAGACATTTTAATATCGCTCTGGTGAGTGGATGTGTGTTGAGATTACTATTTTACACGTGCAAATGCATATCCGCCTGAAACGCAGATATTTGTAAAATTACATGCATACCTATTTTAGACTTGTGGTAAGCCATGACCCATGCAGAAATTCAGAGATGAACATGTTTCAGGCACCATGAGAAGTCAGATTCCAGACGAAGGTGTCTTAACTAACGGATAAGCAATCATCAAGCTCTCAAATGTCCTCCAGCTGCCTAATGAGGACCAAGGCAATTATCTTCTCTCTGACAAGGGAACAATATTTCTGCTCATCTACTGATATTTAAGTTTATGAATGGAACTTGGAACTCTTGGCAGGTTTATCTATTTAAGATTCAATAAGCCACTTAGGAGTGCAGGGACCTTCCTCGTGTGACTGAATCATGTGCTGCAGCAGGAGAATAATGGTCTGCAGTAAAGCGCAAGGAGTAGCCAGGGAACAGGGTGAAGAACCACTAGATCTAGGGGATCGTAGCGGTTCCGAAGACTATTAAATCAGAAGACTGACGTAATAAGATGGCGCCGCGGATGGCTGCCTCGGTGACTCGCTCTCTGCTACTTTGTGTTATTTTGTGTGTTTTTTGCATTTTCTGCTGCCCATCCCGGATCACTTTTAGCAGAGAAGAACTGTTAAATATCAGACAGTCATCTCCTGGCACTTTCTTTCCGATTTTCACTGACCCAGGCAGTTTGACGGAGATTTTAGCCGAAGCGCTGGAGCCCTCGTGAAATTGAGGCAGAGAGGGTTCCGTGCTCCCCTACCATCAATTCATCTTTCGCATGTCCGCTCCCTGGCGAACAAGATGGCCGAACTGCTGCTTCTCATTCCAAGGAGCCCGGACGTTAGCAGATCCGCCGCCCTGTGCTTCACCAAAACGTGGCTCACCGAACACATCCCCCACCACGCTGTAGAGCTGCCTGGGTTTTGGCTACTATGCGCAGATCGTACAGACAGGAGGTGGAGCGGCTGGTCCACTGGTAAAGCCAAACCCACCTGGAGCTGAACCCGCTCAAGACCGTGGAGATGACAATGGACTTCAGGAGAGACCCTTCGCCACTTCCACCACTCACCATCCTCGGTAATGCTATTCCCACCACAGACACCTTCAAATTCCTGGGATCCACAATCTCCCGGGACCTGAAATGGACCGGCCACATAGACTCTGTCCGGAAGAAGGCCCAGCAGAGGTTGTACTTTCTGAGACAGCTCAGGAAGTTTAACCTGCCACAGGAGCTGCTGAAGACCTCCTACACTGCCATCATCCAGTCTATCCTCTGCACCTCCATCACTGTCTGGTTTGGATCGGCCACCAAACAAGACAAGCAAAGACTGCAACGGACAATCAGGTCTGCGGAAAAGATAATCGAGACCAACCTCCCATCCATCGCGGACTTGTACCTGTCAAGGACCAGGAAAAGTGCAAGTAACATCTCTGCAGACCCAGGTCACAGTCGGTTCAAACTACTTCCCTCCGGACGGCGTTACAGAGCGCTGTACGCCAAAACCAGCAGACACTGACACAGCTTCTTCCCCCAGGCTGTCACTCTGATGAACTCACACCACTCATAGAGACTCAGAGACATCACTGTGCAATAACATCCTGCTCTCGCCACTTAAATGTTGTTAGTTTCCTGAATGTTGTCGGTCACCTAAATGTCGTACAGAGGCTGAGATCAACCGTAGTCAAATTCCCTGTTTGGCATTCACAAACTTGGTCAATAAAGCTGATTCTGATGGGTGGAGATAGGAAATGACTACTAGGCCAACAGCTTGCAGTGTTACCTTGGTAAAGCAGTGAAACCACAAAACGGTAGAAACAGATTTGAAACTCACATGCTAGTTGCCCTGTTTATTCTTTTACTATACTAATTGCAGTGGAGAAATTGTAAACCAAATTCAGCACAGAGACTGAGATGTGCAGTAAGAGCTACGTATCTTCTTGTGCATGCATGTTTACATAATTTGCTGTGAAGTAATCCATTTTCTTGCATGTCAACACTGTAATAGCATAGCTGTGTGTGGGGACAGTGCTTCTTTGTTGATTAGTTAAGAAGCAGACAAGTTCATTTATCATCCAAAATTTGTAAATAGGAACATAAACATCTCTCTACCCAGAAACTATATACCAGCTAATAGAACGAAAGAACTATAACACATACAGGAGAACGGAAAGAGATGACAATGTTGTCAGGACATTTCAATTGTGAAAAAAAGATGCGTGGAAGATGATAAAAGTATGAAAAGTGGTTCCAAGAAATACTCTTAAGAGGTTCCAAACAGTAATAATGATGGGTGATGGAAGAGATCCATAAGAGAAGGACATGAAAGAGAAAGATGGATAAAGACAATCATACAGAAACAGAAGGAAAGGAAAGAGCTCAGAGAAGATTGGATACAATGTTGATGTATTTTATTTTTTCTGACTTTTTTTGTTTGGAAGAAAACTGTATAGATAAGTCAGAATTGATCTATCTTTGAAGTCAAAGCCGTATTAGGTAGCATGCCAGTTCTATACACCCACCCAATTTTTCCTCTGTTCCGACTATAGGGTACCGTTATTTTGATTTTGCGCAGCAGTTTTATTTCTTGGAACAAAACAAAACAAAGCACTCAGGTTAAGGTGGTGTGAAGCACAAAATTACACAATTACCAGGAAATATATTCATGACAACATTTTTATGAAGAGTAGTCAGCAGTCCCTGACTCATCTTCAGTGTGACCTTACAATTTTTGTTATTTTACCCAAAATGTCTTGCTGATTTATAAGAGAAATATAATAACAGTTTCTTTTTTGGTGTTGAAATAATTTTCTAACACATGGTACCAGTAATCACCGCTCAGCATTTCACATGTATGGTCTATTTCTTTAAAGACATAATTCGTGCAGCGTCTTGATGTAGCTCATGTCGGAAAAAAATATTAGACGTAGTGCAGCCAAAAGTCACAAAGGGTTATGTTAGGCCGCAAGGAAATTAATGCAAGTCAATACAATGTGAGACGAACAGTGGATGTTTGTCATCCAGCCATAAATCCTCAGTGTGAGCAATCAGTCCACAGTGGTATGTGGAGGCTGTTATTTTTCAAATATCCCTCTGACCCCAGCCACTCCATCAAAATGACTGTCTCCATTATACAGTATCTGTCATGGTGTGTGTGTCTGGATGGGAACTTCCATTGCAACATAAAAGGTAAAGTATCGAAAATAGGTTGTCCCCGCTGAACACACAGCCTCACAACTGCCTTAAATCAGGACATGTTGGAGAATTCTTTGTAAACGTGAAGGGATTGTGAGTTCACTCACCAACAAACACTGGTTTCTAGGAAATATGATAAGTTCTCATGATGAACATGTAAAGAACCTGTAAGGTAAATTGAGATATTTGTTTCCTGATACTTGAAAGAGACACCTCACGGGTGGGAAAGTAATGTAGACAGTCATAATTACAAAAGTTGAACTTCTGTTAAAATATAAAACTTGCAGCACAAAAACACCATGCAGTGAGAAACACAACTGCAATTGCTCCATCACTCGCATGCAATTTAATCAGCTGCCAATATGAAATCATTCCCATGGTAGTTCCTGATTATTACTTTGATATAATTTTCATTATTCTGATGACAAATATGGAAGATACAGTATGGTTGATAAAGACTGAAAAACAAATTCCAACGCAACCCGTCATGTGTTGATATGAGTCGCAATGAAGCATTATATATTCATTTTCTTTACTTCCCCTTGTTATGGTCTATATTCTATGAAAATGACAAAAAAAAAGGTGAGTACAAAGCACCTGATCTCCGTTACATAACTTTTCTCTAAACTCTTATCCACACAGTGTGTAGGTGGTACAAAGTACAAGATTGCTGATTAAATCGTACAAGCAGTCCATACCAGAGGCTTTGTTACTCATAAAAGAACAATTCACTAACAATTAATGACACTACCCAGGCAGTAAAAGCTTCACATCTTCAAGAGATGAAAGAAACGGCAGCCAATTAGGGAAAGTATGCATAGTGGGTGTTCCGAGGTCATTGTAGGGAGGTTGACGTGTTTGATGGTATGTTGATGTATAATTTGATGTTTTGGATTCGGTAGTTTAAGAACAATTGGCAATAGTGTTTCGTAGGAGGACAAATGGGCCATCAGTCGATGGAGGACATAGGTTTTGGAACCTAAGGATCAGGGTTTCAAATCAGGGTTTCATAATCCAAGTTTTCTTGAATGATGGCATGGTCACGCCTTCATAATCTTTCCCTGTTGTTTTAATCTACAAGAGTGATTCTTGAAGTTCTGTGCTGCAGATTGGAATGTGAGAATTTTACACTCACCCAGCCCTAATCATTTGACATGCAATGCCCGAGGAACAATGGCTTTCGATTAGAACTTCTTGTGAAGAAGAAGGAATGACATTGATTGGCCAAGGGAATGGGGATTGACATTGATTGGTCCCGGCTTGTTTGTGCAGCCAGGAAGTGATTTGCATAATGCAGACATTCACAGTCTGCTGAGGGTCTGTTCATGGTAAAACCAGGCTTGAATATAAAACTCTAAATCTAACAGTTAAATGGCCATGAAATTGTTTGCATGCTCTTTCTAATTGATAAGATCTCTATTTCTTTGAATTTGACATTTGCTGCTTCATGTAAACTTTTTACAAACATTTTATGATATACTATAGTATGTAACTAACTTCTATTATTGATCAAAAACAAACACCCATCCATCCATCCGTCCGTCCGTCCATCCATCCATCTTCTATACCGCTTGTACTGGAGCCTATCCCAGCAGTCATCGGGCACTTCAGCACAATTGTGAGTGAAACACAGAACTACAATTATTCCAATGTTACTATACATTCGTTCCAAATAATAGGCCCAGTCTAAGCTTCCTCATCGAAGCATTAGTTGCTCGGCGTCTCTGGGACTCTATGGGGCAGTGGGCTGATCATCTGGCTGAGAAGGAATCCCTCTTTAATTAACAGTAAAATAAGCAATCTTCAAGTATAAAGTTTTACCGGTGCAAGTTTTTCCATTTTGTTGTTTCTGTTGCTTATTTTCTTGAAAAGAACAAAGAGTAGAATTTACATATAAATCAAAATGAAAAACATTTATGATGTAGGCTGGAAAAAAATATTTTTCCCTTCTTGAATGACGAGGAGCCGCCACTGCACCTCACCAGTCATGCTGAAGCACTCAATGAAAGTCCAATAACAGCATTAAGAAGAAATGCTAGTAGACAGGTTGTGACAGGGAACTAAGATGAGACGCAATAAAATAACATAAGAAATAATACTATCATGCAGTGGGGAAGACATAAAACAGACACACAAGAAAACGTGAAGGGTGCTGTGTCTCCAAGTTGTCTTTGTTTACTGTGACAGGGAGAGGTGGAGCCTGACAGCTGGACCTTTACAGAGTGTCAGTAAAATAAAGAGGGTAGAAATTAGCAAAAATAAGAACAAAAGAAAGAGCAAGATTCCCGAGACTAAATGCCAGTCCTCATATGGTTGCCAAAACCTTCTCTTCCCTACATGAATGTCTGTATCCTTTCCCTCTTGCAGACAACCGATAATATTTATGAAAAAAAAAATAGTAGCTTGCGTGATAATCCTGTGACACTGAAAAACGGCAAAGTTGAGAGGAGACAATCCCAATCCTGGCAAAGCCGATTATAAGTGAAAAGAACAAACCAAAGCAACCGGAGAAGCACAAAAAGAAACACGTAATAAAGCAGCAACGCTAAGTCAACCCTGACACAGGTTGCTCGTTATGCCCTATAGACCAAGAAAACAGGAGGTTCGGAGCTGTCAAAAAAAAGATTGCAGCAGGTAGAAGCACCACGGAGAGAGGTAGACAGGCGATAAGCAAAGAGGAGTGAGCAAGAGCCTGGTAAATCGAGACGAAGGATGAAAAATGAAGAAATACAATAAAATCAACACAAGAGAAAAGCAAAGACATGGAAGTCCTCATGAAAAATGGAAGCAGGAGATGATGAGAGAAAGACTCAGAGATCACAAGCTGTTGTAAATTCAAGACAAAAAAAGAGTCATTGTCATTCTAGATTGCAGTGAAGTAGCTTCCTCAACAATTCTGCCTTTCTATTTTGCTGCTACTGAAACCCTCATTATATCAGCGTTATAACCAAGGCTAGAGTATGCTCAACAGCCACTATACAGACACAGGCAATGCAACAAATATTGAGGACATTGGAAATGAGAGTTAGAATAGACTCCTCTTCGCTGTGACCCAGCATTGTATTTTCTGTGAATAAAAAAGGATAGATGGGTGGATGTTTATTTGCCCAGTTCCATCAATTCTCTCCACATCTTTTTCTCTCTCACATCATATTCCTTCACTCAAATGTTTCTCGCTCCTCATCAAAGTCTTTTTTTTCTGCACCCTCTATTAATCTATCAATCAAATGTATACGCAGAGTTAAGTGATTAGGGCCTTTACTGAATGAGTCTGATGCAGGAGTTGACAATGTGTTGGAATTAAACGTGGAAGAAATACAAAAAACATTGACGACATATGCTGACAAGTATGCATCTTTTTTTGATTAAGTAAAACACAGTTGTCAAACTCAAGGCCCAGGGGCCAGATGCGGCCCGGCACATCATTTTATGTGGCCCGCGAAGGCAAATTGTTCATCCAATTTGTGTGTCATTACTAGAATTGCAAATTGTCTTCACTTTTAAAAATATATTTTTTTTAAAAAAATATTTAACCAGTTTTTACTAGTCTGATTTGGAAACAAGTTATTTGTCAGTTGGTTTTGTAGCTTATACTGTATGTAATATGAGGTGCTCATACATTTATTTGGGTTGACAGTCATAATGGCCCTCCGATAGAAACTATGACTACAATGCGGCCCACGCAAAAAAAAAAAAAAAAAGAGTTTCACACCCCTGAAGTAAAAGATGATGGATTGAAGAAGCTGATAAAACCTAAAAATGAGGCGTGATAAAGAAATTGACTTTTTTCAAAGAACATTGCCTCCAGCTTGTTCACTATTGGTATCACCACAAAGTCAGGTGATAACTGGAGATTGGCCTATAACTGGAAAAGAAGTGGTAAGACTGGCACAGATCTGATCGTAGGATCTTGTTTGTCAAGCCAAAACAATTTGTTGATAGTTTCCTGTGAGACTTCATGTTCTTAACTGATTTTAATTGGTCTGAGTGTGCAAAAGGGTACAAATAAGTCGGAGAATGCAAGGCCTTGGTAAGGAAAAAGTCACAGCAGTGAACAAATATAGTAGGTCAAGTCAAAATATATAATTATGTGTGCCAAACAGGCTTAAATCTAGTAGCTCACTTGTGCACAAGAACTTCTCCACCTAAGGTCTCCAGACCGGGAAGACGCAATCCACTGAGGACCATTGCCACATATTTTGATGCGCTTATCCCAAATGGTTCTTTCTCTCAGTGACACTGGGGATCATATCTTGAAAAAATATTACATCAGAACATCCTCACATTTTAGCCAACGTTTACTAAATTATGAGTGTCACTTCTTTCCACGGCTGTGACTTATTTGTGCAAGCACTGTAAGGACAGACAGTTACACGTTAAAACAGTTACTTGAATAAAATCACAGCCTTACAGTGCCGTTGTGGTTTAGTTTTTCTCGTAGGCTACTAAGTGCCTAGTTGTCAGGGTGAATGTGTCTGTACATGTGCAAAATGTCTTTTACAAGACAAATGTAGCGGATACAAGCCATTTAATATTGAAAGAGTAAGCCTGTGGGCTCCTACTAAAAAATACGACTTTCATTTGTGTTTTCGAAAGCACAAGGGAGGCGTAAAGGTGTAGGGGCACCATTCCAAACCAATTTTAATTGGCTTTTCTCCTCGGCACATTGAGGCAGGATTATCTTTACAAACTGGGGAAATATAAATGTTAAGTTTACTGTCTAATATTGTTTGCCTGTGAAAAGAACACATTTTAGGGGAGATTGAAAAGCTGATCTTTATTGAAGTCTCTTTTCTGCAGCAGGCCCAAAGTGTTTCATTATGTGAGTCTATTTTGCGTTGTTTATTATCTGAACAGTATGTATTCAGCCAACATCGACTGAGTTAAACGCTCTTTAAAACCAGCTCAAACAAAGGGACAAAGGAAAAATAATTGAGATTGGACAGGCCACCCATACAATAACAGTAGCAACATAGCACACAAGGGAAAACGCAAAGCCGGCTGGTGCAAAACATGTTGACCTAATGAAAAAGATAGATTGACAACAGCTGTTGGGAAACAACGCAACTAATAACAATGCCACACACTGCGATTGCATTATTATTTGTATATTTTTGCTTTTAGTATTTCAACTTTTGGATGAACACGGTTACTACATATGTTCTATTGATTAATTTTTACTCACAATTAGGCTTACTGTGAGGTTATACAGATGAGAAGAAAAGGGGGGAATTTGGGTAGTGCTTTTCTAGAGGAATAAAATTTCAGATCGGCATCGTGGAGAAAATAAAACCACAGTAGCGAGAGACAAACACGTCAAAATATTTCTGATAAAACTGTGATCCCAAAGAACCCAGAGAGGAGGTTCCATCTTAATCAGAGGACAGAATTGTTACCAGATGTATGGATTGAGAACACATCTCTCACCTGCTATGGGGAAGGAATGGGAGGGATAGAATGATAAAGGGAGGAGATTAGGAGAGGAGCCGACACAGTGGGGCTACAGGAGGAGAGCTGATACTGAATTGTAATGTATAAAATGTATTTTTCATGAGAGCAGAATCAATAGTGATTTGGGGTTTTCTCTTTGTTTCCAGATCGGGCTGAGTCCGGGTGGAAAAAGAAAAAGGGAGGCTTATCTGAGAATAAGATAAGAAAAAGGGAATAGGGAATTAATGGATAAATGGGCAGATTGATGGATAACTACAAAGATGGATGAACACAAGTTATTGGAAGAATAAAGATATATGAATGTGTATGATTAAACAATACTTGAAAAGGAAACTTTTGTAGGCAGATGTTTGTAGGTGAACAGTTTGTGTTTTAAGGTTGCGGACAAATAACAGTGTACGGTATTTTTACCATCGTAAAACATTTTATGTGCAGTATGAACTCATTTTTCATTTTGTGCACAATCCCATACTGTCATGTTCAAGTTAGTGGTTCAACATGTCCTCAGCAACACATCATATGATTTAGACTCACTACATTCAATCAGAAATCCTGGCAGTGCTTTTCCAATTCAATTCAAACGGCAACCTTCTTCAGAATCTTGGCTTTTATTCACTTTTGAAAGCAAACACACTGTTTATATACAAGGCCGAGGTGCACAGCGTCAAGGGACAAAATCGATCAATATTTTTCCTTCAGAGATTCTTGTTTTCACAAATGTCAATCAATCTTCAGCCTTGTTTTCTTATTTAATGTTCAGTGTCAAATGATTTATGACTCAATAGTTGGATCAAAACTTGATCAGAGCTTAACAGATCATTTTTCAATTTTGTTGTGACCACACACAGCGACAAATTTCCATACATTTCAGTGTAACATGGTTATGGAGTCCACTACAATAATCAGAATTTGTGATTCACATGTGCTGGCATAAAATTGTTGTCATGCTCCCTGAAGCACCACATTAGCATTTTCTCCATTACACTGCACTTCACAGGAAAATGTATGTACACGGAGGAAGACACAGGCAAACCAGCCTGTCTCTTATTATTTTTATGACAGCACCTGAACTTGGCTTTCAGTCCATATTTCATGGCACATTAGCCCCAGTGGCAGGGAAGAGGAGAAGAAAGCAGAGGCTGAGAGATGAAGCGAGGCCATCAAATGCACACTCCTTCCTCTGCTGACTTCTTGTCTGCCTCAACATCCTCTCCAACCCTTCGGTCTTTACCGCCCGTCACTTATCTTTATCCCCTTGCTTCTACTGGTTTAATATTTTTAATGTTTGGGAATGAGAATAGGCCACATTTCTGCTGGGTCCCCCCATGATGCGACTGGTGATATGTTTTAATGAACCTGGGACTCTGAGCAAGAAACAAAATTCCTCATTTGGGCCTTACAAGAAAGAGTCGACATCTATCTAGAGGAGTCCAATTCTCCACTCTGTCATTTAAGCACTTCAGTTAATGTCCTTCAATTCATTTCCTCCATCTTGCCCTGTTTCAGTTTTTAACTCGTGATTTTTGTCATGCCTAATAAGTACATCTCTTCAGACTAATTAAATGACTGCTTCCACAGTTGTCTCACAGGGAACATGTTCATTTACAGTGCTTGTGCATTCTGATGGACGACCCAATTTCTCACCATCAACACTACAACTGGACAATATGATGATATACGTAATATATCGTGGAGACAATAGAATGTTTTCATGCCACTTAAGGCTACAGATTTCTAGAAATTGTCACAAGATGTAGATCTTTATTTTTTTATGTTGATGGGTCAACAATGTTTAAGCGGTAATTTAAATTGCCCTTGATCTAATGCTCTACCGCAAGGCATATAAGAAACTTGAAACTGCACTTTGAAAAATAATTTTCATCGCTTATATTTTAATTCTTGAAAAACTGCTCCTTACTTAGAAAAAAATAGCCTTTTTTGTTTAGGTTTAATAATTTTACATATATATATATAGTCACTTCAAATAAAAAAAATAACTAAAAATATCCATATTGTGGAATATTTCTTTCAGTTCTAATCAACACCATGCTGGAAAACATCCATGTTTCCGTTTGCACCAAAACATAATACTTTAATTCTGTTTTTAACACTCACTCTAATGCAGTAATAAAGCTCTTCCTAAAAAATATTCCCAACGGTGGTTAAACTAAATTCAAAACATCTTACGAGTGATCCAATGCTATGGTGTTAAACTTGACTGATGATAATATGAAACTGCAAATAATCTTACAAAATGTGCAGATGTATATTGTCTTTTACCACCTACAGTAATTTATTACAGCAGATGCAGCACACATTCAATTGCATTAATCATCATGATTAAATGAGATTGAAGGCAAGTAAACTGGTTTGGCAATATTGTGCAATGATCCTTTGTGATGAAGTATCCAGGGCGTCTAGGCTGTAACTCTCTTTTAGCTGGATGGACTGCTTGCGTCTGTCTTATTGAAGGGATAGGGAGCTGATATGCATGACTGCTCAGGCTTTCTCATAAAACATATAATGAGGCTATAAGCTCGAACCTCGGTGACCTTTACAGTGACCTCGCTCTGTCTGATGAAGCTCATAAAAAGGACCATACGAATCTGCACTGGCCCACAAATACGTGAGCATGCGCCATCAAGAGCAAGAGAGAAGATGAAACATACACCACAACTGTGCTTTTACCCCAAAGGTCATTGCAATAATGCATCATAATCCTAAAAGAAAATGCCATAAGAAGGAGCCATGATGCATTTACCTCCTGTAACTAAATACCATTATGGATTCCAATTCAAAAAAGGCCAAGCGTATGGCCATCAGTATTGATTAAGTCATTTTGTCATGACCTCTAAAGGTGTCTGCTGTAACTTCAATGAATGCTAATGTGTTGCCAGCAATGACAAATGCAGCTGTTGAATAGAAATTCAGTACAGAGAGCACTTCCTAGTAACATTAAATCATTCAAAGGCTGTCATAAACACACACACACACACACACACACACACACATATATATATATTATACCACAAGAGACGTCAGCATATCACGTGGAACGTTATGTTCAGCTCAGTGGCTGATGTTAGTTTTACACCATATCATGCGCCATGGGACTTTGAACAGCACATATGGCCTCGTCTCAATAGACTGGTCACCAGCCAATCGAGGGAACACCAGACAAATAACAATCCACTATCACACTCACATTTTTGAACAATTTAGACTCTTCTATTAACCATTAATTAAATAAGACTCTTCTATTAGGAAGTGGAGGAAGTGTCTGGTTAAAACTGATGAAAGCACAAGGAACACAAAAATGGCACACAGGAGTAAAGATTAAAATCCAGATCACCTTGCTGCTTAAACCTAGAACAAATTATTTTAATTAACCTTCTGAGTTATGGAAAATCAAATTGCAGGTTCATTAGTGTTTGATCTTGTAGTTTTCACAGTTTAGCGGTTATGCAAAATACTGAAATACAAGAGCCCCACACTCACCATGAGCTGACCTTGAACGCATGACACGCAATCTCAACTGCTGCTGCAGAATAAATCTGCTGTCTTGTTTGTTAAAACCAAACTTATTAGTGTGAGCAGGTTGATGCCGTTTAATTTGGCAGCTGGTATGGTCTCAATGGTGTTATGGGAGTCTAAATTCCATAAACAATCGATTAACAAACAAGTGGCAGCATCTGTATGGCCTATGCCCTAAAGATTCAGGCGATTATATGTAGCGCAGGTTGAATCGAGGATTACAAATTTGTTTGTTGAAAATGTTTCACCTTCATTCTGAATGGCTGAAATGTTCCCTGCCTCGATTCAACCTTCGTGGATTCATAATACTGGTTTAACTCACTTGTCATGAAGTGTAATGCTATGTAAAATGATTCAAAATACTGAAAGTGTACAGTTTAGTATGGTCTATCTCATCTACTATTACCGTATTTTCCGGCCTATAAGGCGCACCGGACTATAAGGCGCACCTTCAATGAATGGCCCATTTTAAAACTTTATCCTTATATAAGGCGCACCGGACTATAAGGCGCACCATTAATGCATCATGTCAGATTTTTAATCCAAATCAAATCATTCTCCATTTTATCTTTTTTATTTCAACTTCAGACGGAACAAATTACTTTATAATCATAAAATAATGATCCATAGTCTTTTTGAGTCATGATTCATAGTCTTCAGCGGGCCACTTATGATTGATTTCATGACACAATGCTTTGGGCCAGTTTAGATTTAGGAATTTGGTCCATATATAAGGCGCACCGGACTATAAGGCGCACTGTTGGTTTTTGAGAAAATTTTAGGTTTTTAGGTGCGCCTTATAGGGCGGAAAATACGGTAGTTTAGAAATATACTTTACTAAGCACACGGGAAATTCCTGCCTCAAAACATTATTGCCGGTTTTCTTTATGACACGACATTTTAATAAACATCCAGTTATAGAGTTTTTTTAAAAAAAATATATTATCACAGTTTTGTTTCAATCATCTGGTCGATACAAATGTTAACAAAGCTGTGGAAGGACTGTTGTCAAGTGGTTCTTCCATTAGGGTCAAACCATTTGATCCTCTTATCTACCCTTCTTTTTGAATGGTGTTGCAAAACCAAAACTAATGAAATAATAAAATGTAATTTAATGTTTAATGTTTTATATGAGGTGGCTTGGTGAAGCACTGGGTAGCAGGTCCGCCTCACAGTTAGGAGGGTGCGGGTTCGATTCCATCTCCGGCCCTCCCTGTGTGGGGTTTGCATGTTCTCCCCGGGCCTGCACTCCAAATTGTCCCTAGGTGTGGGTGCGAGTGCAAATGGTTGTTTGTCTCTGTGTGCCCCGCGATTGGCTGGCAACCGGTTCAGGGTGTCCCCCGCTTACTGCCGGCTGGGATAGGCTCCAGCACAACCGCGACTCTTGTGGGGACTAAGCGGTTCAGAACATGGATGGATGTTTTGTATGAAATCTTGCTTTGAATTGCAATAAAGTGTGCAAGTCTATGAAGGGAGTGAATCAATCAAAATATGAACAGGTTTTTTTTGCAAATTTGTCTTGTGAACAGGTTCTTTGTGCAAATTTGTTTTATGAGTGATACTTTGTCTGAATATATTTTGGGGATAATGGAAGAAGACAGAAAGTGTCTTCTTGTTAAAAAAGTTGATTTTATTCCTGCAATTGCTCTTGCTCAGTTATCTGGACACCCATTTCACAATTCAGTAACAGCTATACAATTCCAACATCTTTCCCCATCTCAGTGTGCATAAATATTAGACTCACGGATGTGTCCTGAATTAGATTTCTCAGCGTACACGATTTCGTGACTCATCTGAGAAGAAAAAAGAAGCTGGTTAACCTGTGCAGATGCCAGGGTAATGATTTTACAGCCTGGATAGAATTTAATAGTGATATGTTGAAATATTATTTCTTGATGTGATGTTAGAAGTCCTCTACAAATACGTCTTATCTAATTTATTATAATCACGTTGTTTTAACATTCACATAAAAACAGTACACGTAGTTATCATCATGGACACAATGTTAAATTACACCAGGGCAGCTTGGTGGGACGCCTACATGATAGTTGTGAGGTTTTGGGTCCCAACTCTCGCCCAGAACCAGCTGGAAAAGGCTCCACCTCAGCCTCGATAATGAGGGCAAGTTGTATGGAAACGATTTGGCGATTATACCAGAGAGGGAGCTCAAAACCCATACGTCGCGCTTTGAGTGCCTCTGTGCAGCCTGCTGCTCACATAATGATAAAGGTAAAGACTCAATGATTGTCACACACACAACTGGGTGTGGCGAAATCTGTCCTCTGCATTTAAGCCATCCCCGAGGGGAGCAGTGAGCAGCAGCAGAGCCGTGCTCGGAAATCATTTGGTGATCTATCCCCCCTATTCCAACCCTAAATGCTGAGTGCCAAGCAGTCAATGTACTGCATATCAAATTTGAACTCCTCAATATACCTCTACTTCAGACAAGATACACTTTAACGCATTTGAAATGTCAAAACATTTACAATGTTTTTTTGTGAAAAAATAATTAGGGTGCAAAAATAAGTAGCTGTGGCTAGGTAGCTCGTGTGGGAATCATAATATCGAAGTAAACTGTGTAAAACACATGCCTACTCTAAAAAAATAAAAAGGCAAGAATTTAAGATTTTCTATTTTTTACGGAGATACTACAGCTGTACACTTTTAATTTTTAATTTTTTTTAAAATTACATCTCATCTCGACCTCAACTTTACATTTTTAAATTTGTTTATTTATTGCTAATTTCAGGTTTGTAAAAGATAAAGGTTTGTTAAATAGTGCACAAGATGGGGTATTGATAAGTAATTATGACAGGAATAATCAATTTAATGCTAACTCTTTTGAGAAGCTATTACCATTTGTTTTGATATATTTTTTCATTAATTCACTAGGAAGTCACTCTTAATATTCTCCAGAAAGTACATGAAAGTGTTTCACACTCATACAGACGTGCTTGCGCTAACTTGCTGCTCTTGAGTAACAACAGCAGACTTCATCTGTTTCACTTCTTATTGGATAGTCTGACTTACCTTGTAATCTACGAATCCTTGCTCTTGTCTATTCAACTGGGTCTTAATTATGTTTGCTGTTGTGCAGTCTGTCTATCCACTTAAGGATCCTGGCTTTGAGGCATGGTAATAGGTTCCTCTAGTCCATTCAGCTGAGACTACACAAGCCAAAGCCTCACTTTTCTTTCACCTATTTTTATCCTCCACATCTTTAATTAGAATCAGAGAAGACTGTGCTGGATTTTCAAATCTTAACTGTCAGCATGTGAGACTCAACCTGCAGCTGCTCACTTTGGCTAACTTAGATTTCTGCCATTAAAACTTACTGATCATATCAATCCCTGTTGTACATGTCCGGTGCAGGTGATAAGATGAAACTGAACTGATCAGACTCATTGAGTCTCTTTCTCCTTTTCTTGTTCTTTCTTCCCTTTTGAGAAAGTGGAATTGGTTCTTTGCAGTAGAAACAATGAGACTGGCTCTTGTTCCGTTCAGTCTCTCTTCTTACCATCAAACTTTGCTACACAGCACAATTATGATTATGCGCCTTTCAGATGGATTCAATACAGAAGTCAGGCTATGTCACTTGCAAGACTGTAAAAAAATCTGGGAAGTCTGAATGTCACATTTGCTTTTCGATACTGACAATAAAAGGGTATAAAAAAGACAAGAGCAGAACCACGTTGAGCAGAAACAGCCAATATACTGCATATAGTAGTAAGAAATGTGGTAGAGCAGGATGAATAATGCTGATAGGCGGGATTATTTCACTGCTGTCGGGCGGAATCCTTGTACCCCCAGATAGCGTCACGTTTTAGGAGACCAAAAAAAGGCATGTTTGTTCAACCGATAAAATCGCATCGCCAAAGAGCGCTAGCGTGAGCGGCAGTAGTAGCTCACTTACAGTACATGAAACACACTACCTCATAACAGATGATTCAACAAGACAAATAATTCTTTGGACTATTGACCAAGATATTCTCAAAATAGTGTTTGTTTGGAATGTCTTCCGTACCCGATTTTGATTACCGTGTTCACACCTGACCAAACCTAGGGGGAAGCACCATTCGATTAAAGCAAACTCAAGGTGGGTATTGTGAAAAAACCCTCGTGGGATAGTTCTCTTAGAACACAGGTTTCAAACTCAAGGCCCGAGGGCCAGACACGGCCTGCCACATCATTTTATGTGGCTCGCGAAGACAAATTGTGCATCAAATTCATGTGTCATGACTAGAATTGCAAATTGTCTTCACTTTTAATAATATCTTTTTTTTTTTAAATATTTGACCAGTTTTTACTCGTCTGATTTGAAAATGAGTTATTTGTCAGTCTGTTTTGTAGCTTTTATTGTATATGATATGAGGTGCTCATACATTTATTTGGGTTGACAGTCATAATGGTCCTCCAAAAGAAGCTATGACTACAATGTGTCCCGCGAAAAAAATGAGTTTGACACCCCTGATTTAGAACAAGTCCCATAGTGGTAACATCATTTGGGCTTGAAAACAATGGCATCCTCAGAAGAGATCAGAGTTGAAGCTACCGTAGCAACAGTTTTGTTGGAATCATTTCTACTCGTAGTGTAGAATACACAATTAGTTATTTACATGACCCTGAACCGGATCAGCGTTAAAAAATTGGAACGGGTGGAGGGAATGCTGCTACAAGTTAAACACAGTCTGTTTAAGAAAGCTTTTTGTTGTTTGATATGGGAGAATTTAATCTCCCTGTAATGAAGGGAAAGTCATATTTTAGATGCATGAAATGTAATTTAAGTGCAAAAATAGCTGTTAATATTAAAATCTCCCACTGATAAAAATGACTGTTTTGGTTCCAATCTTATAATTATTATTATTATCATCATTTGATATTGATTTTGAACTATACAAACAAAGCCAAAGGACATTTTAAAAAACACCACCAAGTTTTCTATTGTGTCTTCATTACAAGTTCTGCTTTGTCACTTTTTTTTTTTACTAATTTGAAGACTCACACCATTTGGTTTTTGACATGTCACTATTGTTCTTGTCTTCCCTCTGCATCCTGAACTAATGAGGAATATTTTTTTATTTTAAATTGGCACTCTTTTCAAAGCACCACTTTTGCCACGTCTATTGCAAAAAAACATCCATGGTCCTTCACCAAATACTATTTAACAAGGACTATAAAATTATGTTGATAGTGATTTTGTCAAAGTTTAATGGTCATTTTAAAAGCCTGGATGAAGTGTTCAATTACTGTAATTTCACTTATTTTAGGAAACATAATAGGTATAAAACCACAGTGATAATAAAGGCAATACTGCCAAAGAACTGAATAGGTTTTTATTATACAACAAAGAGAATGAAAAATGCTTATAACGAGTTGACAAAATCAATTTAGAGAAAAATGCATTCAAATTGCCTGAATGCAAATGTGGAATTTAAAAGGGTTTTCCTAGTATAGTAGTGCATTGGGAATATTAGATTGGAGACAGTTGGCCCTATTTTCATGCCTACCCCAACTACAAAGTGCTGTCTAACTGTGTGCATGGGTGGAGTTTTCTTTCTTTCTGTATTTTGGGAGATTTGTGGAAGTGGACATAGCTAACTTGCTTCCCGACCAATAGTCTTTGATTTCTTTAAAATCATCACAGAAGAGGCACACTGTCTTTAACAATGCTGAAGCAGAAATGGACTGCTACGCAGAAGATGGAAGCACACAAAATACATTTATAAGGAAGTGCAAGCAGAACCTCCATGGGTGGATGATGTAAAATTGGCCAAGGCAATCAGACCACCACTGTGAAGTGTACCCTTGGAGAACACATTCCAACATGATTGTTCATGTCCCTGTTTGACCCCCCCCCCCACACACACACACACACACATCTACAACTGTGCTATAGCCAAAGAAGGGATTTTAAAAAATATAATAAAGATGACTAGTAATAATATTGCATAAATTAATTGAGTTGTACAATGATTCAGAAGGTTCACTGCAAGCTCTTGTTATATTTATGACTGCAGCACAATGATATCCACGACCCCATTAGCTCCAAGCTCGGGATCCAGGGTGAGTTATGGTCACTTGTTGTTTTGCAATCCATGAGTCATTTAAATCACCTATCCTGTTTGTTCTGGATGATCCTACAAGGGGCAAAAAGGCCCAGATAAAAAGTTCAGGACTTTGGCGGTCTCTTTCACAAATAAACTAAGGGTGGCCAATGATTTCGAGAGATAAATCAGTGAAGCATCTATACTAATGTGGTTGCTTCACTTGTGGTGAAAAGAGCAGAGCAAAAAGGCAAATATCTCAGGTGACCTTTTGATACACTGCTGGTCGGGATTCTTAAACTTTATGGGTTCAAGCACAGTTATGTCTTTCAAGGCACAGTGATGTTTAAATGTTATAATTAAACTACTTTAAAATGAATTTTATGATTAAAATGTGATTAAGGTTCAAATGTAATTCATGTTAAAACACTGAACACATTGAGAAATATGCTGGTGCCTAGTGTTCTGTCTTCTTGCAGAAAAATACAGTGAGACATGACAATCTTTCATTATTAGTGAGTGTGGCTAAAAAGGAAACATCCTGCACATTAACATCACTAGACAGGATGAAGCATTTTGTATTTGTGTGAAAAATCTGATTCAAGTGCACTACATTAGTTATGCCGTTTTGTGGTGCAAGCCTTTGTTATATAAAAACTCAAATCCAATTACATTAGTCATTTACATCAAATCCATCCCATCCTTTTGTGTATGATACTTAAAATTCCTCCTCATTAGCAAATGCCAAATATTTGTTGAAAATATTACATACTGCAGAGATTGACTGATAAGAGCATTACCGACATGGAGAATATACTAATAGACTAAACTTGAATATCCATTTTGGCTATTGATGAGATAATGATCCAGCAGTAAAAAAGTCACCTTACTTTAGGAAATATTTCTTAGACGAAAGGAGATTAAAGTGTTAAAAAAAGGACAGAGTACAGTGTGACACAGTGTAGTTGTATGATAAGGATACCACTAGTATTCTCTATCACTTACTCAATTAGTATGTTGGATTGAAAAACTAATCAACTACCCTATTAAAGCAAGGGACCCTACAGCACGAGGTTAAACAAAAGCAAAGTAATTTACCTCATTTTGCACACTTAGATATACACACGTCTATTCCTGGACTTTCTCCCATTCATCTTGATCTCCAAAGAGGTTTTCCAAGAAAGGAGCAAGAGTTTTGCTGCTTTTTTTTCTTGCTCCTTTTGGAACATGCCGCTTTTATTAAAAGTTGGTTGACATGATGTGCAAGTCTGTATTTCATCGTGACTTTTTAATCACCAAGCTTTTACTGCTCTGATACGGATCAGATTCATTGACGAACGTATCTTTCACTTTACCTGTGTCCACAAAGAAGGCTCACAAGTTGCACACAAGTGCCACAACTGCTTGTGTAGATTTGACCACAATAAAAAAAATTCATTCGAATTTAAAGGTGACGGTATTTTGTTATCTACACAACAACTCAAACTCAATTATGGCTATAATTTGTAGTCCACGTGAAGCAGTAAGTCTTCCTGCCACAAAAAAAAGTCTTCCTTTTCAGAGGTCAACATGGACACTTGGTTTACTCTCTAATTCATTTCAGCACCCTTTAACCCATCATCTATCTTAACCTCAGCAACTGTCTCTTCCTTTCTCATCCAACCCCTCTCTGTGACCACTGACCCGTTTGAATAGTTCTTTTGTGGCTGTGACTCTGCTTCCAATGTCTTGCCCAAGAGAGATTCTTGGTATAATTTTCTTTTTATCTCTTCATCTCACCCTCTCTAGAAGTACGGTCTATTACCTCCTGACGGATGGGGAGGAGGGTTGGAGAAGTGATTGTGAGAGAGAAGAATTAAGAGCAGTGTGGCTGCACCCAATCAGGCCTCCAGTTTTGTTCACTCTCTCTTAATCTTGTTTGTTGCTCCTATTCAACAAACATGAGAGATAGCAGGCAGTTAATTAGACTCCAATTAAATATTTTGTATTTTCTTGACTTATTTTTAGTTTATATTTGCATAACAACGAGGGCTGAAAGGTATGAAAAAATGATCTGACAGCAAGTAGGAGAGAAAGCGGTGGAAGTGATGGACATTCGCTAAGGAACCTGGCCTTTCGGTAATTGTGCTTGCCGTGGAGCAGAGGTCAGAGGTAAATGCCACATGTAGATATGTCCTTCTCTAATGAGTGGGAGGAGCAATGACATATTCCCAAATACACTTTCCTGGATGCATAGTGTCACATATACTTACAACAGTTGCAACAATAATGTTCATGTGAAATCTAGGTAAGTATCCAGCCTTGGTTTAACACACATACTATCCTCCATTTGCCTATCACAAATGTAATCATTAATTTCCTCCAACAATGGTTATGTATCTTGATATGTGTATATGAAATTACTTTGGGGAATTTCATATTGAACAGCGCAAACTCTAATATGTTGCAGATACTGACTTTAGTATGAAGAGACACCAGTCCAAGAACCTAAGCAGATATGTTTTACATAATGTCAGCACACTTGAAGATACGTATAAATAATACTAATTCATGCATAAGAGGTTAGCACATTCACCTCACAGTTCTAAAGTTTGGGTATGAATCTCAACTCTGGCCTTTTTGTCTGGCCTACTTGTTAAGCCCAGTGTCTACAAAAGTGCACAAAAGCCTCCATTAAGACTGCGGGGATTCTACTTTCACTCGTGGAGTCAGCACTTCATGACCAAGCTGCCAAATTAATGGCAGAGTGGAGCAGTCGAGAGAGAAATGAAAAAACATTGAGAAGCCAAACGTTTTAACAACAATGAAGCCGGATTGTGAAACTGTCTCGATTGAAGAGAGACCCTTGGGCTCTCTCCTCTAGTCAAAAAGCTAAACAGCATCACAGTTGTTCCCTGAGGACTGCTGGCTCAGTGTGCCCGATTTCCAGTCCAGCCAGGTAGATTTGTCACATCGAGCCATAGTCAGGCTACTGCATGCACCAAGTCCTTAACTAACTAGTTCAAATTGCATGACAATTTATTTTAATGTGTTGACTATTATTTTTAACCTTTTATCACTGACAGTTGAATGAGACCAAAACAATAAAGACAGAGTGATAGGAGAGCAGAGGCATGATAAAAAATAATGGAACAAAAATTCCAAAGGGTATAAAGTAATTTCAGACTTTTTTTTCCTTTCTTTTGTCCACTCGGCAGGCCTATATGGAATTATGGGCCTTTGCGTTCCAATATACGTTTTTAATGTGTCGGTCACCACAACCCTCAAAAAAGAATAAAATAACCATTGTTGCCCAAGGTGCCTCAGTACAGTAGATATTAAATTTACATCAGCTGAAAGAAATTGAAACTCTAATAACAATGTGACCTAGCAGGCCATGCCTCATATTGCTGTGCCAGAAAGAATCAAACGAAGTAAACAGAAGGCTATCTTGCACAAAAAGGCTGATGTAAAGGAAGAGGCCAGGGTCAAAGAATCTGACCCACTGATTTGGAAGATGAGATTGATTAGAAGAAAATCTTTCTGTGCATTGCAAAGAAAAGACATTCCTAGAATCACTCTGCAGGGTTAAAGTGTGGATAGTGACTTGTAGAGGATAAAGTTTCTCATCTGAAGATAAGAGACATGCTTGTATAATACTTCTTAGTAGATTACAAAGGATGGTCCAAAAATTCACAATACTATAAAAAAAGTATGGTTCACATCTAACCATACTGGATGGAATCCCATGTCCCATTGGATTTTGAACGCAGTCTTGAAATATCCTTCACAACGTGCAAATCATGGACCAGTATCAATACGCATTTTGAAGGAGCCTGACAAAAATTATGCATCAGAAATACATGAACAGTCGTACCTCAAATGCCTTGTGTGACATTTGCATTATTCTATTCTTCTGAACTACTCAAGTGTTACTGGCAACATCAGCAAAGACTTAATTTGGCACACTTTAAAGAAATGAAATCTTAAGAGGTTTATCAAATATTATAGTACATAATAAAAAACCTCAGAAACTCGAACTGTCGACATGGCCAGAATCCAGGCAGTTTCGGGTGCTGTGAATATTCAGTTGTTATATAGGCTGTTGTGAAAACGCCATATAAATAAAGATGTATTGAATCGTATGTGTAGCATTTCGTACTCACACCGTGACCTTGTGACTCTGAGCAGTACATGTGTGCCCTTACCTCACCTAGGGAAATGCATCATTAATGTTTATGTACGTGTCTTTAGTCCTGGCCCCCTACTATTGCAACAGCTGCTTCTTGCTTTTAATCCAAATTCTCTCCTTGCGCTTGTTGCTCGATTTCTACCTCACACAGAGAGGCGTCCTTGTGAGAGCTTATTTTTGGCACAGAGGTTTAACTTTTCCCTTTTTGTCATATCACATTGGGACATAATCTTTCTCTCTGTGAAACCTCACCCCGAAAAATACATACACTGTTTATCGGGAAATATGACATTTTACTTGTTTCTGCATGACAACGCATGATAAGGCTGAAATGATGGTTTGGCTATTAACATTTTCTATTCAATTCATCTCGTCATATATAACGGGTGTCTTTAGTCTTTTCACATTTATTTAAAAAAACTAAAACACTCCCTAAACTAATGTAAGGTCACAATGAATGATGAGAGTACACTAGAATAGATGCTAGCATTGGACATTTTAAGTGCTTCAATAAGTCCAGTCAGAATTCTTTTTTATTTATAATTTTTTTATGGCCGCAATCTCACAAGGAAGGGTCTATAAAGCCTTATCTAAGTGTTGTTTATGGCACTGGTGAGACGTTGACATACCAGAAGGCAATATTCTGTCACGAAACTGTGGCTTTGAAAGATCACCAACACGTCTAGCTCTGGAAAGCATTTAAAGCAGCGTTTGTTTTATCCTCAGTCAAAATGATTGACAGCTACCGTATTTTCTGGACTATAAGTCACCGTTTTATTCATAGTTTGGTCGTAGTTTCATAGGTGTGCGACCTATACTCAGGAGCGACTTAAATGTGAAATTATTCACACATTATGTTATTTCACGTTATTTTCACACTAAACCGCAAGAGGGTGCACTAGGCCTGTGGAATAGTATGCATTTTATAGCTGGTCCGACTTGTAATCCGGAGCGATTTATAGTCTGGAAAATATAGTACTCGTCATAGAGTGAATACGCAAGAATGTGAAACAGTACACTAAACATTACTTTTAGCTTGTCGCTTGTCATTCAAAATGACTCTTTTTTTGTGATAGACTAATTGGACAGAAATGTAAGTGTCAACAGTGACTGCACATGGTACTGTGCCTTGCCTGTCTAAATAAATCCACAAATTCCCTTAGAGACAGATAAATAAATACACACTGACCATAGGCGTAGTGCAATTATGACTTCTTGTTTGAGAGTAGTTATGTGTGAATTGCAATGTATTTCCCATAATGTTTTCGTCAACTTCAGAGTTGTTTGACATTAACAACCAACAAAATAAGCTATTATTTCACTGCGTGTGCTTGATGTCAGTACGGACAATAGTAGAACAGCATTTTGTTTCTTGCTTTATTTATTTCGGCAATTGGTGAACATGAATTCACGGAAAAACAAGAACAGATAAGTATGTATGTATGTATGAATTTAGGTTTCGAAGGGCCAAATCGCCAAAGCAAAAGCCACATATCAATTTTGCCTTGGGAAAATGAACTTTGTTAAGGAGGCATGTCAAGAAGTTTGGAAGAGGCTTTTTCATGCATAATTCATCAAATCGGTGCCGCTGTTTTCTTATTACCCTGCAACCTAATGTTAGGTGATGTTATTCATAATGCAAAAAGAGCTAAGACAGAGGGCTTTCATTTATTGATATGTATATGATTCACAACATTGAAATATGCTCAGATAAGCCTGACCAAACCCCTAATCAAAACGTAAAATATTCATGAAACATTTATAAAGGCTTTGCAAGTCTGTTTGCAGGCAAATGTTTGCAAACGCATATGTGAGGTGTCTGTGCAAATTTGAAGGCCTACATAACTTATGACTTGTTAAAGAACAATATGGCAAAGAGGTGTTCTGAACGAAAAAGGGATTTCAATGTGGATTGGTAGCTTAGTTGAGTTGCATACAGTTGTGAAAAAATGTGTGTGTAACTGCAGATTGGGTACATGCACATACTACACATGAATATACTTTATATACGTATATCTGTGGATTTGTATTTTCATCTTGGATGTGTGTAAACTACAATGAGGACTGCCAGAGGGAAAGAAGAGCATGTGATGATGCACTAAAATCATTATTATCCTTCCGGAGTGTGAAGAAAATAGTGTGCAGCAGCCTCACTCATTAGCAATCTTCCAAATATTACAAATTGTTCTGGCAATACAAGATACGACTGTACGACTTTGACTTGCTGTTTACAAGTTTTTGCATGTGTGTGTGTGTGTGTGTGTGTGTCTATACGTATAGAGTTTGTGCTCTCAGGTCTAGAGATCATGGAGGGGCAATTACAAAAAGAGACATCCGGTTAGAGTCCAGCATCAGATATCAATCTAACTTTCTGCTCTTTAAAAGGCATCTAATAGAATACAATATGCATTTTCTTTGTCTAGACAACAAGTAAATAGTGGCATGTCTGCTCCCAGGGTTTCAAAGCAATCAAGAAGATTCAGGAGTGTGTAGACATGCTTGATGCCCAGGGGCAGGCGAATTGATGGAAATGACAGACAGCCACTAACCTTTTCACAACGTGATCCTGTGATTGACATATCCGTGGTGAGAAAGTGGCCTGCAGAAGGAGCAGATATCACTGCAGAGGTCAGGGTTGAATGGAGTGTGCAATCATTTCAATCTATGTGAGTGTGTGTTTGTGTGGCTGTGAGAGCGATTGTGTGAGTGAGAGATAGTGGGAACCGTTAAGCATATTTGTATGCCCACATCGTACCTTCCTATTGCAATTTCCCTCTTGAGATGATATCAATTTAGGTGAATGATAGCACTTGGTTTTGGGCGGTAGGATACTCATTTGGTGCTGTTTGGTACTTGTTTCATCACCCTGTAATTGAAAAACAACATACACAGATTGAATGACAGATAAAAAGGGAAATGTTGATGATTATTTTCTTTACAATGTAAACACTTATGAACAAGTAGATGGGGCGGGGCAATGGTGTTCCACATATTTCTTGATTTAGGCCATGGCAACCCAGTTTATGGGAAAACTTGACGGGCCGTGATTGCTGTGGATTTCCGAACAGAATTTTTGAACTCGAAAAATGGCCACGTCTATCATGGTGTCGAAATTCTGTCGGCCAAGGTAAAATGGGGGAAAACAAAAAAAACTGACAGTACGTAATAACCTAAAACGTTAGTGAGGGGGGCGTCTCACGTATCTTCCGGTTCTTTCAAGTTTTATCACATGCACATTTTATCTTGTTTTGTCAAGGTTCTCACTGCAAGCTTAGGTGGATAGAAGCTATTTCATCGTATTTAATCATGGTGTCTGAGTATTTGCCGGCCTTCACCTTTGAGCCCATGGCAATCAGCAGCCTTTTCCCCTCAGTGCCTGTCACAGATACCATGATAAACTGTCAGAAATCTTAACAAGACCTAAATATGGAGGGAAAAAAAAGGCCAAAATCCGATGTTGTACTGCATGTCGGGCAAACGGGGCTGCCGTGACTGCCATGGACATAGAGTAAATGCAGGATATCAAAAGACCAGTTTTGTGTGTGAATGTGTGTGGTTTGGGAATGTGACAATTGCCCGGTGCTTTACGCAATTCATTTTGCTGTCAGCTCATTTGTCTTTATCAGGATGGCCCCACAAGGAGAGACACATTATGGTTAAGGCCAGGTTCACTTTCACAAAGACACGCATGCACACACACACACACACACACACACACACACATACACAGTTTGATTCATTTTCCAAGCATATTCAGAGAAATACAGACAGCAAACCTACAAACAGATGCACCTTCACTAACTTAAAATAACTAATTATGTAGAAAATTGTGTGCACGCCCAATGTGCAGAAACCGAAGCACAATTTATTTCCAGCAGGTACTAGACAGACAGTTATAAAGCTGATTCATAATTTATCAGGACTAATAGCCACCTGCCTGTGCCACGAGCTGTTATCTGCCACAAATTATGGGCTCAGAAAAGCCTGTTTTGACAGTATGTGTACCTGTAGAGTGACGGGCTGAAAAAGTATGAATTCAAAATGAGAGCTTCTGATTTATGTGCTGCATATTTAGTATGATCTGCATGTGGCTTTATTGAACATCACCCGGGCTCCATAAAGTTCCCCTAACTGTAAACGTTGTTTTGTGTGTCTTGACTTTTACCAGGCTTTAAATTTGGATGCAATGTATCTTTCACAGTTATAAAATATGTGAATTGAATGATACATTGTATATGAAATTACAAGAATGATGATTGATGTGGGGTGGAGTCTAAGATGCTGCTGAGACAAGATTCAGTCAAACGACAGGTTATAAAAAAAACAATTGCCTTTGTGTAAGAAAATATGCACTATGATTATTATACTTTTAGCAGCAGCAACAAAAGTCACTAGCGGACAGGTTAATCAGGGACTGGATCACCAAGTGATGGTAGTAGCAATGACGAGGTGGTGCTGGTTCTGAAGGAGGAAGATATGGTGGTGGATGGAGAATGGAGCAAGAGTGGATTTTACTTTCTAGACATGAATTTGACACCTCTGGAATGCAGAGTACAGAGTAATGCCATTATTGTTTAGGGTGTTGACTTTAATTCATGTGCAAACTGTTAGAAACTGTTAAGCAGAGCCAAGAGTTTTTGCGTGTTTTCTACATGTTTCATACACGATATTTGAAAGTGTTTGACATGACAATAACAATGGCAAAAAATACTATTGAGAAATATTAGCATGACTTGACAAGAGAGTGGAGACTTCAGTGCTGAACTGTTCAATTTAGCTGCTTGAGTTGTAGAAATCTTCACTATAGGATCAGGATTAGAATCAGTCTTGCAGAAGGGATTGATCTGATAAGGTAAGGAGCGAGGGAAAAACAATACACTTGTGATTTGTTCGCAACAGAACTACCAGGAGAAGGTGATGTGATTGTGTGTTGTTTTTAATATCAATGAGTACCTTCCCATGGGACCAACCTACGAGCGATGTCTGCATTAACTTATGTCTCATGAGTCAGTGCCGATTTTTGCTAGTCCATGTGTGTTTATTTGTGTTTGGGGAGTGAGTCGAGGTGTATTTCCATTTGGTTGTGTGTGCCTCCGTTTACGTGTTTATGCATAAAACATAGCATGTCTGATTCTCAAGCTTCAAAATAACTTTGTGGCTAGACTCCCATCAGATACTGTAGGTCCCAAGCCTGAGCGGGGTAAATAAGAAACAAGGTGCCAAGACTAAATTCTCAAGTGGCCTCACAGCTTTGGCCTTAGCTGAAACATCTTGCCAGACAACATATCCACAGCATAATGAGTTCGAGTCCCTCAGGTATTGGGATAACTCTAAACACTCACTCGGACCTATCAGCAGGTGTACTTTTGTGTGCATGCGTACGTGTTTGTGAATGAGGTTCCTCTCCCAAGAGGACTCGGATCAATTTAAACGAAGCTCATTGGCATAAGAGGATTTGACTTTTTCCTTGTTGTGGTAATGAGCTGTGATAAACAGCAGCGGGTGAGTTTCATATTTCATACATGCTTGCGATTGATACAAAATACAAGATTTACATTGCCTTGTTCCCATGGAGATTTCCCATGAGACTTGGTGACACAAAATGTGAAACCTTGTTGACACTAATTCCACGGTCATTGAAGAAAAAGGTTTCTTAGGCCAACAGCTCACACGGATCATTACCGTCTATTCACCTGAAGCTAAAATATTGTCCTCATCCTTTTATTTTATTCCCTAGAAGGAGCATTTCTTGCCACGGAGCCACCACCGCAATTGTGTTGTCAGTGCTACTCAATTTGCGTTTGTGTAACAAAACTCAGAGCTTTTGACATTCTAGCTGGTGGCCAGAGGTGCATGCTGAGTATCAAGTTTCAACTGTGACTTGACACGAGATAATGTATTGTGAAAAGTCTGAAAAGTTTAGTTGATACAGTTAATATTTTTGTTTTTGGACCGTGAGAAGACGATTCAATTTTAAATAGGAACCCATGAAGATGATGTGGAAACCACTTGATCCTTTCCCTCTACAACACATTTTTAGGGATGGGCAAGTGCTGATACCAGGTGTCAGTATCAGCCTTACTTCAAAGTATTGATATTCTTTGCAGTGGCTGATACTGATGTCAGGTGCCTCTTGTAGCCGCTTTATGATCGGGTACTAGAAATATAGAAAATTCCCATTAATTTAATGTAATCTTATGTAAAATTTCTAAATTTGGAAATACACCTTGAGTATAAGTGGATATAAGTATTTTTTAAAATTTTGTCGCCATTGGGTTTTTTTCCGGAATTTTATGCATCCAAAGTACAAGTGATATCGGCACTTGGTATGAGTGAATACTCAGGAATTGAGGACTTGTTCTGGTATATGAAAAAAAAGGTACGGAACATGCCTGCTCCTTTTACCTATTATATCTTGGCCAAATTTTGAGTAAGTATTATGTTTCAAATATATCAAAGTGGTTACTGCAGTAATGGGGTTTGATCTTCACTCGTCATCTTCATTAAATTAATTTGGGGGTAAATCATATAATGTCATCTTTATGCTTCATACAGCATAGTGCATGTACACTGTGAGGAAATGTTCATTATGTTTTGCATATTTAAGGTGTTAATTTAGTGAGCAAAACCATTACCACCAAATGACATTTACTTATCTTGGTGTGTGTGTGCGTGTGCGTGCGTGTGTGTGTGCGTGTGTGTGTGTGTGTGTGGAAGTGCAACACATACTGAAATGAAATGTAACTACAACCAATATTTATGTAGTAAACTCCCAACATTTCTGAGTAACCTTGTGTGTGTAGAATGTGTGTAACGTTATAATATGTAAAATCCGATCTTAAAATAAAACCAGCCGATCAGAAATCCCTAATACAGTAGCTACCGTAGCTGCTCGATAAATTTTAGCTCCAGACATCAGGTGGGGCTCAGCAGCGAATTATAATGTAATATCCATCAATTTTCTGTGCCGCTTTGTCCACACAAGGGACATGGCATGCTGGAGCCTATCCCAGCAGTAGGCGGGGGACACCCTGAACCGGTTGCCAGCCAATCACAGGGCACAGACGAACAACCGTTTGTGCTCGCACTCACACCTATGGGCAATTAGGAGTGCTCAATCAACCTACTGTGCATGTTTTGGGGATGTGGGAGGAAACCGGAGTGACCGGAAAAAACCCACGCAGGCACGGGGAGAATAGGCAATTTCCACACAAGGAGGTGGAATCGAACCCGCACTCTCTGAACTGCGGACGTGCTAACCTGTACTTCACCGAGTCGCCATAATAATGTAATGTAATGTAATGTAATGTAATGTAATGTAATGTAATGTAATGTAATGTAATGTAATGTAATGTAATGATAATATAATATAATATAATATAATATAATATAATATAATATAATATAATATAATATAATATAATATAATATATTTATTCACACACCCTCAATATGCTCCATCTATTTATCTAATTTGATCAATTGAGAATCTTTGCACTACATTTCTTTAATCCACGTGACACTCCCACTGTCACGACATGTGCTGTGTTTGAGAGCTTCCATCAAAGCTTACTCCAAGCATGTGGAATTTACAGATGGCTTTTGCCCATCTTCGTCACCCTTCGCTTGCTATTTGTTCCAGACGAATGGCTTTAGCAGATCTGGGATTAAAATGGCGGATTTCCATGGCAGAGTAATGTGCACTTGAATCAAAGCGATGACATTACCTATTTTGCAACGTTATTGCTGACGACTTTTGGATAGATCTGGTATTTCAAGATCCATGCTGAGATTTAAAGCAGACGTGACCAAATGTTGATCATTTAGAGATGAATTGGTATTGATAATGAGTGAGAATGAAACATGAACTGATCAAGGATGCGGCACACCTGCAGGATGAAGAAGAGTAAATGAAATGATTTGATCGTTCAATGTGTATTGGCACTTTTGTATGGCAACCCTCCCCAAGTAGTTACCGTAATTTTCGGACTATAAGTTGCGTTTTTTTTTTCATAGTTTGGGTGGGGGGGCGACTTATGTGTTTTTTTTCCCAAAATTTTCAAAAATGTTAAAAAAAAAAGTGAAACCGCGATAAACAAACCGCGATGTAGCAAGGGATTACTGTAATTTGAATTTCAACGTGACGTGAGCAGTGCGATGCGGTGTGGCGCAGCGGTTGTTTACATAAAAGACAAAGATTGATCACGGGATGACGAAGATGACGAAGGGCTACCGGCATCATTAGCGGCTTTGTTTCTAAGTGACACGGCAAACGAAGAGTTTGAAGGATTTAAGGGTTTGGAGTGACACAGAAGGTTTGAAAAACTATTATGGCTTTTACCCACGCCCGGTCCTACTCTCCGGAGCTCTCTTTCACTTCCGTGGATTGAAGTCGGGGGCCGGCGCTCGGCCGGGTGGCTGTCCGGGGACGGTGGATGGGGCTCGGTCATGGCTTTTACGCACGCCCGGTCCTATTCTATGGAGCTCTCTTCCACTTCCGGGGCTGGAAGTCCACGCCGCCACACGCCTGGAAGTTTGTTTTGTTAAATAAAGAGCCGTTTACCAAACCAACGTCTTTCCTTGAACTTTGTTAACACTACAATATAGTTATATAGTAGATCTGTGGAATAACGACGAGGCTGACGTCAGGGCGCACGCGCGGCGTTGTTGACGAAGGACGAGGAATTTGATCGATGGATTTAATGATTTAGAGTGCACAGATGGTTTGATAATACCATTGCTTATATAATAGTTATTTGATATCTAATTTATATATTGTTATCTGGGCCTGTGGAATATTTTGAAGTGCAAGCGCCGTCAGCTGCGCACACCCATTGTTGACAAAGGATGATCGATGGATTTAATGATTTGGAGTGACACAGATGGTTTGATAACATTATTGCTTATATAATAGTTATTTGATATATAATTTATATATCGTTATCTGGGCCTGTGGAATATTTTGAAGTGCAAGCGCCGTCAGCTGCGCACACCCATTGTTGACAAAGGATGATCGATGGATTTAATGATTTGGAGTGACACAGATGGTTTGATAACATTATTGCTTATATAATAGTTATTTGATATATAATTTATATATCGTTATATGGGCCTGTGGAATATTTTGAAGTGCAAGTGCCGTCAGCGGCGCGCACGCATTGCTGACAAAGGACGATCGATGGATTTAATGAATTGGAGTGACACAGATGGTTTTATTAACATGTTATTTATTCAATAGGTTTTTTGAATACCTCTGAACTTTACGTCAGGGCCGTTCTCAGCTCTCCGTTTGTGTTTATGTCACGTTAGCATACCTATCGTTTAGCCTGTTGTTGCTCGTTCATGACTGTTCTTGGTGTTGGATTTTGTCGAATAAATTGCCCCCCAAAATGCGACTTATACTCCGGAGCAACTTATATATGTTTTTTTTCACTTTTTGGGGCATTTTATGGCTGATGCGACTTGTACTCCGGAGCGACTTATAGTCCAAAAATTACGGTAGTTGTTTAATTTCAAGCCACAATGCTTGAATTTCCTCCTGGCAGGAAAAAAGGCAGTGTTTGTGATATGTGGTAGTTAGGCTGATGCCAGCAAGAGAGAATGGGCTCCAAAAGCTCGCCTGCTGATCGCAGAGTGACTGTCCATTGTGCATGCATATGTGCATGCACACAAGGCTGTGCGTGCGCTTGTGTATTCATCCATGGCTTAAATTAAAATACACTGAGAGGCTGTTTGCAGGCGATTAGTCTGACCACCAGTATTCAATCTTTATTTCCCTTGGTAGCTAAACATATTAGACAACCCTGCAGCCTTTCAGCTACACACACACTTGGACGCACACACACACACATTGAAATACAAAAACAATGACTGATAGTCCGATAGATATATAGATCGATAGATACATAAACAGTTGAAAAGCTTGCTGGGCACAAGTGTGTTATTTTTGTTCCCAAATGTGCATCCCCTTGGGCATTATCCATAGAGCAACTAAAGCAATATTTTATTATTAAGTAATCTCTAGTGACTTGTTGATGGTCATATACGGTACGACTCCACAGTTTTAATTTGAACTGCTCCCTCCACTTATTTGTGTGTGTTTTGCCTTGCTTTCCAAGGCAGCTGCTTAAATGCGTGGCATTCCAGTTCACCTGCACTTCTCCGTTTGAAGTCAATAAGCTATGAAGGATGACTCATTTGAAGTACGCGTTGTTGTAATGCATCCCATTTGAATCGAATGGCTTTCAAAGCGTGTGTCCTTTGAAGTAAGTATTTACCCCCCTTGGTGGCCACACTTTTTAAAGGCAGTCTTCTGAAGTCTGAGCATGTGCCAATTGGAATGTAATGCTTATTAATAGAGAGCAAAGAAGCAATGAATGCAAGGCTGAATAATGGTATTTTGGTTGCATGCTTATTAAATTGTAATTTGTGAATGTATTTTGCTTTATTAATCTTAAAGGTAAACTATCATAATTCTAATGTAATAATTAGACAGGATGAACTATTTGAATTGGTGTTCGGGAAAATATTTAAAATGAACATTTTTTAGCATGTATTTGTATCCTTTTTAATCTAATATAACTTGATTCAATATAGTTTCCATGCTTGTAACAAAGTATGTTATCAATTTTATGTAACCAGATTTGACACAGTCTCCATTTCCTCCCAATCGATGTGGTATCAGTGAATATGTCTAATCCAGGTACAGTGGTGCCTTGAGATATGAATTTAATTTGTTCCCGAATCACATCCTTCTGAAATTAATGGAAATGCCATTCATCGCTTCTGTGATTATCGAGCCTAAGTGTTAGCCTACTAATCGCATTTTCTATAAAATCTAGGCTCCATCCTTCCTCTGTGGAGTTTGCCTATTATCCCCCTGCTTGCGTGGGTTTCCTACGGATACACAAGTTTCCTTCCACATTCTAAAAACATGCATGGTTGTTGAATTGAGCGCTCTAAGTTACTCTTATGACTGTGAATGGTTTTATTTCCTGTGTGCCCTGCCATTGGCTGGCAACCAGTTTAGGGTGTACACACATTTGCACTTGATCTAGACCAGGGGTGCCCAATACGTCGATCGTGATCGACCGGTCGATCGCCAAGCCACTATTGGTCGATCGCATAATATTATTATTATTATTTTTTTGTCCGCACTTGACGCGTGTACAAACAATGACACAAACACGCTCGCTCGCGAGTTCCCTCCAATTGTCAGAACCGTTTTTTTCTCTTAAACTTAAGAAAAGGTATAAAAATGAGTGGGGCAGCTGACCATAGTAAGAAGTATCACTTTCATAGAGAATGGGAGTAGGACTTTTTTTCACTTGGTCATTTCAAAAGTAGCTCGCGAGCTGAAAAAGTTTGGGCATCCCTGATCTAGACATTCTTGTGAGTGATATAATTACTAGACTGTCAGTACGTTTTATGAATTCCCACTTACCATAGTTATTAAATAATTGTGGAACATTCAGCAACATTTATTCAGTCATGACACCTTTCTGATAAGCCTCTGACTAGCTTCAAAGAAGGAGATAAAATGGAGAAAAGAGTCTTATTCTTCCTTCCAGACTGCACTGCACTTGAGTCCGATGACTGACTCACTCATGGGGAATCCAAGAACAGATTAATTAAAAGGTAAATACTGCTTTAAGTCTTTGGGATTTTGAAGAATTAATGCAGTTAATTGCTGGTATCTTCAAAATCCTCAAATCTATTTCAGCAGTAGTCTGAAAATAAATTATTACTCTAGAAATAAATCCAATATTTATTTTTACATTTAACAACCCTGCCACATACTGACTACACAAACCAACTTGATTTAGAATCAGTATTTCATCACACTTCTATTCCTGCACTGTAGGTGACAAAGGTCTTAGTGCTTCAATTCGACTGTTGGAATGTGAAGCAGCATTTAAGGAGGTGAGCATGGGAGCAAATGAGCAGTATGGGTAGCATTGGGTCTAATTGGCCCGCTGGAAGGGATGGATCTTAAAATTGCCCATAATTACATGGCGAAGAACTTGGTTGTGTGCAAATTGTACAACAAAGGTTTTGCGCTTCACCAAAGCACTTCAAGCATTAAATATCACCTTAAAGCAAATACAATGCAGCTATCACAAACACCAGAGGCAATATCAACGTGAGCCTTTTTTTGTACAAGCAAGGTGAGTTTGTCTGACCAAAAGAGAAGTACTACTCTAGTGCATTGGGAGGTTTGGAATGCGTCTAAACACCATCTGCTTCGAGTGATGCCAAGGACCAATTGGACAAGGTATGAAAAAATTCAAAGGCAGTAAAAAACATGAAGATAATATAATATATATTTACAATGACTGTTCCAGTGGCCCATTTGTCACGACTCGTCCCCGATCATGTCCATATTGTCATAGTTTTGTCCGTGTGTCTGTGTGCTCGCCCCTCCCCTCCTGTGTGCCCATGATCAGTGCGATCATACTCATCTGGCTCTCATTACTTGTCTCATATTTAAGTCCTGTCTGCGTGTCACTCCCCTGTCGGATCATTGTTGTCATTGTCAATGTCACTCTGTCTTTTTGTTTCACATCTCTGTTCAGTTTCTGTCGTTGGTTTTGTTACTGAGTCATGTCAGTTTACCTAGTCTGTTAGTTTGTGTTCGTCATTAAACCCTGGTTCAAGCTGCACTTGGACACCCTGCTCCATTTCCATTCCGATCCCTGACACCATTTCTCACCAGTGTGTAAGAACGGATAGGCAGTGTTAGAATCTTAGTCACTGTGAGTAGAGATGTCTTTATCTAAATAGTCTTGAAACAAATCAAATCAAATTGAGTCGATTGATGCCAGTTGACAATAAAGTTGCAGTCCAGTTGGATCACAGTTACCTGATGTTTAAGACGAACTCGCGTCTCCTATGCTGTACTCACTCAAATGTTAGCTGTTATCGATAAGCACAAGCGATTGGAAAGAAAGCAGTCTCCATTGAATCATAGTTTCTCCAAATACAGCACTCTTTCTCTTCTGAAATGTTTAAACTTGAAAACTCCTTGTGTCTATCGCGTGTGAACTTGAATGCGTTTGTATCTGTGTGTTCTGTCAACCAACCAGCAGTTGTTATGCGTAATCCCCATTGTTACTGTTGTTATGGAAGATTTGTGTGCTGCGCCCAGGGATGGAGTATTTTTTTTTGTTTTCTGTTGGGTGTGTTTGTGCATGATTAATAAATTATACAAGGGAATAGAGTTCCGATACCAAAATATATCCTTGTTTAGGAGTTACTGTCGGACAGAACATTGTTCTGGTAGTCATTGATAAATAACACTATATAGTATATGGTCAATTTATTCTATATTCCGAGACAATTATAAACAGTCAATAAAGAATATAATTTGAATTTAAAAACTAAACCCTCTGAGAAAAAATAAGCATCCATTCAAGTCGAAAGTAACACACCATTAATTTGTTTGCATTTTAAATACAATACTTTACAATAGTAGAAAGACCTGTCAATATGATCTAAGATAATAATTATTATGATTATCATAATCATAATAATACCATTCTGTCCTTGAGACTACGTATTTGGTAAGTCATTGGCACAATATAGTTCGTGAGTAGGACGTTAAGAAGGAGTAAATTACGGGTGCAAATAGAGAGCAAACCACAAAAGTTCTATCAGTTCTATTCGGCCCTCGTTATGTTATTTTGCCTTCATTTACCAGAAAGTACCTCGTGCTTTCAGTCGTGTAGTGTTTGTTCCTGGTTTAGGGCCAAGAACAAGAAAGAGGTTGGATCCTTCAGATAGTGGTGGTTATCACAATCACGTCATATCTGGTGAGTCAATAATTTAATCACGTCAACTGAAGATGAAACAAGAGACTATCAAAAAGAATCAAGATCTACAAAATAAAGAAAAAGTAAAGGTGTGCCACTGATGAGAAAGGGCAGGATGCGAAGATGATAAGGGGAGACTGGTAAGAAATCAAATGTGACAGAAGAGCTGCCAGTGGAAACGCGGTAACTGATTTCTACGAACAACTGTCCAGAAAGAACACTTCTTTCAGTATACTCATCTTTGTGTTAAGACAAGCCAGGACTGCAGAAGAAACTCAACATATATAACGGGGAAAAAAAATAAGGGGCTGGGCCTAACCACACATTAAAAAAAAAAAAACTTTGACATTAGACTCAAACTTATCTGTGGGGGAAAAAAAATATGAAAAAATGTTAGAGCTGTTTAATAATTTATTGTGTTTTGAAATGTTGTCAAAGGTGAAAAGAATGAATATCCTGGACGACTTGACTACTTGGTGGGGTACTTGAGGTTGTAGGTTTTTAGAGACTAATGTTTATACTACGTATCCATTTGTCTGGTGATAAGGCACTCGGGAGATGGATTCCTATGCCAAAAGGGCGGTCAAGGCACCAGCTCATTTCTCTTTGTAGACACTTGCATTTATCAGTCTCGACTACATGCCTCATACAACCTCAAAGTAGAATGCTGTGAGCATGTGTGTTTCTGAATTGGATGGATGAGTTACCAAAAAGGTTGAAGAAGATGAATAGATTAAAGCACAATGATTCATAGTTTTACATTATACATTTTCATATCTAATTCTAATTCCAAAAAGGTACCAACTGATACACCCGCTTATCTGACGTAACTATCGTTATGATTAAAAGTGGTTTAGAAGCCTGACTTTCATGGTCAGAAGCCCAGTTGCAGCATTTTGAATAAGCCGAACTGTTTGATACTCTTTAGAGGGAGTCCAGTCAAAAGCATTCTCTACAAACTTCAAAACGATTGCATTTAGATGAAATATTCATCACAGAAGTGGGGGTTTTAGGGTTACACTGCAGGTCATGCTCAATTCGGATTTTTAGTGGGATCAGGTGTTTTGTGTAAGCGTTCAAAATATTACATCCGACCTCATTTTGTCTGGTGTGGTCACCAAAGGTATCCTCAATGTGACCTGCATGCACAGAAGAGACAACACCACTCACAGCATAGTGTTGACAGAAGTAAACGTGGTCTAGTGTGAAGGGGCTCATCTTTTTTATCATCTCAGCTCTACAGAGAAGTGGTTGGGGAGAAGGTAGAGCATTTGCGGGAAATGAGGTGGGGAATTTTGAGCTCCAGAGAAGTGTACTAAAGATGACGTCATGTCATTGCGACATTTAATAAAGGAAGCGTCTTTGTGGCTGAATTACTGCTATCACCACACGCGTCTACGTTATGCATCATGTTTCAAGTAGGATTCAATTAAAGTCAACAAGTAGGATTTAATTAAAGTCCAAACTGTTGCTCAAAACAACCTTACAGATTCATAAATATTTGTCGATCTCCCAGCACTCTCTCCTCGCCCCCGCTGGGCAACTATTGTACATTTGATGACATATGAGGTGGGTATATGTGACCTGATCATTCAGATTGAGGTCGCACCACAAAAAATTTGGATACATATCTGAATCATGACCACCTATGAATGTGACAAAAGTCTGGTGAGATAGAAATTGGGATTAAACCGTCTAGACGGTCATAAAAAATCTGATACAGGTCACATAAGGGCAAAATTTTGGTCTGGGTTGCCTTTGTCTGCACTATGCCTTAACAATTGGATTCTCCTATACTGGAACAAATGAAAAAAGCCTAAAGTAAAAGACGACAATGGATGTATTAAAAGCTTTTAAATCCTTTGAGAAGACATCAGGAGATCAGAAAACAGATCAGCAAGAGATTGCATGTGTGTGCATACTTTGTATATCATTTATTTATTCATTTCACATCAGAGTGTGTATGCCACATCAAGGCAGCTGGGCCTGAACCTGTGACAACAGCACAGTTGGTTGAGCACATAAAGCTGCCGAGCTGTCAGTTTGATGTCTGAATTACAGAGCGTGCACATCTGCACAAGTCAACCCTGCAGTTAATCTCAACATCTGTACATGAAGCCTCTCCATTGTTGACTGGATAGAAAGACATAATGCTTATGAAGTCCCTGATATTCTGGAAGATTTATTCTAAGACGAGTGAGAATTTAGACTCCATTACACTGTGGGTAATTGTTATATTATTATCTTCATTCAGACTGGCAACTCAAAAGAAACGCTGTCAGAAACAAATATGTGGAGGGAAACAATGGGCAGCCACAGATACTTAGCTAGTGGTTCACAAAGACTCCCACCAAGAGTTTGTTTTTAGTGGCATTATGGTAATTTTAAAATAGTGTCTGTCAATGAATTACATAAACTGTCAGCAATAACTAAAACTCAATAAATCTGAAGTAGAGCTATCTGTTGTGCACTTTTGAGTATTTGAGGGCTCATCTAGACAAGAGTGTCTTCAAAAATGGTAGTGCTCTTCTGGCCACCGGTTAGGATGCATCTGCTCAAAATTCATCATTTGCAATGACACACAGCCATTCTATTTGATCTGTCAATTTATGTCATCTTGCTGACAATCTGGGGCAGCTGTCTTAGTTCCCAGTATACAGAATGACATTTAATACGACATCATTATGGATGGTACTCAATGCAACTCCGTTTTTAAAGTATCCATACCATGATGCTGAATAACTTCAGTCAAAACCGGATCCAACAACACAACCGGGTTCTTACATTGTGACGTCACACTGCCTCTGCAGACTAAACAAACGTGCAATTTCTCAGAGCACCTGTCTCTGCAGCTTGAGTTGACATGCAGCTCTTCTGATTTTGGTGGATCAAACAAATTATAAAATGTTTCCACGTACCCCAGCAGTGTGCTCAAGTACTAGTCATTGCTGTTGGGTGCATTGAATGAAGTTTTCCTATGAAGCTATGAGATGGCCTACTTTGTGAGTGGTTGCTAAATTATCATGGTGAAGCGCTCAACTAAGCTAACTTATAAATATAGAATCGCAGGTACTCACCATTTTGTAATGTCAAATGTACACATACCTGTACTTGCAATTGAATGTCAGCCTAAAAGACTCATGTGTCACGTACCCGTGCCAAACTCCTTCCAGCCGGTAGCCTTCCAGTCATTCACAGCCACACCCCTCCTATCAAGACAATCACCTGTACCTATCACTACTAGTTAGCCAGTCCCTATATATACACCACAGAACAGTCCCCTCATGCTAACCGTGACTTGCTCTGATCCAAGTTGCTGACCTGCTTTACTGACTGACTGACTGACTACGGATGCTCGCCGCCTGCTCGTCGCCTGTCCTGACCAACTGTCCATTACCGACTACGCCCGCTAGCCGCCTGCCCCGATCGATCACGGCCACGTTCTCGTCTCGCCCCTCAAACCACGCCGTGCCTTGATCTCCACCGCCCTAATTCCCCAGAGAGATCTAATAAACAGATTGTTTCGCACTTGGTTGTCCTGCTCGCTCCTTATGACATCATGTAATGCAAACCCACATACTTCACTGACAAGTGGATGTTTATACTATACTTAATTCTTCTTCCTTTATTTGACATTTTAACAGCTGGGCAACTGTCCGTAGAATGATTTCAGTGAGAATACTCATTCTTATGACGTGAGCCCAATAGAGCAGCCTCCTTTGCCCTTCAATTATTGTGGTTTGAATGTTAACTTAAAAAGGGAGAGTAATAGAAAGACTACCCGAAGACAAGATGGAACTGATGTGCTAAAACAGGGAGAGATTATATCTCACCAGAGGATCTGCCAGATAGATATAAACCATCCTCTGTGAGTCTGAACGGAATAGTCACTATCTAACAATTTACCATTCTCAACTGCATCAAATCTGTATAGAGATGTAGTTGTAAAGACTCATTTCTGCCTTTTGTCAAACAGCTATTTGCTGTGAGATTTTCATAAATCCATGAAAACGTCACTCGGAGGAGAATTGTTTTCTGTTTGTTTTCTCTGTAGCTACACACTGTAACTTTGAGGAAATTGGTTTGAAAGCAAAACCATGCATCACAAATATCTCTAAAATCAGAAGGGGAGTTGTTTTTGTCATTTAATTTTTATTTTTTTTATACAGACAACAGCATTCTAAAGTAACAAACGTTATATGACCCTGCCTGAAATGCATTGCAATGTGACCAATTACTATGCATCACAAATTCTAATCTTGCGTACGGTGGCAGATTACATTCACTTGGATAAAAAAAAAAAAAGTCATAAGAGCCTGTTCGACTCAATTTAATTGGTAGGTTTCCGATAGCTCTGGGATAGTTTTGTAGTTGAGAGAAAAAAGGGCTGTAGCTCAAGCTCACACTGAAAATACCCCAAAGATATTTATAGTCTTATGCGTTAAATGTCCATCCCCTATCTCTGCAGACAATAAAGTTGTCTGTTGCTATTCTTCCTTAATTGTTAAACTTATGAGGTAACTGCCCTTTTCGGAGACCCTGATTATTGCAGCATTTTAGCTTTCTTCTTTTCTTGAGTGGAAGCTGAATCGGTGGCGAGGTGCAGAATAAATGTCACAATTTTTGTAATTTTAATTTTACGTCAGTAATTGGATATTGTCACCCTTGGTCCGCCAGAACTCCCAGCGAGGCCTAATCCAGTTTGCCAGATTTCCAAACACATTAAAGTAGATCTGCCTCGAGTCAAAAATTAAGATTGCCACAGTTTTTACGCTGAGTGCACGTGCGTCTATTTACAACCATAGCGTTCTTTTTGTTATTAGACAATATCTATGTTGAGTTTTTCTTTTGTTATGTGTTCCATTTGGATGTGAAAATAATTTTGTTGAGTGTGAAGACATATACAAATCCATACATTACGTATGCAAAATTGAGAGAGAATATACTTCCGTAGTATTATAACTTTATAACTTCTACCTTACTTCCTTAAGACGTTTTCTTAGAAGCGGTTTTCCCATGAAGTTCTTAAATCCACTTTGACTTTACTTTGAAGGAGAACACATTCACAAAAGTGAATATATTTTGAGTAATCAAAAGCATTCTCATCTTACATGATTCCTTTTAAGATCCTTTTGTGTTTTTTTTCCCTCCTGTCTTACATTAAGTGCCTTTTATTTGTCTTTTCTTTCTTTAACTGTGAATGCTGACATTGCCAAGTTCTCATTGGAGGCACTGTGAAGAAGTTATGGAGCTCTGTGGGAGCTCTAAGAGAGTTCATGAAAGTACAACTACAAAGAGAACTTTTATGAAGATAGAAGCTATAACTTTCATTATGTGTTAAGAGAAGCCGTTGCAACAAAAACATTTTGCTTGCTCAGTTTACCTTTTGATGAAAAACCACAATGGTGAAGTACACTTAAACGGCAGGTTGACAATTATTTTATTTTATTAAATGATCGTTCTACTGCACTCACTGATCAAACCCTAATACTTTGTGTAATTTAATTTAATACATATTAAGTTGAAAGGAGAACTTTTGCTATAATCACTGTTATGTGAGCACATAGTTTTCAGGTCACAAAAGATTTGGATTTAATTCTTAATGTTGGCTGCATGGTGACGCAATGGTTAGCAATGTCCGCCTCACGGTCAAGAGTGCGCGGGTTCGATTCCACCTTCCTGTGTGGAGTGTGCATGTTCTCCTCGTACCTGCGTGCGAGGAAACCGGGCACTCCGGTTTCCTCCCAAAAACATGCTTGGTAGCCCGATTGAGCACTCCAACTTGCGAATTGTGTGAGTGCGAACGGTTGTTCGTCTCTGTGTGCCCTGCGATTGGCTGGAAACCGGTTCAGGGTGTCCCCCGCCTACAGCCCGTTGACTGCTGGGATAGGCTCCAGCATGCCCCCGACAGGTGGTATAGAAATTGGATTCTTTTCATTTTGGGCTATGTCTTATTTCTTTTGTACCGCAAGTAATCCGCGGGGTGACTGTCTCCATCTTTTTGTAGACACCAGACTGTCAAGAACCAAGGTGGGCAAAGGAGGAAGGACACAGATGTCACATCCATAATAACCTCCATGCATACCTTCCATCTTATGTTTAGCCTACTGACCGTGTGTGTCTGTCATTATCAAACTTAATCCTGTCTACCACTCTTTGTACTTCAAAGAGGGCATTGAGCTTTGAATTTGATTCATCCCAAATTAAGAATGCATGATTAAGAGCAGAAAGTGACCTTATAATGACCACAGGAATGCTTTGAAACGTATTATTAAGGAAATGGATGAATTGAGAAATATACCATGATTACTGAGCGTGACCGGGCAGAGGAACATAATAACAATATCGTGATTACCAAGCAGTCCACAAGATTACCGGCCCCTTGAGGACTAGTGGTCTGATTGTGATGGCATGATTATGACTTCAGGGGCTAGTCATGTCCCATCACAGTCATGCAGGAACTGTCTGTGGTGTTTATTATTGCTGCTTCTGACTCTGACTCCCTCTAGAGAGTAATTAAACTAAGGTTTGTCAAATGAGGAGAGCTCATAGAGTAGCCTGTGCTCCACTGTTATCGTTACTTTACACGTTGTGATGTTTATGAACATCTGTCTCTAGAGATGTGTGATGAGATGTTATATTTAGAGAAAGTTCATGGCAAAGTCATTTCTTGCCAAAGTTTAGGCATAGTTTTTCAGATCACCAACACATTTTGGATTACAACACTGGACAGCGAAACCGTTATATGTACTTCGAATAAGCAGCACGATATGCTGATTTTCTATTGCACAGTACATGCTCGGCTCCCCACTCCTATAAAGACTGATACAGAACGCGGCTTCAAATATATTATGTTGATATGATTACAGGGAAGCTCGGTGGAGCACTGGTTAGCACATGCACCTCACAGTTCAAAAATATGCATGGTAGGCACTCCAAATTGCCCGTAGGTGTGAGTGCAAGTGCGGATGGTTGTTCGTCTATGTGTGCCCTGCGATTGGCTGGCAACCGGTTCAGGGTGTCCCCTGCCTACTGCCCGAAGACAGCTGGGATAGGCTCCAGCACACCCGCGACCCCCGTGGGGACAAGTGGTACAGAAGATGTATGGATGGATTGTGTTTATACATTCAACAAGGGACTTTTTTTCCACACAATTGCCACTGGGAGTTGCCTCAAATTCATTTCTACACATCTATTAAACAATACATACGTGGCAGGAAAATATGTGATGGATTTTGTTTGGCAGGTATTCAGTGACCTTGTCATGACTGCAAATGCTCAGTTTGCCTCTTCAGTCGAATTCGGAGGATATTGCTTTTCCTTCTGCTCCGTCTCAGGTCTGAGAGCAGGGAGTTGAGTCCAGAGATTGTCAAGGTAGCTACCGAGGCAACAACTGGGTATGCGCATGGATGACATTTGGTCAACACAGATAAAGCCCTGTTTGTGCTGTAGAAAAGAAAAAGTGCATCACGTCTCCATACTTCTTGATATAATATCAATGTGTGTGTGCAACTGTTTCTTTGTAAAAAGCTCTAACTTCAAGCTGCCTATTCCCCAGCCAACTTCGACAAATGGAAATTTAAACCGCCAAGCTAACAAGGCAGTTGACAGGGTTATATGAGGTCTATTTTCATTCTGGCATCTCCTAATGTTAAACACCAGTGTAATCAACAAGCTGCCTGGCTTCCTGTCTGTGTTGCTCGCGAAACCCTTGCTCTTTCTGTCGCTGCTAGAATTCATTTAACACATCCATATTGGATTTCCTAATGTGTGGTCCAACAAGTGGCTTGTACAACTTGCATCTGGGCTACCTTTCTTACAGACAAGCTCAATTTGTGTTTGTGTCCAAGGCACCTGCCTGCTGGAAGGCAGAAAAGTGTGTGCCTATGTCTTGTGTTTTCAATTCAAAATGTGTCCTTGCCACTGTGTTACATAGAAAGGTTCAATTTGTGGCACAGGGATGAAATTCATTTCAGAGGAAATGGCCTTCAGAAGCAATACAAAAATGTATATGGAAATTTCAGCTGGAATTATTCAGAAGACTGTAAGAAAGCACAGAGATGGAGTCAGCAAATCAGACCTACGGCGGTGCAATAGACCAATTTGGTGTTGACGTCACACACATATCTGTGATTGTGCACTTATCGCGGTGTGACCAAACTTACAAAAGAACTGGAAGAATTGTCCTTCCCTGATTTTTACTTTAATCTGGTACTGTGTTAAGGGGTCGAACTTGAGGAAGCTTCTCAAAGACTGGGCATGATGTTACCTTTACGCCAGCTATCCAGAATAAAATAAAAGTTAAGTTATACAGGGTCCGGCAAAATGATCTGACACATCTGTAGTTTATTGTTGTTATTTTGGTCTTACCACTGCCACATTTTCTGGAGTTCTGGCAGTGATTTTCGTTTCAATGCTGATCCACTGGCTCTGAAGTTAGTAACCCATAATAAGATCGTGTTTCGAGCAGGTACGGGATCATGTCTAACAAGTCTGGAGCGCAAACGGAACGCTCGTTGTGTTGCAGTTCCAGATTCGTTCTTGATAAACGTTTCCACAATGAAAGGGCGATGCTCACCGGTCTAATTCATGTTAGCAACTGAAGCCAAACAAAATAACATTATTCGAAAACAAAACAAAAATGAAATGAATCGAAAAGAAACAAAAAAAACCAACAAAATGGCATTATATAAACATCTGTGTTGTCTTTAATCTATTTGCATTTTATTAAACCTACAAATGTGTCAGATCATTTTGCCGGACCCTGTACATACTTCTTGCTGGTTCATTTTTGTTGGTTCTATATCCCATCAAAACTAGGAAGAGTGGGCCTCATTTACTTTTTGTAAAATGTTTTTCTTTGGTGCTGTGAAATGTAAAGAAAGAAAGTGCATATCTGTGTTTTTGAAAAGCAGTGACCTTCGACCTTATATGCGGTTAGCTCAGTCAGGCACTAATGTGTTCAAGCTTGTTTTCCTTTACAGCAGAAATTCCAATAATAGTCTCAAAGGCTGAGCTGAAGAATCTCCCTCGTTACTTGTACTAAAATTAACTTTCTAACTTTCTCTGAAATACTCAACACTTTGACACACATTCAAGCAGAGATGAGCATCAGACATAAAAAGGCATTAAATTAAAATTATGATTGCTTCCACATTCACAAGTTTTCTTTTGTTTTTTCTACTTTTCTGCCAAATGTATGAGGCCTTTCTGTTGTTTGAATGAAGATGTAATCTATCATTTCGATTTTGTGTGAATGCCTGCCGTGATGCACCCAGGTGATTTTTTTTTGTCCCAGGGTTAGTTGTCCAAAAGGCAGACAACAAAAGATGTCGGGATACCATCTATCATGAGCGACACTTTTCCTGCAGCTACCATAGGGATTTGAATTCATACCTTACATTAATGTACTGCCTTGATTGGAAGATACGTAATTGTCAAATTACTTCACCATTGCAAGTTTGTGGCACATTTTAACAATATACACATCTGACAAACTTATCAGATTTGAAGGAAGTATGGGTTGTATATCAAAAAAATGATTGGACCCCATGAAGGCTTTTTGTGTGTTTTGGGGTGTTCTAGGTATCGAGGGGGCCTGTTTGGCGGACCTCAGGATCATTTACAACAGTGGTTCCCAACCACCGGGCCGCGGACCGATACCGGTCCGTGGGTCACTTGGTACCGGGCCGCCAAGCCGCACAGAATTTTTTATTTTTATCGGCGATCAATTAATTCAGGTCAAGACACTCGTCCCGGTCACGTGACATGTTTCCCCAGTCGAGCCCGCAAAGCTAATATGTGGCGACAGGCTAACTAACCAGGCAATGAAGCATTCAAAACTGCTTCAACACATGGAGACCAAGCATCCTGCAATAAAAGACAAACCTTAATCACTTCGGGTGTCATTGTCTCCGATTACGTCTAGATGGGACCGGCTCGTTTCTGAGAAACAAACTCAGTGCTCCCACTAATTCAACGTAATGGTTTTATTAATAAAGTTTTATTTTTGTCATTTGTACTTGTTTTTATGTCAGTCGTATCATTTTATTTCATCGTATTTATATATTTATTATAAATGTATTATTTATGTATTTATTTATTTATATAAATGTATTATTTATTTATATAAATGCCGGTCCGCGAAAATATTTCTGACATGTAACCGGTCCGTGGCGTAAAAAAGGTTGGGGACCACTGATTTACAAAATTTAGGCCTCTCACCAGCTTGCCTGCTGTTACCTTTTTTTTTCTTGTTATTGTCTTTTTTGCTTTGCTTTAGTGACTTTTAACTTCCATACTTATTGGGTTTCTTTGTGGCGCCGTTTTGACAGTGGCATCTTTTCTAGAAGCCTATTGAGTTGCCCTCATGTCATCAGTATGTCTTGTATACCCACTCTGTGGTATGAATGCTGCTGAAAACCGGGCATTGATAAAGTATCTATCTATCTATCTATCTATCTATCTATCTATCTATCTATCTATCTATCTATCTATCTATCTATCTATCTATCTATCTATCTATCTATCTATCTATCTATCTATCTATCTATCTATCTATCTATCTATCTATCTATCTATCTATCTATCTATCTATCTATCTATCTATCTATCTATCTATCTATCTATCTATCTATCTATCTATCTATCTATCTATCTATCTATCTATCTATCTATCTATCTATCTATCTATCTATCTATCTATCTATCTATCTATCTATCTATCACATTTTTTGCATTGAATATTTTGAATATTGAAAAAGACTGAACAAGAACATAAAAGGTGATCTCAAATTAGAATAGGTTTCAAAAAGTACAAGCGTAATAGCTTGATGTCAAAATGTGTGTGTCCATGGAGCATGTGTGACCACACGTCTTTGTCAAATCTTTCCCGCTCTCGGTCATCATCTTATCTCGAGATGTTATCCCATGAAGAGTCAAATCTCCAGTAGTGCTAATTTACCCCAAGGGAGTTACGATACCTCGTTACCATAGCGCACATACAGCAGCCCCATGTAGCATTCGCTCTGTATGATATCCTTTTCCAGAGAAGAAACAGACAAACAGAATACAGAGACAAGAGAATAGGACAAGTGGGAAGGCAACATTGTTTAGCGAGATGAAAAGAGAAGAGAAGGTGCTTCAAGCATGTGTTTATCACATACACATTTGGACCCCAGAGGGATTTGAAGACCGGGCTTTGCTTTTCTTCTATTTTTATTCGGTGTCTTGTTGTCTTGGTTCATTTACCAAAATGATTCAACTGTAATTAAATACATAAACATTCATTCATCTTCTGTATCGCAAATCCTGCACCACCGTGTCTACATACACAAGAATATGTAAAAGATATTTAGACTCTCCCTCCCTTTCTATACTACATCCTCATGAGGGTTACCAGTAACTGAAGCATCTCCCAGCTGGCTTTTTGTCTGAGAGATGAAGTAAAACCTGGTTGAACTGGTCACCAGTCAAGTGCATTATCGTCGCATTGGCATGTCAGATTAGTAGCGTTACAATACCGTCAAAATACATTGCATTAAACATACCACCTTTCAACGTCATTCCAGCATTCAATATAGTGGATTTTCTTTTCAATATGTTTTCCAATGTAATTACAGTTTATTTATTTTCGTGCAGGTATGATTGCCCATGTATACGTTCATTTTCTATACTGCTGACTTTGGTTGAGAACCGGAATAAAGCTTGGAGAGAGATTGCCAATCACTCGTAGAGCACTTATAGAAAACAACCATTTTCATTCACGGTTAAAGACAAGTTAGAATCTTCATTTAACCTAACATTGACATTTCTCAGACGTGAGATTAAATTGGAAGATCCAGAGAATAAAATGTGCAAGCATGGAAAGAGCCTACAACCTCCACAGATATTTAACTGACTCTGTTCACAGCTCAAGCGAGAATGTGAAGGAGTGCCGAATTAAATGTCTGGTCAAGGACCCAAAATCAAAACAAAGCATTCATCAAATTCACAGAGAAGGAAGAAGTTTGGTGTCGAAAGGGTCACAAGGTGAAAAGCAAGAATCAAATGGGAGGATTATCATGACATTGCAGTCTTCCAAAGGTTTTACAGAAGGAGTGGAGCTCTTTACAAGCCCTAGGCTTCGTCTCCCTCCTTGCACAGTTATTGATATAATAATATGTGCTAACTAACTAACTTTACTGAGACTGGTTTCGACAAGCCCTGGGTCAAACAAGCCTTTTCCCCCCCCACTGTTTAAACCGATCATGGATTCTCATAAGCACAGTTTGGGGAGTAAAAAGTGGGAAAGAGGCATGTCAGGGAAAGCAGAGATAAGGAGGCATAGGCACACAGTGAAGAGAAAGCGCAGCAGAGCTACAAGAAGATGAGACGAAGGGGAGGTGGGAGCAGGCAAGGGTAAAAGCAGGAAAATAGAAAGGGCATCCCCAATTAATGGCAAAGGCAGTATGCTCCGAATAGACTCAAGTATTGTTTCCATCTCCACTCTGTCATTTTCTGTCTCTTTTCACAGTGCCTGTCATTCTGTCTTTGAGTCACATTCCTTTTAATGTCATCTCCCTTCATTTAATTTCTGCAGAATCGTCGAAGCAAGAGTCCTCTCCCTCCACCAACTACAAAGGCTGTTAGGAACAATCTCCTCACTCCTTGCTACTTTGGTGCTTTCACTGGCTTTCTGTCTGGATTTTAATGGGGTCAATCAGTAACTCAAAGTAATATCCCAGCAAGAAGTAATTAAGTTGTCAAAATAGGGTTCTTTAAACCTCTGCCCACATCTGATGGTGCAATTCAGTCTCTGCCTCCTGCTGGCTCATTAGCATATTTTTTATTATCCATCATTAACTCAGAGTTGACACTATGCTCACTTGGCAGACAGTTGTGTACGGGAGAGTGTGTGAGTTTGGGTATGTCTGCATAGAAACGTGTTTTCGTTCTGATTTGTGTATACATGTGTTCAGATGTTAATTATTACTACTTACTAAATTCTAAAGTCAAACCCAATCCATTCTGTTAAATTGGATCTTTAAATTTAATGTTTTCTGTTCTCAAACTGCCATCATTATATCCCATTTATGCATTCTAATGGCAACGTTTTAATATAAAACGATATAAAGGCATTTGTATTGTTTAAAGTAAAATATTTACCTAGACATAATGCTAACAATAACTGTAGTAATATTTAATTCTTTTTTTTTTTCACTTTTATTAACATAATTATGTACTTCAAAGTTTCTCGCACATGCAGCATTACCATAAGCAGAAATTAGGTCCTGAAGGGTATTGGGATCTACCACTTGACCTTGTACTGTTTTTTTAACACTAACATTTTTTTAATAAAATGACTGACTGCAGGGTCCTCAGGCAATATGCGAGTAGGGGGAGGGTGATCAAATTAAGAGAAAATATAGAGTCGAGGAGAAAACAGTATTAAACAGTAATCTGGTTAGCTACAGATGGAAATAATCTTTCATTATTACATATTCCCAGTCTAATCTACAAACTATCAAAGCAAGTGTGGGGGAATTTTCTACTCCACTGGTTCCGTTTTGCACATTTATGAGCACTGAAGTGTCATTATTGCAGCCATCATATATCAGACAGTTTGACAGTTTGTCAGGCGATCAAGGCGGGGAAAAAAAAAAAAACACATTGGAATTATAATTACAAATACTACAAACCCTCCAATTTCCAAGTGATTAGTTGGGATAAACAAACTGCAGTGAGATGTGTTCTAAGAAATAAATCATTTAAAATTGATGCATGCTTGTCACAAAGGACTTCCAAAAAACACATAGAGTGGCTTTTATTAGTTATCTTTAAATCGTATTGACAAAAAAATCAGTACAGCCTATTTTAAACAATGTTTATTTTTCCATTTCAAGTTACCAAAATTTCTCTCTGTATTTGAGTGTAAGTGTATATGACTGGCAGTAGAGAAAAAATGTTACATGTTCTCGTCATTATTTAAATACCCATGTGTTGAACCCAAAAAGAAAAGCCCACAAGCAAAGCAATCCAAACGTATTCTGTTAGGCTTCAATGATTCCATCCTTGGATATTGAGGCACCTCATATTCACACATTGCATGTTAGCACTCGTTGTCAGGTATAATGATGATTTTAAGTCAGACCAATGGAAGTCTACACCCCAGTGTACTCCCATACTCTTTGCAGCGCTTCCATGGGCTCCAGAAATGGGCTGTATGACTGTATGAATAACTCCCACTCTATTAGTTCTTCAGGGATAATTCATTGTGGTAGCTATCGCACAATATAATGGAATGTAATGTATCATATATAAGTATCATATATAAGGACATACTTTTATACAGTTTATCAGTGGGAATTTGCATCCATTTATCCATTGTTAGTTCAGAAGTCACTGATGTTGGACAAGAGGGACAGTTTTTGTTCGAGTTCATCCCAAAGGTTTTTGATAGGGTTGAAGTTAGTGCTTAAACGTTTTACTACACCATAAATCCAAGCCTTTACAGAGATTGCTTTGAACACTCAGCCATTCTCTCAGAGGAACAGAAAAGGTCCTCAAATTTGGATGCATAAATTAAACAAAAATGACTTGGTAGTATAAATATTGTATATTCAGGGGATTTGAAGCGGTCTAATACAATCTGTAATTGAGTCATTTTGTCTCTCTGGCCAGCAGAGTAGTCCACTATTCCAACAACGGGATAGCCAGAAGAGAAAATGGATTAAAGGGGGTGTGTCTCAATACTTTTGCTCCTGAAGAAAGATATGTATGATGCAATATACATCACCATTGGAGAGGGCGCACAAGAACTATATCTGTACTCACTTGTATATACTGTACTGTACTGTCACGAAGAATAAAAATAAAAATAGCGGTAGCACAAAGAAAAAAACTATTTAATAGTGGTAAGAAAGAAAAAAGAAGAAAATAAGAGAAGAGATAACAGAAAATGGAAAAAACAGAAGCCATTCATTTACAAATGTGATTGCACTTTCGTTTACATGTTTAAATGTTCAGATATTAAGATGTGATAGACATCTTTTGCATGATTTGAATGAGGCAAAATAACATGCTTTTTCTCTCAGATGTTTCAGATGTATCATTATTTTCTGTATAAAAATTAAATTTGGTGTACAAAAAGGCTTTTTTTTTTCAAACTTGAGTCTTGAAAAAGAGGGGGTTGTCTTATAATCAGGGTCGTCTTATATTCGGGGCAACACGGTACGTAGCTTGCCGACATTTTTCTGTTCCTCACAGAGACCAAGGTGATCGAAGAGAATATCGCAACGGGGAGTTATGAACAGAGAAAAATGAATTATTAAGATATAACAGCATCTCGTTGATGTGATTACTTATTTCAGGGCCCATTTTCTGTATAAAAATTGAACAGAGCTTTTGTTCAGTTAGGCCAATTCTTCAAGCTCAGCCTTACTTCTGACACCTGCTAAGAAGAATAGAGACCAAGTCAGCCCACATCATCTTGTTGACCCACTTACAGACTTTCCATACCTTGATTTGCCTCAGCTGATTCCCTTCCAAGCAGTCAGCTGGCAAAGCTCGTACAGAAAGGGAACAGTTATTTAAGCGGCTTAGTCTGCCCGAGACTTCCTCCTGCTTCGCCTGGATGTCACTTTGCAGCTAGCCATCACCCTCGCTCCTCGTTTGCATGCTGCGTCTGACTGCATCAGTGTCACTTGTATTGTCATTGGTGCTGACTGCTGTGTAACCTACGGGGTCTTTGCCTGTTTGTCTGCGTGCCAGTGGCTTCCTTTGCATGTACATGGAAGGGCATACATAGAAGTCCCAGAACAGCGTCTTACAGTTATTTACCGCACGGGGAGTTGTAGCACAGCTTTGTATACTCATTAACATATTTACTTTTAATTAAGTTTTAATAGTGATGTTGGAGTCATGGAATAGCCTGTTCTATCTTGGGGAAAATATATTAGAAAACTGTTCTCACACCTTTTTTCTGGGTGGCCAATATAACCACAGTGATTCAAAAGAGAATGTAGCCAAAACGTAAATATAAGTGAGAAACACAGCCGTAGAAATTTATTATTTTGAATACCGTATTTTCCGCACTATAAGGTGCACCTAAAAACCTCCAATTTTCTCAAAAGCCGACAGTGCGCCTTATACACAGGTGCGCCTTATATATGGACCAATATTGAGCCACTACAGCAGGCATGTCTAAAGTCCGGCCCGTGGGCCAAATGTATATATCTTATATATGGACAAAGTTTTAAAATGGGACATTCATTGAAGCTGCACCTTATAATCCGGTGCGCCGTATATATGGACAAAGTTTTAACATTCATTGAAGGCGTGCCTTATAATCCGGTGCACTTTATTGAGTGTGGAAAATATGGTAAATGTATCATTTTCCAAGGTACTTGAAAATGTGGTAATGATTTATTTGACATGTGGCCACAAAGGAGGTTTATCTGTGTTAGTTTGCTCCTAACTGTCATTGTAATGCATTTGCTTGCCTGCATCCTTGCAGTGTGAGTGTATGTCTTGAAAGAAGGAACAACAGACGCTACTCATTCACTCAATGGCTTTACAGCACTGAGGGACCTATCCATATTTAATGTCGAGTCTTTCATAATTAACAGACCCAATCTCGGTGCTGTACTAGTAAAGCTAGGACATCTCTTTCATTTTTGCACTCGTACTTGCCTGATCAGTCACTGTCATTGCCGGTCTCATTCATACTTGTTATGACATGCTGAATCAAGCTTTTATTTTTATTCTAATGCTTTGGGAATTAGTGGTTTCTTAGATTTGGGCTTGGTAAATATTCGATGAAGAAGAACAAATTACTCAATTTTACACTCAACATGGACAATTTAGATTCTACAGGTAACATACTATTTTGCATGGTTTGGAATGTCAGAGAACGCCAGAATACGTGGAGAAAGACCAAGTGAGCACAGGTAAAACATGCATACTCCAATAAAAAAGGCCCCAGGCAGAATCCAACCTAAAACCTGTCCATCAAACCATCGATTTTGTATTCTGCTTATCCTTAATAGGCACCGGTTGGGGACCATCAACTTTTTCATGACTCATTTCCCTTGTTATTTTGTACTATTATAACGGTTATGACACTGTGGCAATTCTTTGACTTACATGACATGTAGCAGGAATGGGCAACTTAAATGATGGAGGGCACCGCAACTACTGATGGGCCCCGCACTTAATAACAAGATATGACAAAAATGACGATTTAAATACGAACAAATTATAAGCACAGACTTTTTTTTGTGTGTGCAAAAAGACTCTCTTGCATAAATACCATTCAAGGATGTCACCAAATTGCTGAACAGTAAATCTATATTAAGTGCAAGAACTCCCTTTTTAAGAGTTCATTAAGTGGAAGAAATCTTTGTTTCACAAATATCAACTCACTTCATATTTTAATATTATTCAGGTACTGTTTGATCTTGCATGTTTTTCCAAATCCTAAAATTATTAGGCCAAATCATGTAGTTGAGGGAAGTTTAAAACTCGATGCAAGAGCAATTAAAGCAATGTGTGCAGTGTATGTATGATTGATGCCCATTGAAATGCATTAAGATTTCTTTTTTTTTTTTGTAAAGCCCAAAAAATCTTTAAAACCTCTGATAAATCTCAACTGTTTTTTTTTTTCATGAACAACTGTGGTTGCTAAACTTAAAAAAATGATTTCAGAAGGAATTTTGATTTTTCTGACCATTGTCATATGATGACGTTGGCATGATGGCTCCATCTAAATTCCACCAGATATTTCCACAGATGGGAATCATGAGGAATCGTCGGTTGCTTGTAGGAATGCTTCGTTGCCCTCCAGCAAGTCGAATGGTAAGAGTTTTCCGTGATTTGATGTATCAAGGGAGATGTCGAAGTCATAACACACGATCTTAATGCATTATAGAGTCATCAACATTAATCAGTGTACTAATTATCTGGTTAAATTATAATTTAAGTAGTACATCTATTGAAGTTTTCCAAGCATATCAGATTGGAAATTGTGTTGCCTTCCCTTCCTCCCTCCTCATTTGCCTCAATCAAGTGATATGCAGCCATTATCTTCCAACAATTTTAATTTCTGCCCCCACACCTTTAATCTCATCATTATGCCCTACCAATATAGCAAATATCCTAACGATCCTCAAGCTTCCGCCCTCACCTCGTTCTTTGTTCATATCCTTTCTAGCCCACTCTGCCCTCTGGGATTTTGGTTAGTAATTACGGTGGATACAGGACACACTTTCACAACCCTTTTGCCAAGGATGCCTGTACGGAGATGTCAGCATTAGACTGCACACTAATATAAGTGTGAGACTAAGCAGTAGCTTACTCTGTAACAGGAAAAAAAAACCCACTGACAACTCCAAAAGGTGCATGCAATTTTCCTGTCATTAGAAAATTCATAAGAAATTGTAAAAAATGCTAGCGGACTCAATGCTCAATTTGATATTAGGCAAGCTCACAAACTCTCTGATGTAAGCACATTTTATTCAATTTAACAAGTTCCCAAATTACTGCATATAATTAGATGCTTAGAGGGGATTATTTTTAGTTGAGTACATTGTGTAGTGGAAGCTAAAATGCTATGAATGAGAATGAGTCCAGAATTTACACATTATTATTATTATTATTATCATCGTAGTTTGTTGATATATAAGATGAATGCACTGGACTATAAGATGCAAGTGTTTTAAATGAAATGTCCTGTATTACCAAAACAAAATATTTCTACAATCTCATCAAAATCATAAAAAAAATCATAGATAAGACGCAGAGTTCAAATCGTGTGCAAAAGGCCGCGGCTTACCATCTGGAAATAATAATAATAATTATTATTGATGCTATAATAATAATATTTCATATTTCTTTATTGATTTTAAAAATTTTAAATTTACTGGCAATTTTAAATGCTGTGATAGGCTGGCAACCAGGGTGTACACCTCACCCCCAAAGTCAGATACTAGCTAGGATAGGCTCCAGTACACCTATAACCCTATTGGATAAGCGCTACAGACAATAGATGGATGGCTGGATGGATGATGCCACACACTTGAAATCAGCCTCACAACAGAATGATTAATTTTGACCTCAAGCTCCTGAACTTCTATCTACCCACTAAACCTACAGTACAGGTCTGAAAATTTTAAAGGTAATGTTTAAAAGTAGGTATTTTTGTGATTCACACTTGATTTTATTTGACCCTGATAATGTCCTTCAAAATTCTAACAGCAAAGAGCTCTTAACTTACTGTGGCTCTTGTAAGACAAAAATATTTTGACAACAAATATCTGGCTGCTTACAACTTGTTTTTCATGTTGTAGGTGAACACTGACCATAGACTGTGAACATAAAGGTCAACCAGCATTTAAAAGTAATTAGGGGCAAAATTACCAGTGGGTAATGGAGTTAGAAATTACTCTAATGTACTAGACAGGTATACCTACTAATGGTAAACACCGTGTGAAGGGATTTAAAGCTAATGCAGTGAGAAGGCACATAAATGAAATAAGCATGCATAGAAATTAAAAATATGCAAAAAAATAAACTGTGAAATTCAAGGCATCAGTCCCTTCGCATAAACAGTGTGCACCCAATCTAATGGTATCCTCTGACATTCAAATGAGGAGCTTCAAAGGGTTTAGCTCAAAATACTTCTGTTTCTGATACCTTAAACAACTCCCTGAAGCATTGAAATGCTGATGTACACGTACTCACATATTTATGCATGCACGCACACTTGCTTGAACACCTCACACCTCAGCAAAAACACACTGATTGGTCCCAATGCAGAGACATTGAAACTGCGATTTTTTTTTTCTCCTTGGAGATTCCGCATAATGGCACATTTATTATATTTTTCCCCGTGTGCTTAAGTTGTAAGCCTTGTTTTCATACTGCAGGTGTCCCATAATTTACATATAAGCCTACCAGTTCACGAGCATCGCACCTATTCCTCGTAGTAGGTATAAAAGGCATTTGGCATCAGCTGTATATATACGAGTGAAAGAGCGACAGCGTTTCAGAGTTTCAAAATGTTCGCCGTTCTAGGGGTGACAATATGTAGCCTCAGTTCAATTTCACACATGCTTTGCCCTAGAGCAAAGCCATCGGGGTTGAAGCCAGATGCTGACACCTCCCAGGCTGCTCTCACTCACTTTCTTTGATTTCGCACAATACCGCGCAGAGTCCAACACAAAAACTCTCCTCTGATCACATCTGAAAGGCAAGGAGTGTGTTGGTTCCTGGAAAAGAGGATTAAAGTATCCAGCAGGCCTATGTTTGTGCATAGACAGTGAGCACACACTTGCATCAATGCGAGAAAAGCAATCTCAAGACACTTACAATGCTTACAATGCCACTTTTGGCAGCACAGATATGCGTGCTGATGAGCAGTTCAAACATGCCCTTCTGCAAACAGCCCAGCTTGAGATGGAGCAATAAAAGTGCACTAGTGCTGCCTTTCAAACAAGCTGTGCTGGTGATGCCCGTTCAATGCTGGAGCTTCTGCTCTGTTGACCTTGCCGCATTTGAGGTTCAGCTAGTTAAACAAAGGGTGAGATCTGAAAATAAATTCCTTGACCATACCATTATACAGGTCTACAACAAAGAATATTTTATTTTAATGTGCCACCCCTTCCATATTACTTTTCACGTATTTTAAGTTCTTGTTTCTCCATAAAAAGGTGACACTCAGTGGCTTCAGATTCCACTGTATAAGGACAAACACATTTTCTTCAAGTCACACTCAATATGTCACTAGTGAACCCCCCTCTGCCCGCTGCATATTCTCCATGTCTTGTTCTTTTAGCTGTGGTCCTCTTTTTTTTTTTTTAATCTTTCTCTCAGTCTACTTCTTGCTCTCCTCTCATTCCTTCTTGGAGAGACTGCTTGTGAATTATGTATGAACTGGGCTCTTCTCCATTCTTTGGTGAGGGGATTGTCAATACATGCATCCGAATTGTCACGACTGGGTTTCGACCCAAATTATGATAATATCGCCAACACATCACAATGTTATCCTGGGAGAATCCGAGATGTCTGTGTGTGTTTGTGCACAGAAGATGAACATATTTCTATACAATTCTATTTTATGTATTAAAAAAATCCATGTCAGAGTACAAGGGCAGTTGGGGAAGTAATCAGGGTCAGCAGAATATAAACTGCTGCCTCCACAGTTTGTTGTTTGTTTCCCTTGGCCAGTGGAGCAGTGTGATTGACAGGAGGGCTTATGATGAACCTCATGTCTTGCATAAAAAAAGATTGATAATGTTACTGCTCCGCAGAGATAAAATGTGTGTGCTCTGTCGATGAGAGAAAAATAAGAACGGTTACACTGTCTACATGGCATGCTGTCACATTGCATTATACATAACAAATAATGAAAACTATTTTCATGTGTTAATGTTATATTGACTCAGTTCGTGTTAAAAATACCACAAAACAGTTTCAACTATTTCCCTTAAGAGAATTTTCAATAAATGTAACTAAAAATGAGAGTTGAATTTACTATATATAAATGTATATTTTTAACACTTTTGAGTGTAACTTTTAGAAAGCGTGAAAAGATCAACTATAGGAAATTACACACTTTAAAACATAGAGGTAGGATGTGCACTCAAAAATAGTTCATTTTAGGTTTCAGAGAGTTTATTCCCAAGACTCAAATTTGCAGTTTGTGGTTTAATGCAGTTTTTCCCAACCAGAACGGATACAAATTGAAAACTAAAGTCTCATGACTGGACAATATCGAATGAGATAGTTGCTTCTTCCTGCAGACATATTAGTCATTACCATATTTTATACTGAAGGTGATTTTTTGTCAGATTCATTTCAGTCGTCTGGCATAGCACACCATGTCTTTCACAGCTCCTGCATATTTAAGTTAAGCTGAAGTACATTTCGTCTCATTTAAAGTCATGTAATTGCCCTCAAAGTTAAAATATTCATCAGACTCAGCACAGTTTTAGCTACGAGTAGTGTGAAAGCCTCCTGCCATTCTTGAAATAGTGCATCTTTAATGGCTTGAATTCACTCTCTGTGACACTTAGTGACTTATCATGTTTTTGGTAAAACTGTCACAACATGTCGTAAAATTTTGTTTTTTATATGAGAGACGAGTAGTACAACTAGCTGACCTAGTCAACTAAAAGTTGTTAGAAAAAAAATGTACTAAAGTGTTTAAAAATACAAAAAATATTTAGAAAACAATAAAGTGTATAAAACTACAATAAAGGTTCATAAAAGTCTTGTGTGGATGTTGTATATATTTACTCTTATTTATTTTCTTTATTTCCTTATTTATTTAAATAAAGAATGTTTATGAAAATCAGGTTAACTTTAAAATGTTTACTAAAGAGTTTAAGAATACAAAAAACATTTAAAAGTACAATATACAGTGTTTAAAAATACAATAAAATACAATAAAGCTTCATAAAAGTATTTTATGGATATTGTAACAATATATTTTCTCTACATCGTGGGTTTTCACCTATTGCAGGTGGCCCTGGGATTACTTTTTGTAATTTGTTTTGCAGTTCAACTAAATTACAATTAATTTAATTAATTATTCATTATTAATTAATTATTCAAATTACATAACACTAATCTTTACTTTTCAGTGTTATGGTATGGAATGCAGTACCATTGACCATGCTTGTACGTGACTGCACTGTGGCATGCTATGATGGATGACAGTCATAAGTGCACATAGCATTAACATTTTAAGTTGAACTGTAACAATTAATGCTAAGCATTGTCATTGAATAATGTCATGCGTCAAATGGTAAGTGCAAAACCTGGTTGTGTGTCAAAATCTGTTTATGTCATGATAGGCATGCGTGACTGAGAAGTAGCCATAATGCAAATTATATATTTTTGTGGAAATATATAATTTAAAACATCTTAATACATTTTATTATGTACATTCATATAAATTTGTTACTGATCCATTTTTTGAAGAAACCTTTCCTATGACGTACTTTTCACATAAATCAAACAAACCGATTTACAACCCAGGTATGTTTGTTGAATACTGAATGTTTCAATGCTGGAGTACACAAAACTTAAGAAATACTGTTTTTTTTTTTAAATTGTCTTTTTATGTGTAAATTGCTATTTCGGAATTGTATTTCTATGAGGAACAAAAGATGTCCTCATTTTCGGTCCAGTAAAAGTGAGAGTATAAAGTGTGAAAATAGCTTCATTTATTTTCATACTTTGAAATATATACTTACATGCAACAGAAGTATGGCCACAGACAAATAGACTATGCCTCCCCTGTCTGTACACTACATGCACATTGATATATTTTACACGGTTTTAGTTTGGTATTCATCAAATGTGTTTGCTTCCGTGTGTGGCAATGACACAATCTGCCAGACTACATAAGCGCATGTCAGTCATCCATTGGGTTTCATGCAGAATGACAGTCCAATATTGAGCTCAAATTTCCTTGAGGCTCCAAACCAGGCAAGGGTAGACATAAACACATAAATACACATAGGCACACCAACCATCTGCCACCCCCACCTCCAGTGGGGCTGAAACACAGCCATTCTTCAGCAGGGACTCGAATGCAAATAACTGACATTATCTACAGATCACAAGGATGACACTCTTTCCTCAAACCTCCACAGACGGTGGTGAGCCAAATGAGCTGTGCTGATTTCAAACAATTTCTATCTGTGCTTTTGGAGAATGACAGGCTGATAGGCATACAACATCTAGTAAGTGCAAATCCAGAAGTTATTTTCATTAAGTTATACAATCAAACTGTGCATTTTAAAAAATATATTTTTAAAAGTCACACAGTCACAACAAATTACAGTAATTTAGAAAGGGAACAAATATATGATATAATATAATTCTCCTTAGATGAATGTGGCATGAAGTAGGGAACTAAGATAAATTGTTTACAATATTTATATGGTGAAGTAATTTTGACTTGAGTCGTCAATAATGTAGTGTCTTGGATTGAGCCTCCAAACTGTCCTTCTCCATATTTAACTACCTCATTGGAGCCAATAAACTGCTCCTGCTAAGACCTTGGTTTGCCTTTAAGGGACCCACATGAATTATAAACCATCCGAAGGGACAAGGCAAGAGTTTCCATCAAGAGAGGGACATGAGGCAAAGTGATTTGAGCCATCATCCAACAATAAAAATAAAGTGGCTATGATGTCTCATGAGACAAAATTTGCAGCCATGTACCTTTCTTGGGCAATATCTTCAAACTCTGGCCTTTTCTGTTGCACTCAGCTACAGGTCTGTACAGTCATTTACATTATGAAGGAGAGTGATGTCAGTTCTGCAGTACATTATATATTATCAAGAAATTAAGGAAACTTGACTGAACTTTCCGTTGTCGGTCTATACTGTACCAACTATTTTGTAAACATTTAAGAGACATCCAGCAGGCCGTAAAAAGTTGTGTGCTTTTAATCGTGTGAGTCTCTGCTTGTGCATACTACGTGCATGTGTGCGGGAACGAGAAAGAACGAAAAAAGTGATGATAACCACAGAAAACCCATTTGAACAAATTGGAAAGCATCTGAATAACTAATTACAGAATTAGAAATGTACTAATAAAGATTAATTACATCCACAAAGTAATTACTATATTCAAGTCAAGCAGACGCTAAGATAACCAGTAAAAAACATAATTGCTACTGACTAGCATGAATGAGATCGGAAGCGGGCAATCAAATGGCACATTTTTATTGGACTACAAAACATGTAGCTTTGGTGTTTCTCACAACCAAGCAAGTATAATACATATTTAGCGCCAAAACAGTAATAAAAAAGCTCGATAATATTGTAAACTCACAGCCCACTGACAGCTGTCTCCTCCCATAACGCTGTGATATTTAGTTTTGGGCTGGAAAACAAATGACAGAGAGTGGTAGACATGCAAGCCATACATAAGACTACTTTAGTTTGGAGTTGGTGACCAGCATACAGAAATGAGAAGATGCTGAATAATGAGATACGTATGAGAAGGTTTCTGAGGAGGACGATGATGTTGAGTTTCAACTAGAACGCATAGACAAATATTCACTTCTCTCCTGAGTCCAGCTGCTAGTGCTCTTTCCCATATCATATTTTTAAAGATAAAAATGGGGATCTTGAGAATAATTATCAATCTACGGAGTCCCGCTGACATAATCTGCCCCCCCCCCTCTCCCCCCCAAAAAATTAAGTATAAGAAACCCATCTCTGCTGAAAATACCTTCAACACAGTATATTGTAAACAACAACAGAAAAATGCATGCTACAACCATAAGAAATGGGGAGGAACAGAGTCATAAGGAGAGCAGGATGGCTTGATCTGTTGAACTTCATCCTCTAAATTAAAGGAGCCACTGAATCCAGTATCGTATGGCAGCGTGAGTGGTACCAAAAGCTGTTCCCGAACCTGTCATTTTTCATAAATATTACTAAATATAATAAATAAAAGAAAGAAAGAAAGAAAGAAAGAAAGAAAGAAAGAAAGAAAGAAAGAAAGAAAGAAAGAAAGAAAGAAAGAAAGAAAGAAAGAAAGAAAGAAAGAAAGAAAGAAAGAAAGAAAGAAAGAAAGAAAGAAAGAAAGAAAGAAAGAAAGAAAGAAAGAAAGAAAGAAAGAAAGAAAGAAAGAAAGAAAGAAAGAAAGAAAGAAAGAAAGAAAGAAAGAAAGAATGTTATAAAAATGTTGTTGCATAAATACCTTTTATAAATCTCAAGTGGTTAAAGATTACATACAATACTAATACATCAAATAAAACAATGGACTGTTTTTACCACTCAATGTAAAACTTTTTGTGTACTACCATTGTGTACTCCTATTGTGTACTCCAATGTACTATTTCCCAGTTCCCTCAGGTTGAAAAGAATATAACTACTATTTATCTTTATCTGTATCTTTATTGTAATATTGAAAATGTCAGTCATCTTGAACCTTTTTGTGATGGTGGTATATTATTACTTTTGGGCATAATACTCTTCAATAAAAAAAATATTGTATAAGTCGATTATGTCTGGGTCGTCACTATCTACAATGTTAGAGCATCTATCTGAAATGCATCTGGAAGTGTGACTTTCTTTTCTGATTACATTTATGTTTTTTGGTAACCTGCACAATTGTGTGTGTGTTTTGTTCAGTAGGTGTATAAATGTCAGCCTGTCACAGTAGACGCATCAGTGAGAGCAGGTGTGTTGTGACAGACAGGACTGACATTTAACTGTAGTTTTTACGCCAGAAACTCCATCCATCTCTGTCTTACACACAAGCACATACCTCTAGGCATTTATCAATACACACCTTCCTTCAAGTCCTGACTGTATGCTGTCTTAATCGTCTAGATTAATTGGTGGAATAAATTGGTGAATAAGTTTCTACCACTTTTTCTTCTCCAGGGTGAGGGCTGAGTTAGTGACGACCACAATATATGCTTACATGCTGGGCGAATAGTCAATCAGAGAGCAAACATAGATGCGTTATTTCATCTGCCGTGTGTGTCGGAAGAAACAGATAACAGGCTATAATCTGCGCAATGTGTCTAGATCACTTTAACAAGTCTTGTACGTTAGCATGCTACCTATTTTCTAACGGCCTTAACCTAGTAAAATTTTACACAGTGGAACTGAGGAGACAATATTGTGGAGTAAATGTGATTCTGCAGTGTTTCGTGGTTGTTGCGGTTGTTTTTGCAGTTTGAGATATAGTCAATTTAAGTTTTGTGGAACTACACTGGGTTCTAAATTATTAGGCCAGTGCTCATTTCTAAATATGCAGTTTTTTTTACTTTATTTAGTTTGCCATTTACAGTAACAATAATTAAAAAATTTAGTTTTATATGATTGGCAAATCCTCTCATTATCCATACCGATCAGAATTTCGGATATGTTGCATGTGCCTTCAGAATATTAACATTTGGCTGTTTTTTTTCTCACACACATTGGCAGCACAATGGCAGTGAGTGCTAGTCCCAGCAGCTAAAGCCTCAGCTTGGAACAGGACTACCCTGGGAGAGGAACAGTAAAGCAGATTTGGAATGCTACCATGATGACAGGCTAAGCCGTTGAGATGCTTCGTGAACAAACCTGACATGGCCATAAAAGGAATTAAGGGGATACCACATAAAACCTGCCTACAAAGAAAGGAAAGAGGGAACAGGAAGATGGAGGGTTTGCTACACCATGCATTTAAATTATTGGAAGTGCAACGATTCGGTGATTGATGATTACAACTTGAACCTGCAAGTCCAGGGTGTAACCTGTCCCCAAAAGTCAGCTGGAACAAGCTGAGCTCACTCGTGCCTGATGAACGGGAGAAAAATAGAAGGAGGGATAAATGGATTACATCCAAATTCAAAGCAAAATATGGTTTATGGAGTGAGTGAGTCGAGACGACAAAAAGAAGGAGATTGGCATTTTTTCTTTTGAGATTTTTTTCATGTAAACTAAAAGGTCAATGCACTGATAACTAGACTATGAATTTAGGGATTGGAGGGGTCGTTTTTTATTAAAGCGCAGACACGCACCCAGAATATGCATTTGTTCAATCCATGGAAAGATTTTAATTTTTGTAAATAAAATGTAAATCTCAATTAGAAATTTAGATTCCCTGTGCAATATACAGTACCCATAATTCAGCATATTTGTAACTGTTATTTTCAAACGTGAGACTCAGGGTGGATGCAGTGTTGTAGCGCCAACAATATCAACACTTTTAAGGAAATAATCAGTTGAATTGGGTAGTGTGACTAAATGGGAAGAGATGGAGCAGCAGCAGACGCAGAGAGGTCAGAAAAAGAGGTAGAAGAAATTATTGTGTGTGTTGAAGTGTAACTGCACTTCACTACTTGACTAATGAGCTGCCGTTAACTCCAATGAAGTCAGTCCTCATTGTAACAACACCTGACCCCAGTGCGAGCACTAATGTTGTGTGACAAGTACATATACACTTCAAGCACAACTTTGGTCACCAACTCTCTTTTTTGTGTTGGTGCACAAGTGTACACACTTTTAACAATGCCTGCTAGGATGTCTTTATAAATGGCTTTGATTTGTATGAATTAACTTTCCAATACAGTACACAAAGAACTTTTATGTACCGTATTTTCCGCACTATAAAACGCACCGGATTATAAGGCGCACCTTCAATGAATGGCCCATTTTAAAACTTTGTTCATATATAAGGCGCACCGGATTGTAAAGCGCATAGAATAAATAAGTCAACGTTGTTCAAACATTAATGCAATCGCAATAGAGTAACACTCGAAATAGTGAAGACAATAACATTATATCAATAACTCAATGTTGCTCAAATGTTAATATCACACAACACACAAAATAAACACGTAAAGCTTACTTTAATAAATTAGTCCTCATCCACAAACCCATATTGGTCCATATATAAAGTGCGCCGGATTATAAGGCGCACTGTCGGTTTTGAGAAAATTGGAGGTTTTTAGGTGCCCCTTATACTGCGGAAAATACGGTATATGATTTCAGAAATGGGGATAAGCGGTATAGAAAATGGACGGATGGATGGATGGAAATATATTTGTTCAAAATACCCAAGTGAGCCTTTTTCTTCAGTCAATACAGACAGAGACACCACCTGGATGCAGGGACTGTTTGAATAGCTGGCTAATAGGCCCAGCGCCAGGGGCAAACTGCCATCATCTGTGTTAGGAAACCTTCAATCAAATAACCATAAAACAGGCTGACTTAAAGCCCTTTTTCACACTATCTATTAAAACCCTGAAATGTCCACCTGTCACAGTTGTATGTGAAGAGCACAAAGGCATCAGCATACTATCAGAGACTGTGTGAAAAAAAGGAAAAGAGGAAATCCAGGGCCAGGGTGTGAAGTTTAACACGGAGCCTCACTTCTGCCGCTGACACTTACAAAAGGTAAGTGAAAAAGCAACAACACCAACATACAGTAAGAGCAGTCATGACATTGCTTTCTGTCAAAGGCAAATAGTAGCCTAGTGTGAGTATGACATTATAAAAGGCACACTTCTAAAACTGTCTATGTACTCTTTAGTGAGTGGCTATTTTAGGGGCATATCTCCAACTCCAGTTTCAAGCAATCTAGTGGCCGTGAAAGGTGTAAAGTAGATGCATATGTTTTATTTCGTTTTTTTTTTCTTGCCCACTGAGGCAGTCAGCATTGATCTCATCTTTGATGATATAGCAAGGGTTACCTAAGGCCAAATCAAGTGTTTACTCGCATTTTTTTGAAACAGTGATTCTATCTGGAAGACTACAGACAGCCACCATCATAACAGTTTAGTCAACTCTCATACATTCTCATACGTCAGAATCATCTGTATTTGCCAATTATGGAAAAAAAAGAAACCATCTCCAGTAGTTGCAGCCACTCACTATAATAAAATTAACACATAAACACAAATTACAGAGAGTCATTAAGCAGCAGTCAATAAGTGACTAATAAAAATAATAAAGCAAGTGTGCAAATTATGCAGAGAGTAATTAAGCAATATAAAGGGACCATGTGTGGTCATCCTGATGTAATGACAATAGGGCAATTGTAATATGATGAGGAAAGTATTCTTAGTGGGATGTCTATTAAGAAATAAAAACAAATATGGCATTCTCAATCATGGTATCAACAGGTTGTTTGTGCAAAAGAAGCATGATCATTAAAATAATCAGAGCAATGCTCACTAGATAGTTTAGTTTCTGTGTTATTCGTTTGGGGTAAAATAAAAACCGAGGCAGCAAGGTGGCAGACCGGTTACCACAGATGCCTTAGAGTTCAGAGGTCATGGTTTTGTGTTCGGGCGCCAGCTGTCCTATGTGGATTTAGCATATTTTCACCGGCAGATTCCCCTTTTGAGGATATGCAGCATAGAGTGGATAGATGGAAAAGAAGTGACATAGAAAACGTTGTTTTTCTTGAATGCAGCCTAAGTTGTTGTTGACCTGCCACATTATACTGTTTATATGATGCAACCCTTTAGCAACATCATATTGCGTAATAGCACTGACAAGATTAAATGGTTTGACCTCATAAGCTGCGTGCAATTGTCCATATGGCAGCTCTTCATTTGCTCTCGTGGGCCGCAAATATTTTGAGTTGTTGCTTTTCTTCCAGCATTCATGCTACAATCAGAGTCATGCTGTGGTCTGTCGTGCTGTGCCTCAAATCTATTTGTCACCATACACAGTGTACGGAAGCTCACTGCAGGCGTTAAAATGTTTAAGGGTGAAGAAGACAGAGGTGGACAGAACGTTTGATGGGTTCGCAGAGACCCTTTCATAGATCCGATCTGTTGTTTGATGAGTTGAGTTGTAACTTTTTCCATATGGTATGTCTTGTCTTATTTGAACAGGGGGACAGCTGGAAGGATGCTCTCATGCATACATTTAGAAGTTGTTTCTTTTGTATTCCCTCTGTGATATCTAAGCAAATGCGGTAAATGATAATGTAGAAAGATTAACACGGATAAAGGCACAGAAGCAGTTTTATCCAAGCATTTTTGTCATTTAAATAAATCAAACAAGAAAAGCAGCACTAGAGTCTTTCCATGTCAGAAATTATGACTTCACCTTATTTTGAATGTTGAAAGTCACCCTCACCTGTCAATTGTCAAGTCAACATTTTTTTTTTTACAAACATGCCTATTTATGAACCTGTAACTCCACCTGTAACTCTCCACACACTTGTCATTTAAATGATGCCTCTGACTATGCCTCTGACTATGGCTCCAACCGCTCATGTATCCACAACTGTTTATCCATGTGTGTTTGATGGAGGGCTGAATCCATCCTTGCATCTGCCACTCGGCGCTCCTTTGTCCCCAAAGCTTCAGTCCTCCTCTCTTACCTGCCCTCACCAGATGGCGCACCACCTGCCTCGACAATCTACAAAAGCTGCAATTACGCTTCATGTCCAACAAAAGGAAACTCACTCTTCAACAAATACGAGATGCCTCAACAAGATTGCTCATACACATGACATACCCAATTAAACAAAAAAGGAAACTAGTAATCTGGTATATATGCACACCTTTACATACAGGCCTTTACATACAAACGACACATGTAAAATATTAAATGTCTGCAGCAAATGTCTTGGGAGCTTAAACATATTCCTCTCCTTGGGAAAGCCAGCCTGGAGTTATATCACAAAAAACAGAGCTGGTATGAGATGCCTTTAGACAAACAATATACCGTTCTTTTATCTGGATCATTTGTTGCCTTGAACACATTATCCAAATTACTTTGTGACTCATAATCTCACATTTGTACTCAAACGAGTGCACAGATGCTGGGGTATGTCATCGTTTGGATACACATCTAGGAAATAATGATGGGTAGAAGGGTGTGGGATTTGTTAGATCTCCAAGCCTTTGCACCTTGATGATGCTTATTATCCTGTCAAACTGTGACTCTCCCTGTGTAGATTTGTTAGTGACTGCAAGATAGTTTTCTTTGTTCGCCATAATAACACATTTGAATATGTGTATGTGTGTGTGTGTCTGTGCAGCCATTTTCTTGTTGCTATTGCTAATTATAGCTTCTGACCAGTGTTCCCTCTAAACTGCGCAGCTGGTCATGCAGTCTCTGCGCACAAGAAACTCCATGCTGCGCACACAGAACCGTGGGGACTAAGAGGTAAAGAAAATGGATGGATAGATGGATATACAAAAGTTATTTAGACTTGAATTCTCAAAAGACCCATCCATCCATATTCCTTACTGCTCTTTGTAGTCGTGGGTGAACTGGAGTCAAGCTGACTCCACTCACACAAAAGGACAATTCGCAGTGTGGAGTTAGCTTAACATCTATGTTTATGGCATATGGAGGAAAGCGTTGAAAATCCACACGCATCGGAACCCAAGTAAAATTCACACTGGACAGAGAACAGATTTGACCCTTTGACCACAGATCTGTGAGGCACATGTGCACTGTGCCACCGCTCTTTAGAGGCCCCTCTTAATTTAATAGCCAATTAGTTGATGATCTCTTAGGGGCATATATTTTCCCATGTGCTTAAAACAGAAAAGGCTTGCTGCTGCACACTTTGTTGGTTGTTCAGATTCTCCCATCAAGTTAAGTGTGCCACGTACACACTTTTATGAAATGTACACACTATGGGTGTAGTGACCTTGGAATCAGCGTGTGACCCTGAGAAATCTTAGTCCGCACACTCTTCCATAGACTTACGCATCTTTTACCTTCAGCGCTCCAGACTCCGCACTAACGACTAGCGCCTCTCGGAGGCAGAGCATCATATTGCATGTCATGTCACCTGCCGACTCAACTCATATGTGCATGCGGAAGGGCACACATGTCCCAATATATACTCATCGACTGCTCAACAATTGTATGTCCCAGTAATGACCAATCTTTGATATCCAGGTGAACGTTCACTTGCTTTGCTCCATCATGAGCACATCATAAGCACGCTATTCAAATATAAATTGGTTGTATTGCATCAATTAAAAAATGAATGCTCACCACTAGCGAGAATCAGTTTAACTTTCGGATCCATCCACTAGTTAATACCACTTGTAACATATTTTCCAAAAGGATCTCGATAGAATTCACCCGTCTCAGGAAAATGCCACCATGTGGAAAGTACAGCCAACCTCCGACTTCATTGATTGATACCTCTTTGGTGGTACTGCACAAATTTGCCAGGTGTGTCATGCCAAGACTGGATAATCACCATACTTAATCATGTAAGAAACTGACTAAAGCACGAATGGGGGAGAATATCCCGCTTAGTCCCTATTGTGTGTAAAGTATGCATGGATGAATTTGGTGTGAAAGAACTTGAGAGCTCTGACTTCAACCCTCATCAAACACATTTGGAATGTATGAGAAGATGGGAACAAAGATTATTCAACATCAGTGACCACTGACCTCGCAAATGTTCTTTTTGACTTGCCAAAAGAATGAAAGCTTTACGGCTGCAGAGGACAAACTACATTTTCTCCCATTTTGATTTCCTGTGTGGACATAGTCAATATTTCCATTTAGTCAATTTCAAGTCATAAAAGAAGCTCATCATCCTTCAATAGGGCCTCAAGCACATTGGTGTGTGTGCACATGTGATGCGATAATTAAACATTAGATGTTTCCCTTAAGTATATTGCCTGAAAGTTATTATGGTGGAAACGCTTTCAAAAGCTCATACTCCTTTCTCCTTTGTTCATTTCATTTCTAGGTTGACCAGATTTATTTTCTGAAGGCCACGCACCAGCGCTTTTCAATAAGCTTGCTTCTTTAAATTCATACCCAAGAGAACATTGATTTGGTTTTATTGAAAAGAGCATTCCTCATTTGATGCATAGCCTGACGATAGCTTGAGCTGTCAGTGAAATGTCCATAAAAGCCAAAGCAAAGAGGGCAGCAAAAAAAAAATCTCTTACAAGCAATTCATCACACTGCCATCCAACTATGTAATTATTTAGTTCACGCGTATGATTGATAGATTAAAGATAATGCATTTGCTTTTTACTGTTTACGTTTACTGTTAGGCATTGAATGTGACTACAGGTTATTGTTTTTTGTTGCTTTTAGACTTAGTAGAGTATGCACGCATTTATTTTCTGACTGGAAGAGAAGGATCAAAATGAGTGCTATTCAGCTGTGCTTGTATAATAATAAACTAGAACCGACAGACTACTTCTATTACTTGTAATGCGATTTATTCCACACCGATGATCATAAATTAACCCTCCACAGGTGTATTTTAACATATATATATATATATATATATATATATATATATATATATATATATATATACCGTTTTTTTCCATGTATAATGCGCCCCCATGTATAATACGCACCCTAAAAATTGCATGTCGATGCTGGAAAAAAGCCTGTACCCATGTATAATAGGTAGAGAACTGAACTCTCGCTCTTTATATAGCTGACGTGTCCAAAAAAAAATAAAAAATTGTACCCATGTATAATGAATCCCTTCATCTACTCGCCATCAGTGAATGCTTTTCCGCGCTCTATTATCTCCGGGGCTGCAACAAAACCTGCAGCAGTCGTAGAGTTTGGATATGCAATCCACTTCTTGAAACTGTTTTTTCGATCCTCAAAATTCTCCACCAGCACTGCAATTGCACCTTTCCTCTCAGTTGCAACTGGGAGATCGGCAGCAAATTTAGCACGCTTTAGCTGAAAATGTCGCTCCAAATTCCTCTTCATGTTATCTGACAACTTCTCATTCCAAATCAAACATGCAGGCAATGCTTCAGCATTGGCAATAAAGAAAAAGTTCAGTCCATTCTTTCTTAAAGCCTCTGTTCACATCAGCAATTTTTTTCTTTTTGCCTTTTGAATCCATGACCCATCACTCACACACCTGTTTGTTTACAACTCACTTGTGCCGCGTCGCAGGCTATGACGCAATTTTGCTATTTGGCGTCATTCTTAAATTCGGTATTTTTAGTATATTTACAACTACATACATTTTTAAAGCAAACAAATTCTTGTCATGATAACCATCTAAAAACCATACTTAAAAACTACCGACAACAAAAACTTTTTTATTCCATTTTCACGCATTTTTGCAAAAACTCCCGGGAGCCGCTAGGGGGGTGCTAAAGAGCCGCATTCGGCTCTGGAGCCGTGGGTTGCCGACCCCTGGTCTAGTGTAAACCCACAGAGTACATAATTGTACATTCCTATACCCATCTTATATATTTGCATTAAGAAATACCACATATCAATCACGTTCTTCGGTTAAAAGGATATTGCTTCATGATATGATCTTTCAGACACCTCAGTCATTTCCTCATTGAAAGACTGCTAAATGCCTAGTGTCAAGATAATTGTCTTTATCATCTCCAGAGCGCAGAGAATCGCCAGGAAGATTAACTGCCCGGTTGCCGCATAATCTGTACCAAGGTGTTATTCTTCAATTGCATTCTTTATTGTTAAAAAAAATATATGATTTTCCAACTTTACATGATTGATATGCCGATGTTCTTGATGCTATGCTGATGTGGTTCTTGATGCCATTCAAACAAACGGATTGTGCCACCCCCAGAAGTGTCACTTTAGTTTCTATTATATTCTTACTCCTTAATTTGGCTTATTTTATTTTTAAATTCCTTTTTGAAGTAATAAGGGTTCCTATGTTTAAAATCATGTGCTCACATCGGTGCTCAGATCTTCTCTGACGCTAAAAACACAGCATTATTTTAGTTTGCAAGTTGTTAATCTTGGCATTATTACACTATGAGCTCCGTTTTGGCAGACTGGCGCCAGTGCGCCCTGCGTAAAAACAGCGCAACTTCATTTTGGTGCTTGGGCAAGTGTTCAGGGCCGCAATGAGCCTCATTGAGCATTCCGCCGCATGGAGCTCCCTCGCCCCCCAACAGTTACTAAAGAGACCTCTGTACAAGTCGATGAAATAGATTCAAAGTCACAGTGATCGATCGGATAATGATATTGATAATATGTAGCTTTTTGTGACAGGATACTTGAGTGTGTTCCATATATATTCAGCTTCGCTGTGGTGTGCGTGTGTTGACTATGTAAGATTAGGTAGTCTTCAATCTAAATCAGCTCCAGCTCTTCATGTATGTCTGGCATCTATTGTTATGTGAGCGGACGTGTGCATTTCAACGTGCTTCTGTGCATCAAATGCCGAGATGAAAAGATGCCCTGAGAAATCGTGACTCACTCCAGGAGACAACAATGTTAAATGAACCATTTGACAGGACTGTATATGCATGTAAGCGCACGCACACACACGCACACACACACACACACACGCCACCTTCACAGTTGTTTACAAAGGAATATGAAAATGGGTTGATGTGCACTGCCAGTTAATTTGTAACACACGACAAAAACTTGTTTCCTCCCTGTGGCCAAGACCTTAATGACCTCACAAAGCGTTAGACTTCCACAGTGAACAATAATAATTAGGAGTAGGAGGCAGATTGATAAAGGCTTTGTGCGAGTGTGTGTTTTGGAGTTTGCGAGTCAGCTTGTTGCTCGTGCTTTTGTAGGATGCCTTGCCTCTAGGGATATAAATCAATGTGTCACGTAATTGCTTGAGTGACCTTTGCTGATAAGAAACGGTAGCCTTTTGAAATCTCTATCTGTCTCTGTCACTTTGGCCATCTTCACCTCTCAACCGATGTGTTTGCTCTGTCACATGCGCTCACATCATCATACTCGCACACAAACTTTTTGCACACATGCATCTTCATTAGCAGTCAGTCCACTTAATCTCAAATTTACCTTAGCTGTCTTTGGCAAGGCCAGAAGAGCTTCCTGTGACCTTTAAAATGGTAAGATACCAAATCTGATGACGCTGTGATATTGTAAAGGAATACATTGTAAATTCCTGTACGTGATCATTTTATCGTTTGTTTCTTTATGCTTACCTGCCACAAACACTGGAAACACCAAATATCAATACTGTGCGTGTGATTTTCCAAATGTTAAACATCTTCATTTGAAAAGTAAATTTAATATATTAGTCATGTGGGGTGGTTCGGTGATGCACTGGTTAGCACGACCGCCTCACAGTCAGGAGGGTGTGGGTTCGATTCCACCTCCGGCCTTCCCTGTGTGGAGTTTGCATGTTCTCCCCGGGCCTGCGTGGGTTTTCTCCAGGCACTCCGGTTTCCTCCCACATCCCAAAAACATGCTTGGTAGGCCGATTGAGCACTCCAAAATTGCCCCTAGGTGTGAGTGCGAGTGTGAATGGTTGTTCGTCTCTGTGTGCCCTGCGATTGGCTGGCAACCAGTTCAAGGTGCTCCCCGCCTACTGCCCGATGACAGCACGTCCGTGACCCCCGCGGGGACAAGCTGTCTAGAAAACGGATGGATGTATGGATCGTCTTGTGGTAATATTTCGTACTGGTTTAGAAGAACAATGTTAAAGTATGCAGTATTAAGTGTAGATTTATTGCAAAACATTCATCCTTCCTACTTGAAAGAAATAAAAATATAAATATAAATATTGTGTTTTGGAATAAATCATCTGTGATATGTTACATAAGATGATTTGTTTTTCATTGAATGATTCTAAATATAAGTCAAATACTCTTGGGCACTTTTCACACTTTTGAAAGTCAGTGCACTGCGAATTAAGATTAAAGCCATTCAGCGGGTGATCAGGATAAAACTCCGGGCACATGTCAGTGACATTGAGACAGTAAAAGGTCGTGTCATGGTCACAACTGTGTGATCATCTCTGAGCTCTGTTTTTCTCATCATCCATTTTGTTAAATCTCCCTTCCCATCTGTTCTTCCTCCAAGTTTTTGTTCATGTGGCGCTACTTTCGCCATTTTCAGCAGTGTCTCTTGTTGAACTTCTCCCCTGTTGTGTCTGGTCAGTGTCTAAGAAGGAAAATTGGAAGATGTGATAAAAGGGTTGATTTGTCATTGTGGGTACGTGCTCCACTGAGAAATGTAATAGGCCAAGGATCACCAAATGGTCTCCTATCGGCCATAAATGCAGATGAACATGGACAAATGCTCAGCACCTGGCCAGAAGCAGATGTGGCAAAGGCACTATGAACAATGACAGCAGCTTGAGTGTGTGATTGTGAGGCCTCAAACTTGAATAACTTTAAAGGCAAATTGTTAGAAACCATTGTAAATTTTTGAAGCAATATTTAGTCTAGTCTAGTGTTCGTGGTGGGAATTGTGTCGAAGCCATTACAATAGCGTACCGAAGGGAAGTCCAGCATAGAATGAAATACAAATCCATGCAAGTTAGAACCATATCACACTCACAGTGGAACTCCTGATGGGTAAAGCCAAAAATAATCAACCTAGAACGCATATCCTCTTGTGACACTGTCTTGCTTTCCTCTCTCCAGCTAAAAATAATGTTGCAGGAGCTGTCATATCATTAGTTTAATTTTCACAGAAGGGATATATAGAGCCATGTACCTTGAAAGAAAAGATCAAGGTGTCTGATTTGATAGTGACTGAATCAAACTCTAGTATGTCTCTTTCCTTGTAGTATTACAGCTGATTTTTGCTATCCCAAGATCAATTTAGCAACAACTTCCTCAGTTGGTCTTTTATGATGAGAATATCTCAAAGGTGGTCTTTTCTCTTTTGAATGGAGAGTAACAGTGTGGGTCTTTGGAATACACCGAATTACAAAACATCCCAAAATAACATCTTATCTTATACTACCTAGTTCTGTCTTTGCATAGCCTTTCGGCATATATGTTCAAATGACTATATACGTTAAAAAACAATCTCTGAATTCTTTTTTTTTTTTTTTTTTAATTTGACAGATAAAATAGCCCCTCATTTCACAGTTTTTATTCAGAGCTGCATTTGTCTTTTATTTTTCTTCCACAGCCCCATTGGTATTCCAAGTGTCTCCTTGTCTTACACATCCTTCCGATTTCAATCATTTTCTTTTAATACGACTTGTCGCTCAATGTTCTGTACTCTGATTGTGCTGTTTCTCGGATAAGAACATTTGCCTTACGCATTTCACTGTTCAACTAGCACTGAAGTAAGAATGCAGCCACACATGACGAACAATTACATGCATAGAAAGATGAGCGAAAACAATCTGTTTTCACCATAGGAGATAATTTGTTTTTAGGCATCTTTTATGGGAAAAATAGATTAAAGAGTAGGTAATGTTTTCCTGGGCTAGAATGGTCTCAATGACCTTTCCCCAGATGAAATGAATTTTTACACAACAAAAAAAACAACTGTGTGGATAGGTTTAATTCATGCATTTCGAGAAAATTAAAGTTGTTCCACTTATTATGCTCCCAATATGGAGTGTTTTTCATCAAACCTTTGCATACTTAAAAGGAATTAAAGAACATAAACCGCAAACCAACTTACAGTGCAATAATAATTCATTATAATTCCTGCTGGGTTTTGAGTTGTTTAAACATTAAATGAGTATAATGTCACACTATTACAGCAGTTAACCAAAGCGGAGATAAACGTATGGGTAAAGGATTTACTGTATCATACTGTATATAATAAGTACTGCATACATTTTACAAATACTGTACTGGCATTTTATCAACAATATAGTTACAGTTGCACTATATTCGTCTTATATTTTTAGTTTGAATGTTATCCACCTAAAATTTGGGTCTCTGTTACAAAATACTATTTAGGACAACCCAATGCCAAATAGTGGCATAAAATATAACCTTTTCTGTAATATTATTTCAATCCTCTGTCTGAATACAATAGCTACCGTGGATTCTGCAAATCCACCAGAAAAGACTCAAATTCAGTCATGGTTGCAGACACATCCACAAACATACAAGAGCCCCCAAGTGCAGGGAAAACACACAACGTCCATTTTGAACAAAAGCCCGCGCACTGGTGGCTTTGTTCTGAGCGACTGCTTTAATCTTTAATGTGTTTTGGTAGCTAGTGGCTGCTGATGTTTCGTCCTCTAGATTGCCTCAGACTCTACTGTTGTCACACTACAGAGGTCAGTCCAATAACCTACCTCCCTCGGGCAGAAATACACAAACCACATCTGGTTATTTACACGCACACAAACACAGAGAAGACACATAAAGGTGCACAGACATGGACATAACTTAGCAGACACATCCCAAGAAATGTCTTCCAATGACATACCTACATTCCACTTGGCATTCCACTTTTGTGCAAGTGTCCTTAACGTTCGAGGAAATACAAAATGTAATGAACAAATATCAGTGAGGCTTGTCACTGCAACCTACCTCACACTCTTAAGTGGAACAGAGCCTTTAAAATCACATTTTGCACATTGCAGCTCTTGCAAAATATACTGTAGACATTTTGTCCCCACTGCCCAGATGAGTTTCTTTTATGAGACATTAGACTAATCAAATGGTGGTGTTGTCAGTGTGCCAACATTCTAAAATAGGACACATCACTATCATTTCATTATAAGGGGAAATTCACTTTTTCTTTCCCACAACATTTAAGCGTAAGAAAATTTAACTTCTAAAAGCCACGATTGCGCATATGAAGATTCTATAGACCCTAATGGAGAGCTTCAGGTTCTGCAGCTCATGTTAACACGGCAACTACTTTGGAGTGATACCATTCAGCTGTCGAGGTACCCTTGACAATGCATCATGCCCACCCGAGTGAGAGGCAGCACTGTTTGTGCACCTCCTTCACTCCTTGCATGCCTGCATATATAGAAATTATGTGTGGTGTGCAATGCAATATATCCAGCAGAGCATACATATGATAAAGATCTTTTAAGGCTTTCTCTAGGTTATTTGGAAAAAAAAGTCTTCATAGACAAAATCAGAAAAAGGATGGACCAAAAGAAAATCATCTTTATTCTCTATAGTGTTGACATAGTGACTGAAAAGGGAAATCCCCTCAGCATACTATGGCCTTTTACAAAAATAGATAGAGCTGTACGAGTTTAAATTTTATAACCAAAGATATCTGAAACCGTGAAAATGAGTTGCAAAGGTCTGAGCTATATTATTCTCATGAGTAGATAATGTTTTAACAAAGACAAAATGCTATACAATGGAATTTTCATTATCTCATAAATATTGATACACAAGGGTTTTTTTGTGGGATGGGGGGGTAAATAAAAGATGGTGCTCAGCCTCTCATCTTATTCTTATGGGGTTTGGTGCCTTCCTAAAGGCACCTTGACATTAGGCTCAAATCATGACCCTATGGCTTCAAAAGCTCAAGCCGTTACGGATGAGCTACACAAACCGTGACAAGGATGCTAAATTTCAAAGTGACTGGAAGATTCTCATGGCGTAAATCATGGTTCTGGTAGTGCAGCAACAGGGAAAGACCAAGTACTTCCAAGTACAGTTTGGTCTATAAAGAAAACTTGGACATTTTAAAAAATGTATCAGACAAAACCATTTTGAATCATACCTCCATTTTATGTTCCTGTTGAAAAGTGGACGAGGATAGATCAAAAAATAATAAAAACACATTGATGCAAAAACAACCTAATCACTGGACGGGCTACCTTTAAATCATAACAAATCTCTACATGATGTATTTTTTATTTATGTATTACTATTTTACAATTTCCCTTAATCCAAACCTGCTTGTAATAATTGAATGCCAACATGCTCTCACATTTGCAATAAAATGTATAATAAAGTCTTACTGCAGCTGTGGGCCAAAGGCACAGCTGTGAGCAAAGTCCGAATTCGTACTACACACATAAAAGCAGAGACAAGACAGTGCACCAAATCTGAAAGAATGCTCCAACAGTGCATTTGCCACTCTGTGATGCCATACAAACCTCAACATTCAGTTCATGCATGCAATTAACACTTCACGTGGCATATTGATGACATATTGTGCAGTGGTGGTGAAAACAGAGCTTGAAAAGAGTGCCTGACACTAATTTTAAGTCAAGCATCCTTTTTTCACTTTTCAAGACGCACTTTAATTCATAAACTGAAAGGACAAAGCATTCCCAGAGAACAGCATTCCTATGATGAGCTCTCTTATTGCTAACATCAGCAAGCCTACAGGGAATGAACAAGGGGGAGGAAGTGCAGGAGGTTGAAGGATGGGAAATTAACTAACATATCATGAACTTAATAAAGCTAATGGCAGCTTCATGATGAATACTTGCCAACAGACAGTGTCTTCACTTAGCACTGGCAGTCTTTTCCTCAAAGCCTAATTTACTAAGATCCAAAATGCTGTAAGTGTGTTTCTGTACTCAAACGTTTCATGGGTGTGTTGCACATGACCTATGAAGATGCAATCTGCAAATGTACAACGATAGGTCCGTATTGTTTCAGTATTGTCCATAAAATGAGCTTGGCACATTCAAACGTTCATATACAGCTCTGCCATGCTTGATTGTGGAAAAAATATATCATGATAATCATTATATTATTAATATATTGAAATTACGATCAATATAAATGAATTTTCATATATAATAAAAAAATATATTTATTCTTCCAAAAGTCAACAATTCATAACTACCATCGCTGATACTTCAAACACAAAAATGTAAATGATCACACGAACAGTTTGCATGCATACTGTCTGTATTTATTTTAGCCTGAGACAAAGCTCACTTCTTTCTTAACTATTTTATTCTTATTTTCCCATATCCCAAACATGGAAATTCCGATAGATTTATGTGCATGTTTTTCCTTTGTCTTGTTACCAGCTCTCAATACTTCTCACAGCAAAAGTGTGATTTTTCTGCATGGTGCTCTAGCACTGGAGGATCAGTTAAAAATAGTGCACGTCAACAAACGAAAAGGTTAGCCAATTAAAAGTAATTGCCTGAGAAAGGAGTTGGATGTGATGGCTGTTCTTCTAGGAAAATAAAGTAAAGAAATAAATGACGTGTTTGCTACTGTCTAATATTGTAATCCATTTTCCCCTGAATTTGAACTCTTTATTTTGTCATCCGTATTTTTTTACTGTATGCTTAGCTTGAAAATAAATCATTAGAATGTTTTCCTTTTTTAATTCGTTAAATCTTTGGGGCTGTGCACAAGTTAACCGAAGCATCAATTGTCTTTACACTTCAATTGTAGTTCCACTTGACATGCCACTGTGTTCTCTTTCAAATGATGGACTGTAATTTAAACACACACCTGCTAGATTATTTATCTGGAAAATCTGTTACCTACATCAATTTGACCTTTGTTTGAGAGCCATAATTATAGAATATTTTACTTATTTAGTCTCAATGAGTGTCAAAATATTAGATGACTCTCACTGTGTCACAGAGTCCTGCTCCAGCAGTGCAAACAAGTACAAGTAGATTGCTGAAAGTGTTGTAAAAAAATTCATAACTGCATGATTGTTTTTATCTTCATAATGACAATTTAGACAGTTACTGCACCTCGTTACATGTTGCAAGTCGACCTAGTAAATTAAGTCCCATCACATTTACTGATGGGTTTTAGTAGCTCAAAATGTTGACTGTTCACGCAAATACAGTAAAACAAAGCAGAAAAACAAATGACTGTAGTTATAGTATACAAAAATTGTTTTCATCATAAAACACAAGTTCGAAAAACATAATTGAGAATTGTGCGTGTAAGGTGCATGCATCGTGAGGACAAAAAAAAAGCCATTTATTTTAATAAAATGATCTGGGTAATGGTCATCAGCAAATTTCAATCGGAACGTGTCCCTGAACCTATTTCAAATATATTTTTACATAAAGTAAATTAGATTGTTGGGATATTCTCATAATTTAGTTTTTTGACATATGAAAGCTTGCGCAATATGTTTTTTTTACCATGCGATGTAATTTCTAGCAATGACGTTTGAGAAAAAAAATCCAACTGTTGCTGAACAAAATTACACATGCACTAGGGTTTACCCCAAATACAAAGATATTACAAAATATATTGTATATTATTATTCTGAAAATTTGATGTGCTGAAAAAAGGGCAATCACAGTACATCAGCGCAAAAATATTGTCTAAAAAAGATTACTTGTATCTCTGAAATTGTTGAGCGGCGTAATAACAACACACGCACACACACACACACACACACACACACACACACACACACACACACACACAAAGTATCAAGATGAGACACACTTCCATATACGTATGTATTTTGCTTCCCTTGTACTTTTATCTTGGACTTTTTCATTTTGAACTTATCGCTTCTATTTTCCTGGCTTTAATACACAAAATGAAAGTCTGTGAGCCCACCTTGGCCACCATCTCACAATCCTGCTCCCTTCCAATTTGCTCACATCTCTATTTCACCTTTTTCTGATTGTCCTTTTTGTATTTTCTTCTGTGCGCATCTCCTGGACTCTCACATTGTTTGCAGCTCTCTTACTCTGGCTCAATCTGTCACTCATCTTTTTGTCTCCACCTGTTTTTACCCACTTCCAGTGGCCTAATACATTATTCACATCCTTTTCTTTCCTTATCCCCGTCTCCTTCAAATTTTGGGTGGCCGTGAGGAAATAATTTGACAGTCCAAGTCTGCCATTTATCCTCATTTGCTGTCAACCATCTGAGTGATTCCTATTGAGAATGATGGAGTGGGGTGGATGGTTTGGAAGGAAGGGGATGTGTTGGGTCAGAGAGCCGGAGGACACCTCATCTTTATCACTCTCCACCAGATGCCTTTTCACTGGTCTTCCTTTTAAACAGGTGAAATGAAGTGCCATCAACACACCCAAAAAATAAGACTTGCTCTGTATTTACAGAGTAGGATAGACGACTTTAAATCCAGCATGAATTTTTTTCCTCCCGTCTTCTTTCAAGTTATAAAGAGCAGAACTCTACCTTGACTGATTATTTGCAGGGCAAACGTGTTTGTGGCTGTTCAAATCGGAATTACGTGTTTGTTGCTGTTCAAGTTGGAAGGAAGGAAGGAAGGAAGGAAGGAAGGAAGGAAGGAAGGAAGGAAGGAAGGAAGGAAGGAAGGAAGGAAGGAAGGAAGGAAGGAAGGAAGGAAGGAAGGAAGGAAGGAAGGAAGGAAGGAAGGAAGGAAGGAAGGAAGGAAGGAAGGAAGGAACGAGCGCACACACACGCACACACACGCACACACACGCACACACACGCACACACGCACACACACGCACACACACGCACACACACGCACACAAGCTCACCTCTTCATCACCATGACCAGTGGCAGCCTTAGCGACACACCAATGCCAGAGCAGGGGCTTAATTTTCAGCATCTTGGACAACAACACGTTCAAGCGGAGTTCAAGTGCAAATGTTTGTCTATGGGTGTATGAAAACCTTCGTCCAAAGTTAGCTGTGTACTGCGATTTATGCCGCATTACACTAAAAACAGTTTAGTCAGAGCAATCATATATTTTCTTTTTTGTCATTTGCATGCTTCATCTAGAATGCTCGGCCAGATGGTGGAACATGATGGGTAATAGGAAATAGGCTCTGTTGTTGTAAATATGACACATGTGATTAACTCTTAGTTGACAAACAGCCTTCATTAAATCTACATTACCCAACTCAAAATATGCCTGATGTTCATACACACGATGTGAAAAGGTCAAATACGTATAAACGTTTTTCTATAAATACCTGGATTGTATTTACAAATAATTGCTTTCCGTTTCAAGAGATGAGATTCTTGCCTTGCAGTGTTTATCAGACCTGTTAGACAGTTTCAGTCTGTGTTTTCTATGGGAAAACGTACATCTGAGGTTAATTGAAGACTGAACTTTCTACAAGTATGAATGGAAGCGTGAATGTACCTTGTGTTTGGAAATACTATTACCGTGTTTTTCCATGTATAATGCGCCCCCGGTGTATAATACGCACCCTAAAAATGGCATGTTGATGCTGGAAAAAAAGCCTGTACCCATGTATAATACGCACCCAAATTTTGACTCTTACTTAAGTCCGTAAACGTAAAATCTTTGGGAACAACCGGATGTTATTCTGCCGGTCAGTATCACTGCGCATGCGCATGCACTCGATAGCAAAGAAATGTTTCGGATTTGTGTAGGGTACATTGTGACAGCAAACGAGCAGGTGATCGAGCAAGCGTCTGATACGAGAGCATTGTGTTCGTATGGAGCGTGTTTGAAGTGAACAGCAGAGAAGAAAGGAACAAGGCAAAGTGTTGTGAAATAAAATATTACCTGTAATACGCATTTAGGTAGAGAACTGAACTCTCGCTCTTTAAATAGCTGACGTGTCTTGCGCATCCGTTCTGCGCATAACTCTCGCTCTTTAAATAGCTGACGTGTCTTGCGCATCCGTTCTGCGCATCTGTAATGGCGGCCTCCGTATGATATCCGGTTGGCGATGGAGATTAAAAAACAAACAATATTTGACAATAACGCACCATCAAGGATTGCACCATCGCATCAAACGATGTGTGGTCAATTATGAATTTCACTGACTGTGTTGGGCAGGATGGCTGAATGCGATGCTCGATTGACAACAAACAAGAAGAAAGGTGTGATTTCAAGTTTTATTTCGAGGGAGATTTTCTTCAAAATTTGTTCTACCCATGCATAATGCGCACCCCAGATTTTATGACAATAAATTAGTTAAATTTTGCACATTATGCATGGAAAAACACGGTAATACTCAAAGTTTCACTGTTGAGTGTCGCGAGCTGATATATTTTGTCCTGGTTCTTTAGCTATAATGCCCACTATGCAAATAGTAATTACCAGGAGGCTCCCTCCTCAGTTTAACTATTTAATGTATGCCAGAAAAATCGATGCACAGCTGTGGAGCCTTCTCTGCGAGATTGCGGAAGAAGGTCTAACCCCCACCTCCAACGTCCCTATTCTTATAGTACTCTTGTCCGCTCTCCTGCAAGGGGGCAACTCTGCCTGGCCTATGTGATAATGTGTGACCTTGCAGTCTTTACAAAGATCAACTCCTACGTATGTGCAAAGTATGACAGAGAATGGAAAGCTAGTGAAAGCAAGCAAAAGGTCACAGCAAGATAAAGGCACAGCTCAAGCTACCTAGCTAATCACATGTGGCAAAGAGGCCTATTCTAACATCACCACCAAAGTCTTTTCTTTTTTTTTAAATATGGGACAGAAGGTTTTGTAGAGTATACTATTTGAATAAATGAATTAGATGGAGCAGCAGTGTGTCTACCTTATGTTCATCAGACAAAGAACCAGAGTTCAAGATTCTCAATAAATATGCAATCCTGTGAAATTGGCCTTTTTCCTGCTGGTTTGTGCTCAGTGAAGACCACCATTACATTTAACTGGCGTTTAACTGCGAGAGCGACTTTTTCCCCTCGCCGACACACTCTTGCTTTTATGCAATATGCTCTGCATCGCCACACAAAACTCCTGTTTGCAAGAAAAAAATATGTGCAAAGCAAATTTTGCACCAATGTCAGCATATTTGCCTGGCAGGAAAGATTTGAGATACTATATGGCCACAGAATGTTTTTTAAGATACAATGTTTTGAGTTTGTTGAAAAGTGATAGCGTTTGAACAGAATATTATCTTTGGATGCCAGCATATCATTTTAGATTTTGTCATGCCTCAAGATTTATAAAATTGTAGAAAAACCGAGGAGCCATATGTGCTACAGGTTAGAGACCAGTAGAGCATACAAGACCTGAAGGTGAGCTGTTTAACATCGCTGTGTTATTGGGGTGCTATTCTCTTACCCAGTTTGTAACAAGTATAGTTGTCGCTCCATGGTCGAAGTTGCAGTCCCTCTAGGACAGGGCCTTTTGTCCATTGCCAAAGATGGTGGGGTAGCCAAACAAACAAAGAGACCATGGTCACACTGCAGAGACAACTGTAGTCAAGGCACTTGTTCCCTACGCTCATTAAACTCAACTCAAGATGCTTCTCTTTGCTCTCAATTGCTCCTACACAGCCATGCACCACTTCACAAACACACACTTGTGCACTTATCTCTCAGGCAGCCTGTCAATTCCTCACACATGCACACTCCAACCGCAATTGGCTGATAAGAAAATTCTGTATGTGAGAGGCCTCCGTGCATTTCATTGGTCCATTGTGATGCGTTTGGTAATTTCATTGGTCAGATGAGACAAGGCTATGGGTAAATCTATTGGTGGATTAGAATGACCCTCATTTGTAAAGATTTAGAAATAAATCTCATTATAATAAAAGCTACAGGCCTTCTGCAGGAAATAGAATATGATAACTGCTTAAGGTATCAGAGTGTTAAAATATCGTGTGGTATAATAACTTCCCACATGGCCACACATATCATTGGTATTTGTGTTCTCATTCCATGGTCATTATGATGAAAGACTACAACTTAAGTCTTACCCTAATACATTTAAATACAACCTCCTACTGTGCAAAGCAATCCCTTAGTAAAGCAACATTTCATCAATGTGTCTACGAACAAATCAAAGATCAAATCAATTTTTATTTGCTAAGTTTGACCATGCCAAACAAGGAATTTGACTCCGGTACATCTCGTTCTCTGTACAACATTTTGGGAGCTAACAACATTCAGGACAACATGTACTAAAATTGACAATTATTCTCAAACATCCCCTGATCTTAAACTCCCAGGAGGGCAAGGAAAAACTCAAAACTCATACTAGGGGAAATGAGAAACCTTGAGAAGAGACCACATATGGGAGGATCCATCTTCCAGGCTGCAATGGATGCAGATAGGACACATAGTCCAAATAATATAGACAATTCAAAGATGAAGTGTCGAGAGCAGGATGTTATTGCACAGCAATGGCGCCCGTCTCAAGGTTAAAACAGGGTCGGATGCACTCAGTTTAACCCAGTGAGATGAATAAAAAATAATAATTGCAATCAGTAAACAAGAAGCATCCTGTCATTTTCGACAAACACATGCACACACGCACACACAAATAAAGATGTTTCCCTCTTCTGCTCACATGAACAGCCATGCATGAAATCAACCACAAATCTGCAAGTCATCCATTAGATTAGAAAAGGTGACTTTTGTCACAATGTGACATCTAATTACTCAAAAGACCCTTCAAGTGTCTGAGTGAAAAAGTTAGTTTAAGTTTATATTTCTTTCTTTCTTTCTTTCTTTCTTTCTTTCTTTCTGGCCGCCCATCTCTCTCTCTCTCTCTCTCTCTCTCTCTCTCTCTCTCTCTCTCTCTCTCTCTCTCTCTCTCTCTCTCTCTCTCTCTCTCTCTCTCTCTCTCTCTCTCTCTCTCCCTCTCCCTCTCCCTCTCCCTCTCCCTCTGGTCGCAGCCGTCTGTCTGTCTGTCTGTCTGTCTGTCTGTCTGTCTGTCTGTCTGTCTGTCTGTCTGTCTGTCTGTCTGTCTGTCTGTCTGTCTGTCTGTCTGTCTGTCTGTCTGTCTGTCTGTCTGTCTGTCTGTCTATCTATCTATCTATCTATCTATCTATCTATCTATCTATCTATCTATCTATCTATCTATCTATCTATCTATCTATCTATCTATCTATCTAATCTACCAAATAGAGTACAAGTACAATTTGTTAGCTACTACACCACACAGCACTGTTCTGAGATGTTACAATTGCATTCAAAAAAGAGGAGCTTGTCGTAGCCCCTTTTCTCCCAGACTTTGCTTTCATCAGGAACTGCGACAGAGAGAGTAGATGTGATGAGGATGTTATTAGATGCTTTGTTGGAGGAAATGGTGGTGCAGGACAGAAAATCTCAGAGGGATTGAATCCTGATCATTGCACCGAAGGTAAAGCTGGGTTCTAACACACGGGCAATAAAGAGTAGAAGTGCAATCAGCAGGAAGCTAGCTTTGTTATTGTATTGAAAATGCAATAAAGATGATGTTATTGTTGCACTAATTAACTTATTTTACTGACTAACAGATGATGATATTTTATATCAATCTTGAAGAAGCAATAAGGAAGAATAACAGAATATCATTTGCATCAATTTAATCATCCTGATCTTCCTGGTTATATTTGAGAAAACAGAGTTTTGAAATATATTAAGTAGGCTTACATGATTATAAATCCAACTAAGCAATAATTAGGCTGCATCTCTGTTATCACTCATTATCTGCAAATGTAGCAGACTTTCCATTTTTAGTATAATCCACATTGCATACTACAGGAACATGTAAACAAAAACTACAGATTTAGAAAAAGCATGAACCAGTGCGTATTTCATGTGTTTAGGCACAGAACTTAAGGTGGGATCTTTCCTTTTTATACATATCGACAAACTCATCTCCTGAAATGTATTATTCTTTCTCTTGTTCACTGGTTACATTTTTTCAACAGGATGCATCTAAAACAAAAAATATACATAACCAACAGAGAAAATGGGATTTATAACCGGATTGAACAGGTCTGCCTGAGGCAAAATTAGATCTTTAGTGCATCCAGATTCAAACAATATGGCTCTTGTGTAGTCTGAATATTCACAAACCCTATGATATCAGGTTTTTGCGAGAGGGATTGAAACCACATTCGGATGGAAGTTTCATATCCAATTGGGAACAAAACCCAATGCGCCATTCAAAATGTTGAAATTGAAAACAGCAATCCCCGAACAGAGGAGGAACGGCATTGCCTTATCGCTATGTGAGGAGTGTCATACAAGTGAAGCTCGACAGTACGTATGTATCGCAGCAAGTCCATTAATGAAAACATTTCACGTGTTGCCGGCTTGCCTCTGTTGCAAATATTTGACGTTGAGCATTTTGCATGCTGGACGACGCTTCCGTTCTGAAGTTGTTGCTGCAGCAACCTGTCAAATGGGTCACTGATGTGACCCAGTCTGGGGGCCAAATCCAATTTGGACACTTGCTAAAAACTTCTAGTCCTAAGAATCAGATTTGAGGAGGAATCTGAGTTGAACCAGATATGCCTGCAGTCTGAGTGTGAGAAAATGACTGGTAGGCACTACAACATCCCCTCCCTAAGTGTTGTATCATATCTCTTTCCCGTCCTGTCATAATTCTTCCTCTTTCACACTGTCCCTTCTCTGTGTGATGAGGCCAGCCCTTCCATGGTGATGAGGCAGACAGAGAGTGATTAAAGTGGGAACTGAACCGGTGGGAAAACTGACCTCAATCAGAGCCATTCTACCAAGAGGACATACGCCTTCTTTTTTTGTCGCTTCATCCATTGCTCCAACTCACTATATCCCAAACTATCATCCCTAATCCTTTATTCTTCCTGACCCGCTCCGTCACCATGTCAGCGATCCCCATCTCTCATCTCCCCTGTCTCGGTTTCCGCTCTCATTTCTCATCTTTCCATATCCACTCTTGGTGATCACTGGCAATTCATCATCATTGCCTCTATTGTTGTGTGATGCTAATCTGCGCTTCTCTGGAGCTTTTCAGTTTGCTATCAGCTGTGTTACAAATCTTGCACGAGGAAGAAGAAAAGAAAATCAGTTTATAAGGAAATGGCACTAACAAGGTCGACTCTGAAATGCTAGCACTCGGAGATAGTAACAGTAAGGGTGCAAAAGGCAATTTTAGAGTTTCACATTTTATTTTGTGCTTGTTTTGTTTATTCTATGTCTGTTCCATTGCAACGCTCTAATACTTTCCTTCCAATTGGTGCACCCCAAAGGACTGCTGCTTTGTTGTCGATCTAACCAGTTATTTTTTATAGCACTTACTCTGTTCAGGGTCACGGGGTGCTTCTGGTAAAAACTGGACTACAACCTGAACTAATCAACAGTCAATCACAGAGAGAACATAAGTAGACAGAAATAATCAATTGTGTTGCTTTTCTTTTCTTCCTTTGTGTTGCAGTTGTTAGGGAAATTAGAAGAGAAATCACATCAGACAGTACAGACGGTAAGTGGAAGTCATGTCATTTTGGAGTTTAGTTTCAAAATGATGACAGGAGACTGGCTGTGAAAAAATGCTAAATCTTAGTGCATGTCCATGTTTTTTTCTCACAATTAATCTACTTCTAACTCTTTTGGAGATCAGGATTTAGTATGAAATAGTCTCTGATTGAGGCAATTTATCAAATGCAATAGTCTTTGATGATGATGAAGATTAAAATATGAAAAGCTTTCCTACCATGTCCTTGAGATAAATGTCACCCATACCATGGATACCAGGATGTGTTGTAATAACAATGTTAAATGAACATAATTCTGTTTCTGTTTTGCAAATATCGGTGTGCAGGAACACTGTCAGCTTTTGCTTTGTTTCTGCAACAGCAATGTGACATATATATTTTTATTTTATTTCAGCCACCACTGTCTATATGAGCCTGTGAGGTGTGCATTTGTGTCTTTTCTGATTGTAATTTCCAATGAAGTTACAAGTGGATAATTAGGCCTCAATTTTTCCATTTAAAATATATTAAACAACAAAGACATATTCAACACTGTTATTTCCCTGGGCCAGTGAATATCCTGACGGGGAATTATTCTTTTGTTTACTGTTATCTTTTGCACTACACTATTTTGTCAGACAGCAATAATCACAAGACTTTTCGCACAGTGGACAGAGGAGGTGCGATAAAGCACACCTTCCCTCTACATTATATTTCACTTCATAATTAAGCAGATATGCATAATATAATTATTATGACTGAAAATGCTGTTATGGTCCCACGAGAGCTCTCAATTTCCTGGTGATAACCAGTGCAATGCAATCTTATTATATTTATGCTCATTAGATTATATGAAATATTGAATTACTCAGGCACCAGAGGCATTTTAGTATCTCTGCTGAGCCGGAAGTGATGCAATCACACTGGCCCCATTTCCAATGATATTTAAATCCTTTTCTGCGTGGATGGTCTAGCCAATTGGCAAGCAACTCTTTCTCCATGCGTGATTTTTTTTTTTTGTTAAGCATGTTTGTGTGAATGCATACTAAATAGGTGGGAGATGCCGTTGAGCTATTTGATGTGATTTGAGAAGATGTGTACTGTGTATGTGTGTGGTAACCCTGCAGTGTTTAATCCACAGTCTGCACAGTCTACTGGGTGCCAATAATCTTATTTTTCTCAAACAATCAAGCTATTTTTCTTCCCCAACAATTTCATATGATTGCAGCAAGTTCTAAATGCTGACACGTCAATAAAAATATTCCCTAATTGTCATTAATGAAAATTGCATTCAACCCTTTGACTTTCACTCATTTACTCATTTTACACAAATTTGCATCGACAAATAATTTCAACGGCTGACTTTATGTGGATTATGTGGAGTACACCGCATCTACTTTTTCTTGAGAATGTCCACATGGTTTTGGTGCGTGGAAATCATACTCTAGTGCCTTCAAACCAGGCCAACTATATTCCGTTGCATTGCTGTCAAAAAATAATCAATTGCTTTCGCAGTGTGTTGTATTTATCTGCATAGTTTCGGGCTCAGCTATCAGTTATGTAGATATATAGCATCTGGCTGAATCTGAGCAGGGAGTAGATTTTTGGTAGAGATTAAATGGGAGCTGCCCTTGGGCACAGCAGCCACGCCACCATCCCTAAAGGAGGCCAGGCACCACAGGCATGTCAGCCCTAATTTAGTGACAAGATCCGCCACGGGTGTAACATGTACTTTCCACATTTACCATGTGCCAGGTCAACCTTTTGAAAGTGATTCTAGTCACTAGTCATTCCTTTTTCCTGTGGTGCATATGCTACGGTGCACCTCCAATTTATTTTGAATTGCCTTTCTCCCCACCATGATCCTGTCATGCTTGCTGCCATGATACACCTCTTCAAACCATTGATTAGTCAAAGGGCAGCTTTTGTTTCCTAACACAGCAGACGCACAGCAGCCACTTAACTGTATCTGGTACATCAATCTCTCTGTGAATGCTTTCATTGACTCAATGCTCAGACTGCCAAACGCTTCATATCATTCATTCACTGTACTCGCCACACTATGATCTTTTGCTTGTCACATTCTCTCAATATCCATGCTGCAATGTGATCCTAAGGAGATTGACTTTGCTCCTTTTGTCTGACTACAAATTTGTCATGCTGCCCAGGGCATTCAAGCACATGGCCATTGTGCATCTGATTTCCTTGCTGTTGGCCCTGTCTTTTGCCAGACATTTCACTCTATCCACCCCCTTCGGTGGTGTTCCTCTAACAATAATTTAGTTGACTTTGTCGTTGTCTTTCGTGGAAACAGTCATGATGTGGTTGCGTGAATACAAGACCGTAAAAATGCTGTTACTATACAAATATTTCTGGACATAGCGATGGTGGAAAGAGTACTTGGATAGGAATTTTGTGCATCTGTTATTGGTTTGAATATTAATTGAACATATTTTAAAATGGAAACAAATATTGGTGCCAGGCTTTGATTTTCCCCCTTTCTCTGTCATGTATTTTTAGCTACACAATTGATCAATGCATCTAGACCAGGGGTGCCCAATACGTCGATCGCGATCGACCAGCCACTATTGGTCGATCGCGTGTTATTAAAATGTTTTCATTTTTTTTCGCACTTGACGCGTGTACAAACAACGGCGCTAAGAACACAACACAAACACGCTAGCTCGCGAGTTCCTTCCAATTGTCAGAACCCTGTTTTTTCTCTTAAACTTAAGAAAGAGTATAAAAAGGAATGGGAGTGGGACAGCTGGCCATAGTAAGAAGTATCACTTTCATAGGGAATGGGAGTCTGACTTTTTTTTCACGATGACACATATACATATACATATATATATATATATATATATACATATATATATATATATTTTTTTAGTGGGTAGATCTTTGTGACTTGGTCATTTCAAAAGTAGCTCGCGAGCTGAAAAAGTTTGGGCACCCCTGATCTAGACACTACAGTTAAAAGTAAAGATTCCTGTCCATTGTCTCACTGAAGGGCGGATTAGAGTGCCAATCAATGGGATGGGCCCACAGCTAAATTTGTCTTTCAGCATTTATTGTGAATAATGGATGATCAAATGCAATTGGAAAGGACAAAGCTTACATATGAAGCGTACGGCATGTAAAAGCTATGATTAACACTCGGATCCTAGCATATATGCTCCCCAACCCCTCCTCCTCATACGCATATACTGCATCAGTGGAAGACCGCAGAGTTTTTAATGTTTATTATTGTGTTTATGACAATTCCGCTTAAGGGGATCAGTTACTGCATCAGGACTTTCCTAAATCAAAGCTTTTCCACTTATCAAATGCATACCTCTTGAGATATTCGTTCCACTGAGCACTGCTTCCTATTATAATTTTATCATGAACATCTGCTTCCTTGCTTGGCACGGATGAAGATGGTTTTTAAGCATTTCTTTGTGGTGAAAGAAATGTAATTTCAGAGTATTACTCATACATGCAGGTAATGCATTTTTTAATTACTTTTAACTTGCGTATTTTCCGCACTATAAGGCGCACCGGATTATAAGGCGCACCTTCAATGAATGGCCCAATTTAAAACTTTGTGCATATATAAGGCGCACCTTCAATGAATGGCCCATTTTAAAACTTTGTCCATATATAAAATATATACATTTGGCCCGCGGGCCGGACTTTGGACACGCCTGCTGTAGTGGCTCAATATTGGTCCATATTTAAGGCGCACCTGATTATAAGGCGCACTGTCGGTTTTTGAGAAGATTGGAGGTTTTTAGGTGCACCTTATAGTGCGGAAAATACGGTAGATTCACTCTCCTATGCACTATTACACTTACATATTGGAATATATTTTTTTCCTAATCACTCAACCAATCATTACCACAGCTAATCATATCATACAAATGGGTGCATGTTAATTACTCCACTTGAAGGTAATCACTGTTAATGAGAAAATGTGCCCATTGAAGACCTTCTTTCCCAAAGTCTTGCGCTACGTTAGTTTTAAGAGTATAATTATAAAAGAAAAACAGTACAAACATTGTTTTCATCCAAATACATGTTGTCCAAACATCAAATGTCAAAAGGCAGAAAATTCATTACACATTGAACCTGTAGCATGTACAAAAGTAAAAGTTTCATTTCAAATTTGACGTAGCTACAACGACAGATGGCAATTTCTAATTGCTAGTTAGACACAAATGTTACGTTTTAAATTTGAAATTCGGACTTTTCGGTAAAATGTGAAAATACATTTCAGCTCTATCGTGTTAATTTGTTCAAATGATGTCTGTCAAGATTTACATGAATCACCTAAGAAAGGAAATTCGACTTCCTAAAAATGTCTAATTGTATAAATTGACATATGTACAGTATGCTAAATATTCACCAAGTGCAAAAACAAAACATAATGCATACTTAGACACTGGCCCTCCATGTAATGGTAAATCCTTGATCCACACGGACTGAAATTGCAGTTGCATCTATAATCAGCTCCTGTAGATGAAGGACAATTAAAAACGTGTGTAATATGACAATAATTGTGCAATTTTAGTTGGTGTAAACTATGGGCTGCAAAACACATCATATTGTTATAACTCACTGAGAAGCATGAATACACTAACATAAAATATAAATTTTGCTGTCATATATCATTTATTCCATTGCCAGCTTGTTTTTTTGAACAAACTCCCCTGAAATGCCCTAAACTCATTTGGTAGGAGTTCTGATGGTTACATCATTGACATAAAGCTTAATTGTCTCTGTTCTTTGTCCTTGGAACAAATTCAAACCCTGTTTTTGGTAAACAAGTGTGCTGGAGCCAAACATTGACCTTGACTTGACACTGTCTGGAACTAACATGGGGGGGGCATGAAAAAACACAGAGCAAAACTGCAGTTTATTATTCTCAGTGACTTTGAAAACAAATGCCACCTCCTTCGCGAGTCATGCCTCATGTTTATCATGTTTGCGCAGAAATCAGTAAGCGACTTCCTTTCAACCCAGAGACATGTAAATTAGATGAATTAAACATTATAATAAAAATCTTGCCATGAAATTCACTGTGAACATATTCAATCAGTTTTGTTAGACATGTTCAGGCTGAGACAGTTAATTTTAGTTTTAATTGTATGAAATTAGTTTGAAACCACAAATTGAATTTGGATATCAAAGTAAATATGTTTTTTGTCAGAATAATCAAACTGGATTGATGTTTGAATTCAGTCAGTCATGACGTTTATATCCTAATCTGTGCTGTTAGTGTTTTTCCTTTTTACTTCTCTTTGTATTAAATACAATAAATTTGGAATGTTACTAAAATGTAATATGTATATAACTAAAAGTGTATTTTAGAAAAATACTCACCTGAGCATCAGCATTATACTGAGGTGTCAGAGGATGTACTGTTTCAGTCACATCCGTAAGAGTCACCTCTGTGATAGTCGTGCTGATCCCCCAGACTTTCACTATGCCAAGGATCAAATGGTCGGCTTCAAACAAGCCGCTGTGGAGAATTCTACCTGACAAAGTGTTCTAAAGTGAAAAGAAAGAATGATAATGAAGAGAAAATGAGTATTGTATGATGTTTAGATGTTAATTAAGAGTTAACCAAGGTTGTTGGAAAGCGTGATTTGCCATTGGACACAAAGTCTGCACGTAGTTCATTTGTTCAAGTTGTTTGATGGGGTAACGTTAGCCTGGGACCTTAAAGAAGGACAAGACTGATCTAAAACAGAAGGACTAAATAAACAGAATAATCACCCAGAGCATGAAGTAAAAAGACTGATAACCACTAACATAGTCTCTCCCCATATATGACTCATCTGGACAAAGTTCCAGACAGAGAGAAGCTTGTGAAGCACCAGGTCACACACTATCCTGTCTAAGCCAAATAACTGCAACGTTATCACATTTTAAAGTTTGATAACTTCTACCAACATTGATGTCTGAGTATAGTAGCATACTGGTGTTCATAAGGATGTTAAGGTTGGCAATATTTTGTGTCACTCTCCTAAATGAACTCTGCCACTACAAGTGATAATGCAACATAATTATTATGGGCACTTTTTGTAGTGGCTTTTTGCTCCAAATGATTGGTATACGAATGCTCATTGATATACTTTGAATGTGGTGAACTTTTGAGACTTCCAGTGCACGTGCGCACTACTTACAAAATGCTCGTGTCATTCTTTGATCTTTAGGCTATTTTAACAAAAACATTTATTATAAGAAACAATTATGAACTAGCTAACTAGTGTGAAAAGAAATGCATCATACTTCTCATTTAAAATATAATGTAATGTTCTATAATCACAAAACGTCTGCGGCCAAAACGTATAAAACCATAGGCCAGAGCACAGACGTTCAAATGTGGGAATACACACACGCGCACACACACAAACACTCACACACGCACAAATGGCATGTGATGTGCTAATCTGCAAGGCAGCTTTGGCCTTGTTGCCCAACTTTCCTCATCTCCTCACATCTGCCCGTTCATGCTCACATGCGCGCAAACACATACACACACTCATTCTTTCTTTCTCTTCCTCCTCCCCTTGGCTGACAGTGTGCCTGCTTTATCGCTGTGTGAAATTGCTTTGGAATGAGCCTGATGGTAGGCAGAGGACAGCCACAGATGTTTGGCTCCGGTCGCTGTATGTGTGTGTATTCAGTGCGTGCGGGTCTGTATGTTTGTGTACGTCGAGCTGTGAATGTTTGAGATTAAATGTATGCTTATTAATGTGTGTCCGTGTGTGATAGTGTGTCTTTGCTTAGATGAAAAGAGGATGGGGCTGGGTTAGTAGCATAAATCCAAGTGATCAGTGGGTTTGTGACACTTCAAACTTAAAAGGGGTGTGGTGAACACACTTGTATTCATCTAAGCAACAACATGCACTTCCAACTCACAAAACAAATGTAGGGGGCAAATTTATATCGAACAATACTGGCTTTAATATTTTTTATTCAATGATGATTTATTGCTGTTTTTGCCATACAGCCTAAAGTAAAGAATAAGTTAATAGAATTCTGGGCTAATTTTGGTACCAAATTACTGTCTGCTTCAGTAGATTCACTGCAGAAGAACAAAAACACCAGACAGATTAAGATAGGAGGCAGCAAACATATTTCAGTAACAATTGCAAATAAAACAAAGAAATCTTGTTATGAATGTTAATAAATTAAAATCTCAGGACCATGAGCTATGAGTTTAATGTGTTCCATGACCAAGCTTGTAACCCAATTTATTTTGATTTTTAATTTTAAATCAATACTCGCCATAGAAACAAATTGAAAATTGAAATATTATCAACCCGTTCCAATTGCCACCAAAACTCCAAATTGTATTTTGCTGCATGTTTTACTGAAGAAAAAATGAACTGATGAATAAAAGAAAAATCATAGTAATGACAATGAAAGAGAATGGAATTAAGTGTTTTTATGAGTGTGATATACGTATGTTGCCTCTTATCACAATCAACCCCATTGAGTTCAACAGATAGGTGAATTTCCTTATAGTGGAAACGAAATCTTACTCCCAATCCCTCTAAAAATGAAAATAACGAACAATTATGCTTTGTTATTGCTTCAGTGGAAAGCAGAACAAACTCATTATGTAACTGTTTTTAACATTCTGTTCCCATGATGAATTGATCCTAAATGACTTCTCCGCCAGTCCTTTTGGACATTATACACAGAAAAACATTTTATCCCTGCATCATCATTATGTACTGCTGCAGTGGTGACAAGTTAATGTAATAAAAGGAGCATAACTCAATGCCCATTATGAACAGGCAGCATAAATAAGTCATCCTTCCTGGGATTGGTGCTTCACAGTATTTTTTGAAGAGGTAAACGATATTAACTTTCAAAGAAATTGCACAAATTCTGTTCTACAGTTTGGACAAATTATTACCTGCAAAGGTGACCTGAAACCTTTCATATTCACCATCCAATGAAAATCAATGAGTTTAAACTATTGCTGCATTAATAACAATAGTGACGATAAAGGAATGAAAAGACGTGGCATTTAGTCAGAGTCTGAACTCACCGATTTCACAGCATATGAGGTCAGTAGATATTGTCTTTTTTCAACCGTGTCTGAGGGGAGAAAAATAATTAAGTATGAATTATTGAAATACAAACCACCCCAAACAGAAGTATGATCTAAAAACATTATAAATGTACTACATATACGGTACTTAATCAGATTCTGAAAAGTTTATTTATTCCTGTGAGGTGATTACAGTAAGATTTACACGTTAAATTGGCCCAAGTTTAAAATATAAATACATCAAAAAAGAGTATTACATACATACATCATTAAAACAAAATACATTGTTTGGAACAATTACCATATTATTAAATGAGCCAAATTGAACTTATATGTAAATGATGTGGCAGGCAAAAATGCTCAAATACCCAAACCAAACATCTGGGGATGAGAGGCAAGAGTCAATTATCATTGGCAATTAATTGATAAAGTAACACATAAAATGTGTAGAAATATTTTGATGGTAAGAAGTTGCTCATTGTTTTTTTTTTTTTAAACCACAGAATCTAATGTGTAACATCTAGACTTTTGCTCACGTTCAAGCATTGCCATCTCATACATAATAAAACTTGTCATCGCTCAGTATAAGTCAATGTCGTCTTTTTTACTAATTTGTTTTTAGATTCAACTGAGCAGTACATTTTTTTATTTTATGCAAAGTTTAACATTAAACATCACACTTTTGTGTGTATTCTCCAATACATGGTAATAACAGTTGTTGCTTAAATGTGTAAATGGCTTTGTAGTTTGGCTGGGTCAAATAACTCATGAATTACAGTTTATTCATAGAGCAGTTTGAAGAATGAGTAAGTAAATACTGTTGCACCGCTTTATGAGAGCAGAGCAAATATTAGTACCACAAACTTGTAGATGTGTTGTGGATTGAGATGCAGAATTGCTGACCATGATAAACATTTGTGAGTCCATTTGAGTGTCAGTTAAATGCATTGCTAATATTGAAACTCAAACAAAACACAGGTAATATGTCACTTCAGTGAGCGGAAAAGCAAACACGACAAATTAGGCCGGACATTGAATGAGGAGGGAGGAAGGAGAGGAACCGACACGGGAAATGAATTCATTATTATCTATTATTCCCCGTTTTTGCAAACCATCTTTTGTCACAGTGTTGTAAAGGCATCGCATATTTACATATCTGGGAGTGTTCCAGTTAGTGGGAACCATATGCGGCGAAACAACTTGTTGAGTGGCGGGCACATCCAACAAAGAGGGCTGTTTTATAGTGTGCCATATGTGTGTGTTTTTTTTTTTTTTTGGTTCCTGGATACAAGGAGTTTATTGAATACCCCAAAATGTATTGTTTTTCAAAATGTCTACAGCCTTTAGTATTTGTCAGAACTAACAGAAAAGTAACTCTAAATGTCATTTGATACACCCCCATTGTAGCTGCCTGTAATTGAACATTTGGAAACAGCAATGTTCTCATAGGTGACCTTTTACTCACCTATTCCATCACCGTCATCCCAGAAGAACAATCCTTGAGCAGTCCCATTGTCACTTAGGGCAACGATCAGTCCCAAAGGATTCTTTCGGCTAAAAGAAAAGTGCTGGTAAGGGTTGCAGCAGTGAAGGGCACCTGCTATATTTATATCATTGCTGGCAGGGACCCACCTGATCTTTACTGCGCTCAATCACACAAAACCCTCTATCTAATTTATTGCCTTTCTCAAGCTTTCTTTAACCATCCAAGCCATTCACCCTACCCTGAGTTGGGAATAAGTTGTAAACTATTTTATTGATCATATAGCAGGCATGCAATTTCTTGGAAAGGCCTTATTCTATTCATAATTCTATGTTCTTGACAACATTCATTCTGATTAATCTATTGTGCATTTTATAGTGTAATCTTGCCATTAACAAAATGTCCAGTGGTGATTGACAAAAACCTCTATTGCCATCGCGCTTGCCTGAGGCGTATTGTTGAGCTGTCATTTGTTTTTACCTGTAGTATGTTGTGTTCTCTGGTTTTTGCCAAGGTAAGATGTATCCTCCTCTGATGTGTAGATTGATATGGTCCATTGGTGTGTTCATCCAGACCTTTTTGCCACGCACTTTGACATCTTTGGCCTAAATCAAAGGGTGATCATGGCAGCTCATTAACTTTATGTCAGCTTGACACTTTGTAAAATAATGACCGATAAGACCAAAAAGGCATTGCAACGGAGGTGGCATCCGCATCAGTTTCAGTGGCTAGCAGCAGGAGGACATCATAATTTCTTTACTCTTCAGTCTATTATTTTGCATCATACTCTTAAGTGAACATTACGCCTCACCATTAAAGCTGGTTATTCAGTTGTTTAGCTGCTTTTGTTTAATTGTATTATTAGAGTGAGGAAATGGCTTAAACTTTTATGCTGTCACATATTGATGGCGCTTTCTGATAATTATAGCCATGGAATAAATTTGGTGATAAAATGATTTCATGTTAAATTGAAGTTGTAATCTGCTGATACCAACAGCTCATAAAAATAACACTGAAGGATTGAATTTAAAAGTGCTTTGCTAGAAATGTGTTTTGATTTGTATTTCTGATGAGCTATTACAGTATACATATATTTTGCAATTCAGTAACAAATGCTGTAATGTCAATGTGTGATGTCCAAGTGGCTAAATCTCTGGACTCACCGTATGATAATCATACCAGCGTGCATCAGGAACATAGGCTTCAACTTGTGTAGCTCCCTGCCAATCACAAAGCCTGGTAAGTATTTGAGAAAATTACACAATAATACCAATGTTTGTGCAAGCGCACCGGATCAAGGGCCGGAGTGATAAGAAGAGCAGGTCCCCAGAGAAATTGTTTGTGAATATCCCAAGTAGTTCTCTCCTTCGTAAACCTGTGACAGATCGGCACATTTTGTTAAATACGACAAAAGAAAAGACTTAAAGATTTCACATCTGTAGGTTATTTTAGAGTTGAGTAACCAACCGGTTTAACAATGCAAATGCAGCACTTGTCTGAGATTTAGAGGTCAGATTCATCAACATAAAACTAATTCAGTTCAAATGTATCCTATTTATTCATCCGTTTTTTTTATTTTACTTACTCATGCAAAAGTGGTCTGACAACCGTGTTTCCTTCTGTATGAGCCTCATACATGAGTGTGTACAGGTATGGCAGAAGTGTGTAACGAATGTTCAGGACTTTCCGAGATGCCTCTGCAAAAGTGGAGTTCCAGGCAACAGGATCTTGTCTCTGAAAACAAAATGTGTTTATGAAATAATTATTCACTAACAAATGTATGCATGCTATATTTTTTTAGTTTTTTCCTTCCATTTACTATGAAATGAAGACAGTGAACTAGTATTAATACAATTCAGATAGTTCTATTAAAACCACCAGAAAAGGGATGTCTGCATGAGAAACCTTAATCCCAAAAAATGGTGGTGACCTAAAGATGAAAAACTGTCAAGGCCAATGAGGGATTGTTGAATTCCTAAATTCCCACCGCGTATAAAAAGCTGTGCCCGATGTTGCTTTTCTTCCTGCTTCTTTTCTAGATGGTGCATAGCCAGTTTGCTCTTTTCCCTAAAGTTTTTGATTCCAAGCTAAAAAACACAGACTTGGGTAATCATCCTCTAGATGTTTTCCCATTTGCAAGCCATTACAAAACCACTGGAATAATGGCATTTGTGTTGGGAGAGGAGGTGATGCGCAGTGGTGCTCAGATCACCTTGAGAATTCAATTAAGTCCCCACCCACAATACATACGCACACACTCACACACAAACTGTCCCGTCGAGTACTTCAGACTCTATTGCAGAGAAATTTTGTCTCATGGGATCGATCCCTGGACGGGCCTTATTGGATTTCTTAGATGTGTTCCAAAGCTCTTAAAGGTCACTGCAAGAATGAATGCCACCAACACAACAACACCGAAACAGTGTATCTTTTTGGAGATGTATGTGTCTGTGTGCGTGCGTGCGTGCGTGCGTGTGTGTGTGCACGTGCATACCTTTGTATTTTTTGCAAAAATTTGGCTCACTCCAAGAGAACAAGTACAAGAAAATATTCAGGTTTTCAACTTTTTACTGAGCACAGGTACTTAGGAGTGATTACAGTATTCAAATTCAGTGGAACACAAATGATCCACCCCAAACCAGTCAGAGGAGTTGTTGGACTGACAACTTGTTCAGATTTTGAAACACATTATACGCAGCAAAACAAACAAATGCTCTGAATTTTGTTTTGAACTTAAAGGTGTATTCTTTCATTTCATCATCAAAAATAATGATTACAACCTGAACCTCAGCTAGCTCCTCATGCAGTATTGCAAAATATGTATCTCCATGTCAAAAAAATGCAAGTTATGGTTTGAAGGTGGAGTGATATTTCTCCGTCATAGTAAACTAAGCTTTAATCATTCCGCTCGAAGTTTACTCACCGGGTTGCCCTTGCCGTTATGGTTTCGTGAATATGGATAGAAGGCACCCAGCTGCATCCAGCGAAGGCACATCTCATACTTAGCTGTATTGAAGAACCCGCATATGTCTGCCCCAGTCTGAAAGTGAAGTCCGATGAAAGAAAAGAAGAGACAACAGTGAAAATAGGGTTGCTGGATTACAATCTCGGCTCAGGCTGAGTTTCATTGTTCTCCCAGTGCTTGTGTCAATTTCTTTGGGTACTTTGGCTTCCTTTCACAATCTAAATGCATGCATAATATGCTGCGTTTACACTAAACTCCTGGCAGCCATGACAGCCCACAACAAGATGAAAATAAGAGAAGAGGATGGCCAAATGTGATTGATATGGTTGGAAGTGAGACAGTGGACATTCATGGTGCAGATGATGAACCGAGTCGGTCGTAATAAGGCACGTTTTCTTTCATTTAAGGGTTCAAACAGTTGGATAGAAATTCATCAGACGTTCACAAACGTTTGCAACCTTTAACAAAAATAAACCATTTGCTTTAATGCATGTCTTTAGCAGCCCACTGATGGAAATTACTTTTTGTTTGAAGAATTGACCCATTTTTTTAATGTTGACTGACAGCAACACGATCCCCGCCTCCTGTTGTAACAGCATGCTGTACAAGATGTCCTCTGATCAAACGGTCCAACAAAATGAAATAACATCACTGTGGCCATGTAATCTACTTAGAGCAGACAAGGTCACATCAATAAGATTATCCTATAAAAAAAAAAAAGATTAGAAGATGATACTTACATACGGGATGCCAAACAGACTGAACTCCATCATACCTGTAAGAGAGGAAAATCGTGTGTGACTTCCCACTTTTCACAAAAGGTATGGGTGTGCAAGCTCATGTTTTTAGAACGTTAAATGTTATGAGTGTGTAATGTACAGTACCTATTATGGATTTATACAACTGGTCCCAACTGGCATTGTTGTCACCTAGCCAATGCCCAGCCCATTTTCCACTGGAGGGGTAAGTGGACCTTGTCACCACTATACCTCGTCTACCAGTCACATTCAACAAGGCGCTGTATGAAGAAGACAAAATGCAGTTATGCGTGAAAAACATTATCTGACATGGTAAGTCTTTTGGCTTTCACCCACTATTTCAGTCAAATTGTGAAATAACATTCTGACATAAACACATAATGTAGGATCTCACTCATAAGTAGGCTTTGTGTGGGACCAGCCATAGAGGCTGTGGACATCATAGTGCCTGACTGGTGTCCCGTCACTGAGGATCTGTTCGCTGTTCATGCACAGAGTCTTATGATTTAATCCAAGATGTTTAGATTCCAAGACTATTTGGACAAAGACACAAAACACATCCAGAGATAAGAGTTATTGTTGCTTGACAAGAAAATGTTAGGCTAAGATGCATAACATGATGTTGTGTAAATCCTACATGGCATATATAGAGGCTTCTCAAGCAGAGGGTCACCCAGACACTGCCCCCCCACTGTGCCATGCACAAAACTGGCAGGTTCATTCATGTCCTGTGGGTAAGCACAGAGATACATTTGAGTGTAAAAGTCCAAAAGAAAATTGGACACAGTTAGGCAGTATAAAAATAAGGTAAATGTTCTGTACTGTTCATGGTCACTCACAATCCACAGGCCATCAAATTTGATAGTTGTCTGATAGAAATCCATGATCTCTTGATGCCACCACTTTGCCGTTGCATTACGGAAGAAGTCAGGGAAGGCAGTGTAAGCCCTATAGAGCTGAGAAGATGTGATTAGGGAAATAATTGCGAAATGTAAACTGGGTTTATTGCGTCATTGTAACTTGTACAAATGTGCAAATTTTCCATCCGAGATCCTGTATATTCATACACAGAATACACATCAAAGTAGGACCTCCAAAAGTGAAAACTTCCAAAGTTAAATGATTTGGAATTCAGCCAATGTTTCCTTGCAAAATAAAAACATTCATTGAATTTATATTATTTCCTCTGCAAAACAATGTTTGGGCAATGATATGGAGCATGGAGAGGATTGTGTTTGACTTTGGATGCTTCACTATAAAACATCACATATCTTTATAATTATCTTTAAACTATACCTCTACTTGAGTGTCCCAGTCCAGAGACTCATTTACTGCAACATTTGGGTAATCAGGCCAAACCTGCAAGGCAATAATGCCAGTTACATCATTTCATACATTCTGTTTACTGTATAAAAAGCATTCTTGCATTTAATTTCTGTATGGCTATTCAGGCCATCTTACCTTTCCCCACACGATGTCATCGCTAAGTTTTTTCGGCCATTTAATGAAGACATCTGCGGCCTTACCCCTATCATAGGCAGGATAATTGGTCTCATTGCCCGAAATGGCTGGGTCCTGGTATTAAAAAAAGGCAACAGCATAAATTAAAAAAGCAACAGTTTCAAGTTGGTAACATTTATCTGTTGGTAACATTTAGTCGATCAAGCTTTGTATGTTTGCCCTTGGTCTATTTGGGTGTGTTATTCAGAATTTTAGGTTTGTTGATTACCAGAATGAAGATGAACCTCATGCCCTCTTTTCTCATGTCATTAACCAGGGAAGGTAGTCCAGCAAACTCTGGGTCCAGGACAAAGTCAAGCTGCTGTTTCATGTAATCAATATCTGCATACTGCACGTCCTGAAGATTCAATTTTAAAAACAATTAAACAAACATCATCCACTATAATATATAACTATTCCATACACCAATAATGTCAATGTTCATGGTATCATCTGCAATTATGAAAAACAAGTCGAAGAGTCTCAGAGAACTTACGTAGGGAATACCCGCTGCCCTCATTTGTGTGTATAGATCTGCTATCTCCTTGTCATTAGCATATCCATACCGACATAGCTGAAATCCGAGGGACCAATAAGCAGGTAGAACAGGTCTTCCAATCAGCTAAGACAAAAAACAAATGAGGAAGTCAAAACACTTCAGCAGAAAAAAAAAGTTTTGGAAATAAATGTGTGTCTATGTGTGGGTGCGTGAGGGTAACATTTTGAATTGTGAGCCTGATGCTGCGCGTGTGTGTTGTGTCTGGCCCTGGGCCTTCGTTGATGGACTGCAGCAGCTGGGAGTTTTTCACTTCATTGCATTCTCTCATTTGGACAGTCTAAACACACACTCTCTCTCTCTCTCTCTCTCTCTCTCTCTCTCTCTCTCTGTCTCTCTCTCTCTGTCTCTCTCACTCTCTGTCTCTCTCTCGCTCTCCCTCTCGCTCTCTCTTGCTCTCTTTCATACGCAAACAAATCATGCAATTAAGAAGACTTACAGCAGTGTACTGCTGGACAACATTCTCAGGTGTAGGTCCTAGGACCATGTAGAAATCTAGGATGCCTCCCACAGTTCGGTAGGTTAAAGCTGGCATAGGTTGAAAAGTCACATCTGTGTACACACGCAAAAAAACACATTTATTTGAACCTATTTCATCATTTTGCTCTGTGCAAGTCATGGTTTTCATGGAGAACAGAGGGGAAAGCCAAGAATAAAATAGTACCAGAATCGTACACATTTGCATAGTTATATTTTATGCATAATTTAGTATGAGTGTGCATACTCATTAAAGTGCCATGTGTATGTATTCATCCTTGTTGTGGGTCGATTTACTAAAAGATAAGACCAACTGCATTCCAACCATAAAATGTAATGGATTATTCTACATTTTTATAGAAAAACAAGCCTTATTGTTTTAACCAATTTGGAATTGGCGTGTGTGTATTATATATCCATCCATTTTCTACACTCCATGTCCAACTATTGGGTAATGAGTGAACTGGTCCTACCTGACTTTGTGTTAGAGGTGGGGTACACCATGGGCTGGTCGCCAGCCAATTGCAGGGTAGATAGACAAACACTAAGATTCAAAACTTTAGGGCAATATACTGCTAAATTAACATACCGTGCATGTTATTGAAATATGATAGGATGCCGCATAGACTAAAGGAAACCCAAGTGGGCACAATCAGAGCATGTACACTTCATACAGGCTTGAGTGTTCTGATTTCCTCTCACCCATTGCATTGCTGTTTAGCAGCAGCACACCATGAGCATCAGTAGTGGTCTCGAGGCCCATATAGAATGGATGGACTCCATAGCAGTTCATCTTGTACTGTAATAAAGAGAGCATGGTCAAGTTTGGGACGTTCATTTTTGGTTGCTACGTTTCTGGTATGTTTGCAGAAGAGCATTTTTGTACAGTTTTAGTCATGGCAGCAGTGCAAATTATAGTGTGGAGCTTTGAGATTCGCTTACCCAACTGAACATTACAATAAGAATATAAAACAAGATGGACGGGGCAACAGGGGATACAGTGATGTGTTAGAGACAGGAAATCTGCCACTTTGAGATGTCAACATCTATGACGAAAGCTCACGGGCATGTCAGGCTTCATCAGCTTCCGAGTCGACTGGTACCTGAGGAGCTGTTAAAATTGCGTGTGCGTGTGTTTGCGTGCATGTGTGTACGTGGTTGTGTGGGTGCTTATGTGTCCATTGCCTTGCTGTCTGTTTGAAATAATTCCAAGGAGAAGACAGGGGTTATGATGTAGTGATGTCACTGTAAGGTACTGGTGCTGACTCATTGTATCCCATGTTGTTATTAGAGGGCAACCTCTTTAGTTGAAAATTATGTAGGAAAAATCATTTGTATTTAAACGACCCAAGCCAACCTCTCTATAAACACATTTGGTGACATGTATAATAATGTGGAAAATTGTATCATCTTAAAATGATAAATTCCAGCTTCTAAGCAGTCCCCAAATCTGATTTTACTTTATCAAATAGTTAAGCAGAGAAGAAAAACAACCCTTCGTTTTGAAACGTGTTTCAGTAAGATACTTACTCCAGGAGGCTGGTCTTTGGCGAACATACCCCAGGTGTGATAGTTCAGGTCATGTTTGTATGTTGAATGTTCGGTCTCACCAAAGCCGTAAATATACTTGGATGAGAGACGTGTTGATACTTGAATAAACATGTCTGTGAAGGTAAAACCTGGCACAGCTGAGTCCCAGCTGAGAAAAAGTGAGAGACTCAGAATCAATCAGAGTAATGATTGTACAGGGAGTTATTCACGTTACAAAGTTTAACACAACACGGTTAATTCCAAAGGGAGTAAGGGCACATTTTCAGGTAAACTAATCAGCCACATTTCAAATGACGTAATCACCCTTCCTCAGAGAGGTCCCAAAATATGCATATAAGTACTATTTATTTTTTAGCATTGTAAACATCACTTCAATGTTCTTAGCTGCAAGTTACTGCCATTTCTTTAGCTCATATGTTGTCACTGACTTCAGAGCAGGTGGTCACACTCATTGACTGAAAGCAAATAACCTCAGCAAGGAGAGTTCATATTGACAAGTATGTTAATCACACATAGGGAAATTCATCTAGCTAAGACACCATATAATTGATTCAATATGAATTGTATGTTTTTGTACCTTTACTAAATGCGTTCATTATGTGTTTGCTAAACCTGCACCAATACAGTATGTTAATTATTGCAATTGTAGAGTGGAGGGGTGTAGAACGGCAGTATGTACAGTACATCATACTGAGAGGTGCTAATGACAGGGCTAAAATACTAGAAATGGCTCTCAGTTTGATGGTATGCAGTGTTACACCACTGTGGTAATACAGTTGGTTAACTGTAAAAATTTTGTTTGTATCTAAACTGACCATAAGCATCTTTGTAAAGAAATTCACTTTTTCTAATGTCTATATTAGATGTCATTAAATTGTCTCGAGGCACCGTATTTTGTTGCTAGGAATTGTGTGCAGCAATGCTTTCAGATTACACATACTCTCCAATTGTAACTTTAACTTCTTGCATGAGTCAAATGTTATATCGACAGCGAACAAAAATGCAACTCAGTATAATTTTGAAAACATGCAGTAGTTGGTAGCTTTCAATGTGACTGCATTGAGCAGATCAGAAAACTATAGTGTCCTTTAACATTTGCACTCACATTGTGGTCCCAGTGCTTTTCCGTATGACCTGGATCCCAAATGGATCACTTTTATAAAGGACTTTGTAAAGCCGTTCGTCCTCATTAGTATTTGGAACAGTTGGGACAGAGAGCGGAACTGGAACCTCATAACGATCAGTGGCCGGGTCCCAGATCTGGACAGAAGGGCTTATTAGTACTTGTGTGGTGAACACACATGATGGAAATAGCTGGTGGAAACAATAATTCAGCATATGCTATTGACTGATTTACTATATGGGCAAAAATACTGGGACACGAGGGCCCGTTCAAGGAAATTAAGGAATCTACGTATAATCCACAAAGTGAGTCTACTCGGCTCTGTTAACTAATAGTTCACAATGATGAGACGTCATGATACATGGACAAATAAACATACCTTGAACTGCAGCATGCTACTGCTGTGGTAGGTGACCTGAACATGGAGGATGTCAATGTCACGAGACTCCGAGTGGGCCCTGCTCTGGTACCTTTTGTTCCGAATGATTTCAACCCAAAAGCCAGACATGGTTCCTTCATTTAATCTGACATGATATCCATAGTCTTTTGGATAGTAGCACCATGGAACCCGGTCAATGTTGCTTGTCTGATAAGGACAGTGAAAGAATCAAGAAGATTTTAGACTAAGAAAGAAAAATTTAGGTATTTTCTCCTAACCTTCCAGATGCATCCTCGGCCCTTGCACTTTGCCTCATCCGCATGCTCCTCGGGGTGGCAGTCAACACGCTGGTACTCCTCTTGCACCACCTCCCAACGCACAAGATACGTCTCCCCCAGAGTTAAAGACAAGCGTCGTATGAACAGCACCTGTGAGTGGTAATATTGTGCAAAACGTTGTCATTATCTACCCTGGGCTTGAATGGCAACCAGCCAACACTGTCGTCTGCCTTTCAATCACAGTCAGAGGAGATATAGGCTCCAATATTCCCACAAACCTGAAATGGGTAAGGACGGTAATTTCGGGACGACTACTCTTTTCCCAGATGCTCTGAACCTGGTGGCTGTAAATGCGACACTGTTCAAATTTATGGATTTTTACTAATGAGGCTCATGCCACCAATAGTCTCGTCACACCCGACAGCTGCAATTGACCAACACGTCACAGTGGACCAATTAAACTGTCTGAGGTCGGGCTCATACTGAATCTTTGTACCATCATGACGGTGTACATGTTTTTGTATTCCAATTACAATGAAAACCGATGACCAAATAGGAAAAAAAAACACTCTTTACATGTGATGTGATTTTTTTTCCATCAGCAAATACATTAATCAGACCTGGAGTTGTACAGTTGGAGATCGATGTAAAAGATGTATTAGAGTTGATTTGTCTATTTAACACAGCAGTTGGTTGTTTTAACACTTCTATTAAATCAAATGATTGATAGAAACATGTTACAAGTTGTTCAAAACAGATAAAGGACTTTCCTGGAAGTTTTCTAGTCATAAAAAAGGTGAAGAGGACAATAAAGTAAGTGCATATTCATTTTTTATGGCTAAATTTAGCTGTTTTGGCTCCAAATTGGGTGTCCTCTCTAGCACTGACATATCAGATTTTACTTTAAAATCCACACCGGACAGTAAAAATAGCCATTACATATCAGCTTCTACTTCAAAAACCACACCAGACAGGAAAATATTAAAATGTTGCTGTTTTATAGCATACCAAAGGGATCGGTGCATCACATTTCTTTTGTTTTATATACACTGTACAGTATAACACCACTGAGAACATGTAGAGCGGAATGAGGCCAGTTCTCTTGCATGGGGAAGCTTTGTACAGACAGGCTTCCTTGAGACTGACTAATGGGTAATGTTTGTACTACCAATTAAGACACATCTGTTAATTTCCAAAGCAGCTTCAACAGCCTCTATGGGGAACTATGACTCACAATCTTGAGGGAGCTCGACAGTCAAAGTACCACCCTAAAGTTTCTGGATCTGTTTGCTAGACATTAGTGATGTTCATCAAAACGTGTTCCTTTCTTTTGAACTCATATTACCGTTATTAGAATGGAATAAAATGTCTGATGGGGAACTTCAAAGTGCAGATGTTTATCTTGGGATTACTGTGAAGGCATGATTCAAAATTTAAAGCAAGAAACTGGAGCCAAAGACACAAATTCGCAGTGAATGTTCCAAGAGTTGTGTACAGAGTTATATATAATAAGCAAACTAGATAAATACAATTAGGAAACTTAATTAAGATAGCAGTGACTGACAATTTTAAGCTTTATTTAACTAATGTTGAATGTGTGGGAGATCAGCTCAGTGCGACGAGAAATGTGAAGAAAGTTTAGAGTGTTTTGTCCTTCACCTTCAGACAATGATGGTGTAAAATCTGATAAATGTACTCTTCTGTGTTTGACCAGAAAAACCTTGAGCATGAAAGAACACTTTTCTATATGAGGAAACAATCTACAATATTGCTTCTACAATATATAATATATGGATGTTTTCTCATTTTATAGGCTCTTGTCTTATAGGCTTTTAACTCATAACCCTGTTTGCACATGAAAGGGTTGTTACCCTTAGTCATTTTTTTCTTGTCTCTTTTTATATAAACACCCACCCACAGTAAATTGTAACCATTTCTCACACTTAGTGGCTAACCTTGAAATGGTACAGCCAAGACTCTAAAGTCATCCTCCTTGCACCTGCACCTAGTTGCAACATGTAGTCAACCAATGAATCATAATTATTTGTATGAAATTGAAAATACTTAATACAAATATCGCCTTTGCAAAGTACCTAAGTAGTTGTAGAATACAGTACCATTTTCATATTTCACTACCGTGCAACATTCATCAGTATTGAGCGCAAAAAAAAAGCACCTCTATGAAAGTTAATAATAGGATGCAAAAGTGTGTGAATGAGGTTTAATATGACTAAACAGTACCTCCTTGGTTGCATCATGCTCTATGCTGGAATCTGGAACAATGGTCGTAGAGTTTCCATGTGACCCAGAGCCCACGTGTGTCACAGAGGCAGACACAAGAGGATGGGGAACCCCTAAGATTGTGATGTTTTCAAAATGTAGGTTGTTGGGATCCCTGTAGCCAGCATGCATCACCTGCATGGTGAGTACCCCCTGTGACGCAGAAAAAGCAAATGCCCACTATACTAACTTACTCAATTATTTTTGCCTTTATGTCCGGAAATTTGACACTTTTCCTTCTTTTAACTTTGAAACTGAGCCAAGATCAGATCGAAAGATAGTGCTGAATTTGCCAAAAAACATGTGTTCGAGGGAGACTTACATGGAGAACAGTAAATTTGTAGTGGATGTAGTTTCCTTTTTTAACAGTGTCTGTGAAAAAAAAAGAGAACAGATGTTGGAATTTGTCACAGTGATTTGACATAGCCGGTGTACTGTCACACTGTGTGACTGACCTTCATTTGTTCAGCTGTGTGAGCAGAATGTTTAAACAGTTTGGTACAAGCATTTTCATTTTGGAAGTTGCGCATCCCTAATGGAAACGCTGTATACGTGCCTCAATCAAAGTTCAATAAAAAAGTGTACCTGAAAGAGTCATTGTCTCTCATATACGTTCACATCGATACATATTGTATCATTTAGAATTCCTCTACTACTAATAGTATGGTTAATTTGAGTAGAAATTATGAACAATGTGATAAAAGTGCTCAAATCTGTCAGAAATTGCCTTTTGAAAAAACTGAAAATTTAATGGCTTGCTGTGCTCTTATTTGGAACAACATAAACACTATTTGTGAAACATTACCTCTGGAATCTCCATCATCCCAGAAAAGCTCCCCTGCAGCCTGGGCTTTGTCATCAAGAGCAATAATCAGACCCATTGGATTGCGTCGACTGTAGATCAAAATAGGACGGAGACAACGTTCACAAAAATTACTCAAAACAGTCAGGGGATGTCTGGCCATTATATCTGCAGTAGCTAAAAATAGAAGACATATTTCCCCTTTTGTTGTTTGCATACATGCAAGTTGAATAATTAAGATATGTGGCGTACTAATGGGTCATGCAAAGCCTTCAGATGATTAAAGTTTGATTTAAATATTATGATTAAGATATTATCCACATTATTAATACATACATCATTATGTATGTATGATCACATTTCCAATTTTAGCCATCAAGGATACAATTATGCATCTTTATGCCATTGTCACCAAGGGAACAGGCTGATTAGTGCAGGCCAGATCCCCCTCTCCCCAGGGGTGTAGTCCTAGTTCTCCTTGGGGACCTCCAGGCATTATCCATCCATCCATCCATCCATCCATCCATCCATCCATCCATCCATCCATCCATCCATCCATCCATCCATCCATCCATCCATCCATCCATCCATCCATCCATCCCTCCATCCATCCATCCATCCATCCATCCATCCATCCATCCATCCATCCATCCACAAGACTCTCAAAAGCTAGCCAACCATCATATAAAAAGTGTCCAATATTCGAGCAATCTCTAACTATACTATGGTACAATGGTTTGGGCCTATCTGGCACCTTTCTAGCCGCAAATTAGCTTTTCCACCTTCAGAAAAAAATTACAGTCTAATAGCTATCTCTTAGAGTAAAGAATGGAACCCCAATTGCTCTTATTGGGTACGGATGCATGCAAACCTGGCAACAGTCCAACCATGTTTTTTTTCGTTTTTTTACTTCAGTTCAAAGTGGTTTTGTAAGTCTGTACCTGTATGTGGTGGTGACAGCTGCTTTCTGCGTGGGGAGAACAGCACCGCCTCTTATATGTAAACCAAGCTTGTCACCCGGTAGATGCAGCTTAATTTTTTGTCTGCGCTCTGCCAATGGTTTCATCTGATTGGTAAGACAAGAGAATCTGTTTTACAAATTCTTAATGCACGTCTGAGTTTTCATACTGCGAGTACACTTGGTTATTTTGCTTAGTATACTAACCCAGCCACTTCTTATTAAAACGCCTTCTGAAGAGTCCTCCACGGTTCCTCTAAATCTCATTGCTGCATTGCTGCTGAGCCCTAGATAGTGCACACTTAATTTCTGATCTCCTGAGGCCTGAACTTTTATGGCAGGCCAAAACAATTTAAAAAGATCTTCTCTCAATCTCATCTAATTCGCCATCCTATTCTAGGTCCTGTTATCCTCTCATGTGATGCTCTAATTTTCTTTTCTCTGCGTTTCGATCGAAGTGTGTGCCATTTTTATTTATTTTTTTGTAAGTACAGTGCTATGGGTGTGTGGTATGGCTGTATTTCTTTATTTCTTACGTATGTTCTTATTTATTTTCACCATTGAGAGATATTTCATCCTTGTGGTAAAGCTACTATTTGAAAAACTTGAATTTTGTATCATTAAACTCCAAAACGGGAATATAAAATGCTTTTTGTTTTGGTTGTTTAAAGGTTAAGGTGTCTTTTGTTCTTCTAGTTATAGTTATTCCACTTTTCTTTCTTGCTGTTCCTCCAACATGTTCTTTTTCACTCATATTGATGCTTCTCTTTTCATTCCATATTGACCTTTGCTGTTAGTCCTGCACTTTTTGCTGCAGATCAATAGCTCCAGTTCCCTCGTCCTCCACCCTAGATAACCACTAAGAACCAACCCGAACATAGGAACCAGCAGCAACGAGAAATCTAATCGTCCATCTGATCAGCGACTGCTTTACAATGCCACTGTGACGTTCAAACTAAGATCCCAGAGGGACTCAGCACCTCTTTTATCCTTTCATAAGGGAGATGGTTCTCGGTTCTCGTCTGCACCCCCGATTTCACTCTATCTTTGTCTCCAGTCGCACTCTGTCTTATCTCTCTTGTCTCCATGTCCCCAACAAAGAGGTTCATGCGCAGACTTCCATGTGAAACTGTGTTCTTTGTGTGCTAATGCCTCTTAATACTGATAAACCCCCTCTGCAATCATTCTCTTGAGCATTACATTCACCATTTAATTGCACCTGTAGAACTGAAGCATTGTAGCTTGATAAATTAATCCAGCAGTGATGCAGCAGCAAAGAATACAGTTTAGCCTAATCATGATCTTCTTTCCCGTTGAGCCAGCTTATGATATTTACTTTTTGTTAAAGCTGTATGGAGGAGATGCTAATTTGGTGTTGTTGACATTTGTGAATCACTTGTTTTTGAATTGGATTACCCTATATGTCTGCACAGAGACTTAAATCATGTAATTGGGGTGCCCATGTTCTTAACTAAATGCTAAATAAACATTTTAATGTTGCTATGTGTTTGTCTCCGGTCCCTTTCCATCGCTGATGTCAATCTCAGACAGGTTTGATTATTGGTCTCCAAGATATAGTTTAAGTAAAAATACTTTTTTTTTGCAAAATTGGAAACAAATGACTATTTAAGGAAGATTTATGAGAGGTAAATTAATAAAAATAATCTTTAATACAGCAAATTGCATGTGTATGTTCTTAATAAATAATCCTTGCAAAAATATATTGAATTGAAATAGAAAATGTGATTCACAATGAGGATACAAAGTCTTACCGTCTCATAGTCATACCACAAAGCGTCTGGGATATATGCGTCCAACATAACCACGCCCTGCAAAAGAAAGACGTGTCAAGACTTGTCATGCATTAGCAAATTTTATTTTCAACCTTCCAACCATATTTCCTTTTCTTCCAGTCACGTTTTTGGTGAGTATGAATTACAGAGAACAAAGAGTAATGCCTTAATCTTGAACTTTCAGCCCATCAACTCATCCATCCATCCATTTTCTGTACCGCTTAGTCCCCACGGGGGTCGCGGGCGTGCTGGAGCCTATCCCAGCCGTCATCGGGCAGTAGGCGGGGGACACCCTGAACCGGTTGCGAGCCAATCGCAGGGCACACAGAGACAAACAACCATCTAACTGTGAGGCGGACGTGCTACCCAAGTGCGCCACCGAGCCGCCCATCAACTCATAATATATTTAAAATATGTGATGGTAGAAGCTAAAGTACACCACAAGGGAAGCATTTTAAAAATATTAACATAATGAGACATAATTACCTCAGATTAAGTCATTTTAAAGTCTATTGTGTGATCTGAGACTTTTACACCGCTTTTTGTGACATTTAAGACTATGATGCAACCGATGATGGAAAAAGACCATATCAAGTGACAACTGGCGACAATTTTTGATGGCTCAAGGTGGCAGACAGACAAGCGCAATCAATAGAAGAGCACCAGCCTTTTGATAGCGCTGTCAGATTATGGCTCTTCCTGACAGGGAGGAAGGCAGCAAAGATAGAGCATGGAATCAAGAAGCCACCCGAACCCTCCTTCTCAAAAAGCACCAATTTTGTCATAACAGTATGTCAGTGGTGTCGAGCCATGGTGCCTATCAAAAGCATGTCACGTGTCATCTCTTTAACAGCATGTTTTTTAAAAGACCAGACAACAACAAAAATATTGTTATATGTGTTTATATACCTTATTTTCCGCATTATAAAGTGCACCGGATTATAAGGCGCACCTTCAATGAATGGCCCATTTTAAAACGTTGTCCATATATAAGGCGCACCGGATTATAAGGCGCACCTTCAATGAATGGCCCATTTTAAAACTTTGTCCATATATATATAAGATATATACATTTGGCCCGCGGGCCGGACTTTGGACACGCATACTGTAGTGGCTCAATATTGGTCCATATATAAGGTGGACCTGATTATAAGGCGCACTGTCGGCGTTTGAGAAAATTGGAGGTTTTTAGGTGCGCCTTATAGTGCGGAAAATACGGTATTTATAAAGATGCGCTGCAATATGTATGTTTCAATTTCAAACAATGACTGCGTGAGCTTTTGGTTTTTGAAGGGTGACATTTAATCCAGAGCACAGGGTTGGGGGACTAATTTACCTTACTGTTACTATTTACTTTACTATTATTGTATGCATAGCAGTCACCATGTTGGCTAATGCGACAAAAAGAGAAAGGTTAAGTATTGCTGCTAGCATTGCTGCTAGTTGTGATTTGGAGACATAGGGCACGAGGCCCGTCTCCATGGTGACATGACCAAAGCAAACACTTTAAACCACAAGGTAGATTAGTTTGATATGCAATGCGGTACTATGATCAATAGATAGAGGTGAGACGATAGCAAGCAACATGGAAAGTGAGCAAGAGTAAGGTGACAGAGATCCTGCATGAAATGGAAAAAGGATCAGACAAAAGATTTGACAGCAGCTGATTAGGAGAATCAAGATAAGAAACGGAGCTCACATTTGATGTAAGCAAGAAAAAAAATTTAGCTGGAAAAAATTGGGCAAAAAGATGAGGTGGATGATGACCAGCGGGGATGAGGTGAAGCAAGTCAATAGATCTAGCCTGTTTTCTACAAAGATCAAGGTTAGTGCAGCTACTTGATCTGAAGGGTGGAGCTTGTGCATCATTAAAGCAATGGGTTGGTGGATGAATGGAATGCTGAATCGAGAAAGACAGTGAATTAAAGTTAAAGGTAATAGTGTAAAGTAGAAAATGAAGGGTTAACAGAAAGAAAAAGTGGGATTTAGCATTCAGCAAAGTATTCACATTTGATTGAAAGTCAGAGGTTTACGACGCTTTAAAGTTACATTTAAAAAATTGTTGTAAACCTTTTATACCTTTGTGTTTTGTGTGCAATAATTTTGCTGGAAAAAAATGTTTCATTGATTTTTTTCAACACTGAGCATTAAGTTATCTTCAATTATGCTTCACTGTCATTGTGTTTTACCTTGGCAGTTTTTTTGTTCCTGTTTGAGGAATGCTTATTCCTGTATACGAGAATGCTGAAGTAAAATAAGCCCCTGGTCCACAGATGGTGATGGAATAATTTGACTGCCACCACCAATGTTGACGTTGGTCAGTGCATCTGTTGTGTTCATGACCTTTGAAAACTTGAATTTACAAACTTTTGTTTTTATTCTTATTGGTTTCAGTGCAAACCTTTATGGTTTTGCCATAATCCCTTGAGAGCAGCACCTTGAAGTATTTTCAACTTTTCCACAATCACACCAATTGAAGTAACTTGATACAACCTATGAATCCAATTTACTCTCCCCCTGCATAATTAAAAAGGGGCCAAGCTAAATTGCTCATTAATCAGGCCACTTTGACATGACCGCAATCGTTGAATCTGTGCACATACAGAGATCCATGTACACTCCAGCGCAGTACAGAAAACTTAGCACTTGCACATTACTACGCGCACTCGCACACACACTTCCATCTACACTTCTAATCTGCTTGTAATGAGGTCAGTGCTCTCATTAGAGCTGAGAGAAAAGAGGGAGGGTATGGAAGAGGAAGAAAGAGGGATGAGAGGAGGGGAGGGCAACAAAGCAAATCCCATGTCATGTTTTCCCAGTGGAGGTCAATGTGTGTGTGTGTCAGATGAGCTGGTCTTCCAATCTGTACGGCACATACGGCCTTAAAAATGTCCCATTTCAAATGTCCTGGTCTCGAGGGGTCAGTAGTTTTAGTGATCTACGATCCGTGTGGTTGCGCACATATTTGTTGTTCGTGTTGACTAACCGGGTCCAGTACAGGTGTGATGAGCAAGTGTTTCCCCCAGAGAAACTGGCGATCCACATCCCAGGTAGCTTTGTCAGAGTAAAACCTTAAGACCAGAAATAAACAATAAAATACCGTTCATTAACATCCAGAAAAAAATGCATCATAAATTAAACAGAGTAACTGAGAAAAAAAAGTTAATTTCCTGGAAGTAACACTCATGTTGTGGGATCTGTAATATTCAAAATGACTTACTCATGCATGAGGGGACGTACTACGGTCTCCCCTGTGGTGCTGGCTTTGAAGAAGAGTGTGTAGAGATACGGAAGCAGTGTGTAACGAATCCTCAGGTAGTGTTTGGAGCTCTCCACCAGAAGTGAGCCTGCCCCATATGCTGCTGGATCCTGAGGCTGCAGACAACATCTATTACTGAGATGCGTTTTGATGAGCAAGAACCTCACTTCCCCTCTGATTTGTTTTAAGGGGAAGCACATTCATGTACTTACAAGTCAGCCTTGCAAGTTGCACTAAATTTCTCACATTTAAATATGAAATTGTTTATTTTATTTTCATTTCTTGGAAACATGGGAAGAAAAAGCGAAAAATAAATCTTTCTGAATTATTTGTTTTGACAATCTGAAAACATAATATGATGATTATTGATTATTGGTTATGTTTCTAGGTCATGAGACACTTTTGTGGCCTTAATAAACATGGAAATGTCACGTCTGCTGCCAGAGCCTTTATTTTCTTGTTTTTCATCAGTAACGGTCTGACTTTTCTACCCACTCCTTTGTGCTCATCTGTAATAAATAATCAGTGTTGGATGTCAGTATAAACACTGCTCTTGTCTCATTGAGTGGCTTCTCTCTGACTGTTAAGTCTCATCTCATTTGCGGCATTCATGTCACAGCAAGTCAAGTCCCAATCCCTAACTTATTTGTCAAAAGAATGTCATAAATTCTGCATCCGCATTGTAATGGTGAGGCCAATCTACAATAATGGTCACAAAGTACAAGAGCTGTATATTACCACGCTGTAAAAGACAAATCAAAAGGTATAACCAAAGCAAATTCATTATGTAGACAGTGGTAATTTTCATTTCTATAAGAAATACGTTTTCAGAATCAATCAATACACTTTATCCGACAGTCTGCAACTAGTTGGTTAGGTTTTTATCAGAGCCAACATATTTTGAAATGCACTTGCACTGATTGCATTTGCTGTCCTTTGTGATTACTACTGATATGTGTTAAATTGTTACTTAGCATTGTTGACCAACCAGTTGAGATGACAACAGTTTCTCTAGAATTAATTATTTCCAAATTCAATTGTCTACTCGGGTAAAAATAGTTTGAGCTTGTCTGAGTGCAAGAAGTTGATTGCCTTCAGGCATAAATGCTATTGTCAGTGAATTACCGACCCCTTCCATTATTCATGTCTCTTGTACTTAATTCTCTTCTACACCAATTTATTTAAGATGGATGGTTTAATACCGCAACGAAAGTGCAACATGACCTAAGAGCACACTACCTTGTAGCCCTGAGCATTGTGGTTGCGGCTGAAAGGATAGAAAGCTCCCACTTGCATCCAGCGACGGCATAATTCTTCACTTGAGTCGTCAAAAAATCCACAGATGTCAGCTCCAATCTGAAATGCATGAAATCATTGTATATTTATTATTCTTGCTGTCCTCCTGCGAGAAAATGGTACCCAAACAGTAAGGTGTAGAAGTATTTAGACACAGTCCACATCATACGTTTAGCGAACATTTGCAACCTTGAAAGAAAGCGGATGAATTACGATGTGGACGCAGTATTCAGCACTTTCAGAAACACTCGCAATTGTTCGCCGCTCAGTGGGATGGTTTAGCACCTTAAAAAAGAGACTTTCTATGTATTCCAGACTGCTTGAGCACTATTGTTTACTATTGCCCATGGTTTACAACAAACTCAGTTGGTGGGAATTGATCAAAATCCCATTTGTCTGTCTTATTTTTCTCCCTGTCAATGTTAGAAATGTGTATTGTGTGTGTGAATACAGAAGAACCTTAAAGTCACACCTTGTCGTCAGTGGCATATTAAGACCACAGAACTGATTGTGTGCGGGTGCGTGTGTGCGTGTGTGTGTGCATGCGTGCGTGCGGGTGTCATGAACTCAGCAGTGTGCTCAACACAGTGCGTGTGTGAGGTATGTCAGATGTGCTAATGCTGCAGGAAAATAAATGTTTTTTCATATTCTTTACGGATGTCATTTGAGGTAGACTTGCCCTCTCTGTCTCAGCATTGGGATCAATTACCAGCTAAAAGTGTTCCGAATGCCAGAATTGCATGGTAATTAAGAGGAAACTTGAAGGAAGTGTTTTATTGCCTCTGAGTAAGCATTCTGACTAACCTTGGCTGCAATTCCGAACTGTGAGTTCACAAAACCCTGAGAATTTATCTTGTCTCGAGCCCACTGATTTTCTCCAAGCCAAGTGCGTTTGGGGAAGGGTATGCGTTTGATGTGACAAAAACCAGAAGTGCCAAGGCCGAGAGAAACAAACAAAGCATATTGTACAAAAGGCTGTGACATCGTTTGCATGTTGTGTTGTTCTATGTGCATGTCTGTGTTGGCAGCGGCTCTGCCTATTTTCCCGCTCCGCATGTCACGTGATTCCATGGGGTGACGCGGCGTTCTCTGCGCATGAGCAGGGCACTCCGGAAGAGAGCAGTTCGCGGTATGGTGGGGTAGAAGTTTTCTAGTTATAGTTGAAGCAAGTAAAAAAGCCGAGTTCATGACCAAAAGACTCCGCAATCATTCCGCAATTCTATCAATCTGCAATTCTATTATGACCTTCAATCCTGCTACTCAATAAACCTGTCCATCCCTCCATCTACCTTTTGGCCATTCCCTGTGTCCAAACGTCCTTTGCTGCCTCCTGTATTCTGACCGATACACCATCTTGTACACTATATACCCCCAGATCTAGCGTATTATCCTCCCCAACATTGGGCGCCAAATCCTCCTTTACATTGTGGTCCTTCGAGCCGGATATAGTGTTCAGGATGGAGCAAGATCAAGAAAGACACCTGGATGTGAGGCCAAAACGTCGGACGCACCCCCCAGCTTGGATGCAGGACTTCGAGGTGGACTACGTGGGATATGAGCACAGCGGCCAACCACGTTGGGACTCGTTTACACCGACCCCAACAGGCAGACCGTCATACCCACAGCAGGGACTAGTCCAGACGATCTCCTTGCGTGCACCTCAATTTCACCCGGAGAGCTTCGAGGATGCTGCTCAGTATAGAGCCCCTCAGCTAGCCTCAAGCTTCACCCGGAGGAGGAATGCGGATGATAGAACCTTATCTGCACCTGTCCAGTCATACCAACAACAGCCAAACCAGGACCAGTACCACCCGAACCGCCACACCGTACAAGATGGGAATGCGGTTCTGCGTGAGACTCACGAAGCCATCCATGCCGGACTGAAGGAGCTAAATAAAGCCCGTAGTGACCTTCAGCAGCTGATTGACGTGGCCCACTCTCTAAGAATAGGCATGAGTCAAGTGAACATCCCTCTACCAGCATGTTCCAGTCCCAAACCACCTGATGGGGCCGTCACCACGAGCAACAGCTCGAGATTCACTGAGTCAGAGGAAGAGGAGGATTGGCCTGCTCCTCCGCCATGGCCTGAACCCGAGGAAGCCCTAAACGCCAACCTCAGTGCCTTGAATCTGGGAGCTCATCAGCTACCTCCTTACCCGACTCCACCGGAGACCAAGCCTCTACACTACAGGCCTCAGCCACAACCAGCCCAATTCCGTCATCCACAGTTCATTCCTTCTAGCCGTGAGTCCTCCCACGTTCCTCCTGTACCGCCATGTAACTTACCCTTACCTCTAGGAGCACCCCCAACTGGTCAATCACATCTTCAAGTGCCACATTCTCACAGAACCACCCCTTACATGCAACCTCCATACCCAGAGCCAGTGTACAGAGGACCCCAACCTACCATTCCCAAGTTCACTTTCCCGGACCCTAGTGAGTTCGCCCGGCTACGTATAGCATTAGAGAACCTCCTCCCCTCCAATGCTACAGAACTCTTCAAGTATCAGGTACTAGTAGACCATCTTAAGTTAGAAGAGGCCAAACTGATATCTGACGCCTATCTAAACTCTCCAACACCCTACACGGACACCATGACAGCTCTCTATGACAAATATGGTCAACCTCATCAGCTTGCCCTAAAGAAGATATCCAGCGTCCTGGACGGCCCAGAGGTCAGGCGGGGTGATCCAATGGCGTTCCAGAAATTTGCCCTTCAAATACAATCACTGGTGGGTCTCCTCCAGACCTTGGGCCACGAAGGAGAAGTTGAACTAAGCTGTGGCTCTCACGTAGCTCGCCTACTGAGTAAGCTTCCGCCTGAACAGCGAGCCGATTTCCGCCGTTCCCAGCCCACTCGATCTGGAGCCACATCCACCTTGCGGGACCTGTCAGAGTGGCTTCGCCACGAGTCATGGTGTCAGGACTTTGACGATCCTACCAGTAGCCGGAGCTCCAAGGAGAGGCAGAGCACTAAATGGAACATTCGTCCTGTGGCTAAGCAAACAGCAGTCCTGCATAGTAGCCAGGAGCCCTCAGTGAAACTAGCTAAAGAGAAACCTGTCAAAGGGAAAGACAAGTCCAAGGTATACTGTGCCTATTGTGAGAGTACAGACCACTACCTCAGCCAGTGTAGTGGTGTAGCCCAGCTCACCAAAGACGAGCTGAAGAGGTGGATCCAAGAGCACAAGCGGTGTTGGCGCTGTGCCCGCCGACACTTCGCCGCTCAGTGCGACCTCAAGAAACCCTGTAACCTTTGTCAAGGCAAGCACCTTCTCGCTCTCCACGAGATTAACATAAGACCTGAGAAAGTTAAGGATGACTCACCTCCAAAGGCTGAAAGCTGCCTGACTACCTGTGCCTCCGAGTCCTTCTACCTTGACCGACCACATGTGGGGAACCGAGTCATGTTGAAGGTGGTGCGAGTACACGTGCACTATGGTAGTCAGAAGTTAGACACCTACGCTATACTGGATGATGGGTCTGAGAGGACTATGCTGCTCCCCACCGCTGCTAAGTCCCTAGCCCTTAACGGCGCTCCCGAAGACCTCCCACTGCGCACAGTGCGCTCGGACATCCAAGTCTTGCATGGCCATACAGTGTCATTCCGGGTCTCCTCTCCCACCAACCCTAATATTATGTTTAAGATCACTGATGCCTTTACAGCCAGCCATCTTAATCTAGCCCCACATAGCTACCCAGTTAGCCACCTACAGAGGAAGTTCAAGCACCTGCGTGGAATCCCTATTCCTACCTTCCGAGAAGTAAAGCCCTTGCTTCTCATAGGTTCAGACCAGCCCCACCTCGTAACCCCCATCGAGCCTGTCAGGCTTGGTCCTCATGGTAGCCCAGCAGCTGTCCGCACTAGACTGGGGTGGACCATGCAGGGCCCGTGTCAGTCGACGGGGCGGCCAGCTCACCCAGCTCAATGCCTGTTCACCTCTGTTCCACCACCCATGGATGATCTCTACAGGCATGTGGAGAGACTCTGGCAAGTGGATACAGTCCCCTACAGGCCAGAGAGGGAAGTGACACGATCCAAGCAGGATCAGCAAGCCATAGCCCTGCTGGAGACGAAGACAGGACGTACCGAGGTGAGTGGCATCCTTAGATACGCTACTCCCCTGTTACGCCATGCGGCTATGCCACTATTGCAAGCACCGAAAGACTCAGTTATGGCCCTGCTGCGCAGCACTGAGAGACGCCTCCTTAAGAACCCTGAGCAGGGACAAGCATACCAAGCGGAGATGCGGAAACTCATCGAGTCAGGCGCAGTGCAGGAAATTAGCGAGGACACCTCATCAACGGAGAGCTGGTTTATCCCCCATCACCTCGTGACCCATAACGGGAAGAACCGCCTCGTCTTTAACTGTTCTCATCAATTTTTGGGCCAGTCCCTTAATCAGTTCCTCCTACCAGGCCCCACTCTAGGTGCCTCACTGCTAGCGGTCCTATTGAGGTTCCGAGAAGGTCCCATTGCAGTTAGTGGGGACATTAAAGGGATGTTCCACCAGGTCCGTCTCCTCCCTGAGGATCGCCCCCTTCTGAGATTCTTATGGCGAGACCTAGAGGTAGAACAACCACCCAAGATCTTTGAATGGCAGGTCCTCCCCTTTGGGACCACCTGTAGCCCATGTTGTGCGACATACGCCCTGCAAAGCCATGTCAAGGATCCCAGTAAGTCAAACGATGACATGAGGTTCTCCGTGGAGCACTGTTTCTATGTCGACAACTACCTGCAGAGTGTGGCTACACCCAGCGAAGCAAAGGGTCGGGTGGACCGGCTCAGGAAACTCCTCGCCTCGGGCGGCTTCGAATTGCGACAGTGGGCTTGCAATGACCCAAATGTTCTCAGCCACCTACCTTCAGAGCTCAGATCCACCAGTCTAGACCTGTGGCTAGCCCAAGATAAGTCCAACCCGTTTGAGTCGACCCTGGGCCTCAGCTGGAACTGGCAGGCAGACTCCCTAGGCTACAAGCAGCGGTTAGTCCCTTACGAGGTACCAACCTTGAGGAACATTTATAGAGTCCTAGCCTCACAGTACGATCCATTGGGATACCTGCTGCCATTCTCCATTCGCGCCAAGCTCATCCTAAGACAGCTGTGGGACAAGCAGCGAGGTTGGGACGATCCTAACCTCCCTCCTGACCTGCTACAGGCTTGGTCCTGTTGGGAGGCGGAGCTCAAGCATCTGCCGGCCATTACCATGCCACGTCCGTATGCGCCTGCGGATAGCCACCGCGAAGGGACCATTCGGCAAGTGCACATCTTTGCTGACGCCTCAGAAAAGGCCTACGGGGCTGTAGCCTTCCTCCGAACCGAAGACAACCAGGGTAAGGTACATTTATCCTTTGTTCTGGCTCGCTCCCGCATAGCCCCTAAGCGTGTGCATTCTGTACCTCGCCTTGAGCTGTGTGCGGCTCTTGTAGCAGCGCAGTTGGCTTCCACCCTCAAGAAAGAGCTTGCTCTCCCAGTACACAGCACAGTATTGTGGTCTGACTCTACCACTGTACTCACCTGGCTACACTCGCAATCCTGTCGATACAAGGTGTTTGTAGGGTCAAGAGTAGCTGAGATCCAGGAGCTTACGGAAGGCTTTGTTTGGCGCTACGTAGACTCAGACAACAACCCTGCCGACGACCTGACAAGAGGGAAGACATTGATATCCCTGTTGGAGCCCAATCGATGGTCACAAGGACCCACCTTCCTTCTACAGGGTCCAACCACCTGGCCAGAAATGCCACACGGTATTCCACCTGATGATGCCGCTGAACTAAGGAAAGGTACGTTCTGTGGGTCCACCGTCACCTCACCTGACATTGCCATTCTACAAGACAAGACGTGCAACACCTGGCAGGAACTCATGGACGCTACTGCAAGGGAGCTTCATGGCCAGGCCCCTCCGATCTACTCACCTACCGCTGAAGAATACCGACAAGCTGAAGTACTCATCCTTCAACGAGCCCAGAAGCAATCCTTCCCAGACGATTGTGCTCAGCTGTCTGCAGGGAAGCCTGTTAAAACTTCGAGTCGACTTCTTACTCTAGCGCCAGTCACCGACACCTCCATCGACCTAATCAGAGTAGGAGGCCGGTTACGCCGTCTAGAGGGCCAGAACGAGGTCACCCCACACCCTATCGTCCTCGACGCCTCACACCCTGTGACCCGCCTGCTCATAAAGAAATATGACCAGGACCTTAAACACCCAGGGCCAGAGCGAGTCTTTGCAGAGTTGCGGAGGACCTATTGGATCATTCACGGCCGTGAAGCAGTTCGTCGCTATCAACGTTCCTGTGTAGATTGTCAGCGCTGGCGGGCCAAGCCTTCCATACCTAAAATGGCTGACCTCCCAACCGCACGCCTCCAGTTGCATAAACCTGCCTTCCACGCCACTGGCATGGACTGTTTCGGTCCCATGTTAGTAAAGGTTGGACGACGCCATGAGAAACGCTGGGGTCTCATCTTCAAGTGCTTGAC